>NC_081296.1:65963986-66267016 GCF_030435805.1 Mustela lutreola | reverse complement strand
GGGTGGGACAAATAGGAAACAACTGACAAGATGGCAGATTTTACTCCACCCATATCAATATTTACATTAAATGTAAATGATCTAAACACAAAAGAGATCGTCAGATCAGTTAAGAGCCATCTCTTTGCAGTCTATAGGAAGCTCAGTTTAAGTAAAAAGGCTAAAAACCATTCATCATATTATCTGGCATGTTAATTAAAAGCGTTTACTAACATTCTTTTTACATAATTCTTTTAAGAGACTCCGTTTTTGTTTATTTTCGGGGGAGGGGATGTTTGCAAACTGAAGCAAAGAAGAAATTTAAAATTCCAATATGCATAAAGTAGTTGTTCGTTCTCTTTCTTCTATTATGGAATGGTATGACCTAATTTGCTTAGATTTTGCTCTTATATTACATGGTGTTTGCTGAGAGTAAACATTCCTTTGTAGTCTTTCTAACCGTTGCTCATTCACTTTGGCCTCTGTTTTGAGAGTCTGTTGTCTTAGGATTTTTCTTAAAATTTAATGTTGCCTCCAGTGTTTATTTGCTTTTTTCAAGATTCAATTTTTAGAATGTTCTGGGTGGTATGTTAGCTTTCTGGAAAAGCAGGATGATGAATTTTTTTTGCTGCTGTAAGTCTCTGGAGAAGTGGATTGTTTTTAAAGAGTAATTTACCTGTTTTCCAGGAGGGTTCCCAAAAGCATACTCTTTTCCCAAGGCACTTTTGGAATTTTGTATTTTGGTTTTTAGTTCCTTTAACACAGGATTGTTATTCCCAAATACACAAAGCCTGCAAACTGCTTAAAAAGGACAACCAAAATCAGAATTTATTAGAGGCAAAATTTAGTTGCCTAATTATTTCCTTAAGATCTGTCAAGTACTATCTGTGAGCAGTAGTTAATTGACATGTCTATGTCTTCAACATCAGTTATTTGTAAGTAGCAGGTACATGTGTAAAGAGAAATCTTTATTTGTATTTTAAATTGGGAGGAATGGTAGAGTAGCAGTAGTCCCAGGGAAGGTAGGTTTGTCCCAATGCCATCACCCTCTACCTCTTGGTCCCCTCTTGGTTGTGTGTGCTGTGTGTGTGTACTGTGTTGCTGTGCCCACAGCTTGGCCACTGAATATTGCCATGGAATCCAGTATTAGAATGTATAATGAGGGGCGCCTGTGTGGCTCAGTGGGTTAAGCCTCTACCTTCTGCTCAGGTCATGATCTCAGGGTCCTGGGATTGAGTCCCGCATCGGGCTCTCTGCTCAGCAGGGAGCCTGCTTCCCTCTCTCTCTCTCTCTGCCTGCCTCTCCATCTACTTGTGATTTCTCCCTGTCAAATAAATAAATAAAATTAAAAAAAAAAAAGAATGTATAATGAGTATATATAGAGAAAGATAATGGGTACAGAACTTGAATTATTTCCAAGGGGGATTAGGTGATTTAGAACATGATCTCCAAAATAAAAAAGTATCCTGAGGTCAAATAGTGTATTACTTAAAACATATACTGAGTTATCCTTAGGATGCCTTATAAAGCTAAGAAGAATCTAAAGTGCTAATAAGGGACTCCTAGGTAGCTCAGATGGTTAAGCATTTGCCTTTGGCTCAAGTCATGATCTCAGGGTCCTCTAATCATATACCGCATCAGGTTCCCTGCTTGGCAGGGAGCCTGCTTCTCCCTCTCCTTCTACTGTTCCCCCTGCTTGTGCTCTCTTGCTCTCTCTGTCAAATAAATAAATAAAGTCTTAAAAAAAATTAAGTGCTAGTAAGATGAATGATCAAATATGTAATTATTTTACCTTGTGTATTTATTTTTGTGTGCATGAATGTGTATGTGTATGCTTATGTGCTGACAAGTGTGAGTACATGTGTGAGAGAGAGAGTATATATCCACATAACTTTTTTCTTACGTGTGGTTAATTAGAGATTGAGTGTGGATGCTCCTCTCCTGATAATTGTGGTCTAATTCAGTTTCTTAGAACCAGATTAAGTCAGTTTTTAAGTGAGAGGGGTAGTTTAGAAAATGGGAAGAGCATAGGCTTCTTCAGCTTCAGTTTCTTTTTTCTTTTTTTTAAAGATTTTATTTATTCATTTGACAGAGAAAGATCACAAGTAGGCAGAGAGGCAGGCAGAGAGAGAGGGGGAAGCAGACTCCCTGATGAGCAGAGAGCCCGACGCGGGACTCGATCCGAGGACGCTGAGATCACGACCCAAGCCAAAGGCAGAGGCTCAACCCACTGAGCCACCCAGGCATCCTCAGTTTCAGTTTCTTAATAGCCAAAGGGATTAGACTCCAGATGCCACCTACAGCTTTATAAATAAGTGGAGATAAAATGTGATTATAGCAGTCTCTGGTTTTTTAATAATAAGTCATTGAAAACAAGTTTCTTCATTCACAAGTGTGAACATACAAATAAAATGTATGATTAAAGGTGGCTCAGTGGGTTAAGCCTCTACCTTCTGCTCAGGTCATGATCTCAGGGTCCTGGGATGGAGACCCACATCAGGCTCTCTGCTCAGCAGGGAGTCTGTTTCCCCGTCTCTCTCTACCTTCCTCCCTGCCTCTTGTCAGGTGCTTAAGCCACTGAGCCACCCAGGCCCCAGGGCAGGTTTCTTTAACTGCGCCATTTCATGGTTCGGAGGTTATCAGAGTTTAAGATGCTTCAGCCAGATTCCAGTCTGTGCTTCAGTGGGAAGAAGCCAGGGGGAAAATTCCCCAAATCAGCAGAGCTTCAAGTACATTGTTACTGCTCAGCTTCTCAACTTGGTGACCGGCAAGCTGGAGGGGACCTGAGGTGGTGGTATTCGTATAAGGCCCACTTACACTGAATAAATGTGTATATATTTACACTGCTGGTTTCTTCTCACTGAGGCAACATACCGATGTCGGGAAAGTTTGGGAGAGAATTTCCTGGACGGAGCTGGCCTACTTACCTAAACACAGTGGCTATTTTTTCCCCTTTGTCTGGCAGGTAAGAGGTAGCTATAGAATATTATATCGGAAGAGAGGCTCATGACAGGAAGTTATGTCAACATCAGAGGCACTGAGGCAGGTCTTTACAGTGACTGGCTGCAGCCCCGAGCCCTGCTGGTCCTTCCCTGGCACTCTCATTCTTCTTCTAAGTGAGGCTGAGCTGTGGGCTCAGTGTCAGAGCACATTCTCTGAGCTCGTGCACAGGAGGTAGAAAAAATTCCCTTGGGGGAATTTCTGATAGACAGTGGAGCTGGCTCTCTCGCCAGGTACAAGCAAGCTTTACTGGTAAGGTAGGCTGCCCTGCCTACCTGAAGACTGGGACCCTGTGACACTGTTGGGCAGGAGCTATCTCTGTTTAGGACTGGCATTTCTGAAACTTTCTTTTGGGGGCCAACTGGATCCAGGGTACTTGTTACCACGTGCGGATTCCCAGTTCCATACCTATTAACTGTGGTTCAGTATGTCTCGTAGAGCAATTCTGATGCCCAGTGAGGTTTGGGAACTACTGACTTAGAATATTCTCACATGCTGTACATACTACCAAAGGTATATGTATTTCTCTCTTTCTAATCTTTTTAAAGAAGTGTAAAACAAGATGTACTCCATGGATACCTGAAATGAATTTGATGTTAGATGGCAGTTATATTTCAATTAAAAAATACAAACCAGGGGCACCTGGGTGGCTCAGTGGGTTAAAGCCTCTGCTTTGGCTCAGGTCATGATCTCAGGGTCCTGGGATGGAGCCCCAAATCGGGCTCTCTGCTCACCGGGGAGCCTGCTTCCTCCTCTCTCTCTCTCTCTCTGCCTACTAGTGATTTCTGTCTGTCAAATAAATAAATAAATAAATAATGATAAAAAATGCAAACCAAATTTCAAAGATAGTGCAAAAACAAGAATGAAAAGTATCTTATCAGTACTTAAAAAAAAAAGATTTTATTTATGTATTTGTCAGAAGGAGAGAGAGAGAGCAGAAGTACCGTTGGGGGCAGGCAGAGGGAGAAGCAGGCTCTCTGCTGAGCAAGGTGCCAAACCTAGGACTCCATCCCAGGGCCCTGAGATCATGACCTGAGCCGAAGGCACATGCTTAACTGACTGAGCCACCTAGGTGTCCCTCACCTAGGTGTCCCTCATCAGGACTTTCAAAAGTAATAATTACATGTTGAAACAATAATGTTTGTGATATATTGGGTTAAATAAAGTATATTCTTAAAATTTCACCTGCTTATTTTTGCAGAATAGAGCTGCTAGAAATTTTTAATTACATGTGTGGCTTGTGTCATATTTCTCTTGCAGAGTTTGGCAACATGGAGGTCGTTTGCAAATTTGGTAAGAATAGACTGCCTGAGATTAAGTAATATCTAGCAAATTCTTTGTATACCCAGATGAGACTGAGTCATCATCTAATACTGTTATGTCTAAAATTAAATAACAAAAGTCACCACCAAAAATCCTTCCAGCCTTTTTGATGTGTACTTAAGTGATTTGATACTTTCACATAAATTGACAATAGAATATGTATTTACGTGAAATCCTTTGAAATCAACTCTCAAATGTGGTTTATTGATCTTTTTTTAACCTGTTCCTTTCTTTCCTTTTTTTCTCTTCTTCCTTTCTTTTCATTTAATTTTTTTATTTCTAATTTTAAAAAACTTTTTTATTTTATTTTATTTATTTATTTATTTGCATATCTGGCCAGGAAACTTCATGGTGTTATGGTCAACTTGCCGCACAACCGTGTTCAAATCTGTCACCAACAGGTTCATTAAAAACCTGGCCTGCTCTGGGATTTGTGCCAGCCTGGTCTGCGTTCCCTTTGACATCGTTCTCAGCACCAGTCCTCACTGCTGCTGGTGGATCTACACCATGTTTTTCTGCAAGGTTGTCAAATTTTTGCACAAAGTCTTCTGCTCTGTGACTATCCTCAGCTTCCCTGCCATTGCCTTGGACAGGTAAGACAGGGTAGCTGGGGGTTCAACTTTTTTTTTTTTAAGTGCATTAAAAAATTAGCATCACAAAGCAAAGGGTGACTAGTCCATGTTCCACATACTGCTTTGTAGTCCCCTAGTGGTCAGTAGAAAGAGAATGAATAGGGCACCTGGGTGGCTCAGTTGTTGAGCATCTGCCTTTGGCTCAGGTCATGATCCCAGGGTCCTGGGATGGAGCCCTGCAATAGGCTCCCTGCTTGGCAGGAAGCCTGCTTCTCCCTCTCCCACTCGCCCTGCTTGTGTTCCCTCTCTCACTGTGTCTGTCTCTGTTAAATAAATAAATAAATAAATAAATAAAATCTTAAAAGAATAAAAGAATATCTGAAACAGATGCCTCACAAAAGACATGTTGATTGCACAGCAGCTAGGGAAAATAGGACCTTGAGAAAAGATGTGGCATGGGGCTGGGTGGGGTTCATCATGAGGTTGCTGGAGCAGGCTGGATCTTGGTGTAGCTTCAGCTTGGTTGGAATCGTTGGTATTTGCCTTGCAATTTGTAGTAGATGGCTCATCTGATTGATAACTCTGCAATTAGTGCTTTTTGATGTAGGATGAAAACATTTCTGGAAGAACAAGGGGACAATTCAGTGGTTATTTAACAAATGATTTGACAGCCCAGTTGGACCCAGCAAGATAATTCTAGAATTCCTTTGGAGGACTGATTTCCAAGCCTTTATATTGTGCTGGTGGTTGTTTTCTCTTCCCGTCCTTTTTAAAAAGATGTTCACTTGGAAATGAATCACATCTTAGCTACTGCCCTGGTACATAATTGGATCAGGGTCAAGTGTAAAGATCTCAGTCATCATCAGCTTCATGTCTTCTCCTTTTGTTGTGAGCACTTCACGAATACAGTCTAAGATAATAATACATTTTAGAGAATAAAACTAAATAAGCAAACAAGAGCTGAGGAGTCTTCTACATCTGTGAATACTTTTGATTTCAAGATTTGCAGAGAGAAACGTTGCTGAGGGGATAGAGTGGGCTCTTCTGACTTTATCCCCATTGATACATTTTACTGGATTTTAGATGAATTTGGAATTTTTACTTTTTATTTTTTAAAAATATTTATTTATTTAAAGAGAGAGAGCATGCACAAGCCGGGGGGTGGGGGCAACAGGCAGAGGGAGAGGAAGAAGCAGGCTCACCACTGAGCAAGGATGCCCCCCACCCCCATTTGGGACTTGATCCCAGCACCCTGGGATCATGACCCAAGCTGAAGGCAGACACTTAACTGACTGAGCCACCCAGATACTCCATGAATTTGGAATTTTTAAACTCTTTATCCATTTACAACTATACCTTAATGACCTATGAGGGCGTGGATTGCAGAACCAATCTATGGAGTCACTTCAGCTGCAGTTCTGGAACTCTGATTTGATTTGCTGCCCAGGGTCATCTGCATGGAGGGACACAGTCCCACAAAGTCCCCAGTGTACTCGAAAGAGTCACTGACTCCTAACTTAAGAGAGGGGAGTCTGGCACCCCAAGTAACTTTAAACCCTGCCTACACACTGCTTTTGTGCTGGGTTGCTTTGGGCAAAATGACTAACCTTTCTGAGCCTAATGTTCCTCCACAGTAAGAAATATTAAATGAGGTCACGTGGGTGGCTCAGTTGGTTAAGCGACTGCCTTAGCTTGGGTCATGATGTTGGAGTCCCGGGATTGAGTCCTGATTCCGGCTCCCTGCTTTGCAGGAAGTCTGCTTCTCCTCCTGACCCTCTCCCCTCTCATGCTCTCTCTCTCTCTCAAGTAAATAAATAAAATCTTAAAAAAAACAGTTAAAGGAATTATTTATGGCCTGTTCTTGGATAGGCCACATCAATGTTTGTCTGTCTTTCTCTAGGCTTCCCTCTCGGCGGGCACATTTTTCCATAGATCTATTGTTGGCAATTGTTGAACTGTCAGATATGCCTGGGAGCCACTCTAGCTCTTTGGGAGTTTCTCATTGGAAATTCACCATCTCCAGGGCCAGGTGAAATAGGTGACAAAGCCAAGTGTCACTGGCCAGATTGGGGTTTTGTGTCTGCATTCCTGCTCATAAGGGTCAATAACTCAGCAGATGCAGCTAATCGTTACTTTGTGGGTATCTAGACTCCACCAGCAGGACTTTCTTAGAAGAGACATCAGAAATCTGGAGTTTAACCATTTTTACTTATTTTTTATTTTTTTCAAAGATTTTAATGTCTAAGTGATTTCTTTCTTTCTTTTTTTTTTTTTTTGTCTAAGTGATTTCTATACCTAATGTGGGGCTTGAACTCAACGACCCTGAGAACAAGAGTCGCACACTCTACCAACTGAGCCTCCCGGCACCCTGAATTTTATTGTTTTTAAATGTTGTCGACTGATTTTCATTCAAAAAAGATGACGGGGGTCACTCAGTCCCTTCAACCAGCTGAATGTGCTCCATGTGATGCCCTTTTGCCGCATGTGTCTCTTTTCGTGCTTGGCAGGAGGTCTTTGAATATCTGGAAAGTGTACTTTCAGGTGAAGAAGATACCTCCTGCTCATTCATAGTCATTACCCTCCACAGCTGCACATCGAGGCAACCGCTAATCTACTCTCTATCTCTGTATGTTTGCTTCGCTGGGTGGCGGGGGGGGACATTGCATATTGTGGAATCATAACATGTTCTTTTACATCGGCCTTCTTTCTCTCAGCCTCATGTTCATCTGTGCCCAATCATCAGTGCTTCCTTCCTTTTTTCCCCCAGTTCTGTTGAGATATAATGGACATACAGCAATGTATAAGTTGAAGGTGTATGCCAAGATGATTGGACTTACATATGTTGTGGAAGGACTGGCAGAGTAAGTTTAGTTAGCATTCATCATGTCATACAGATAGAGGGGGAAAAAAGGAAGAAGAAAAAAAAATTTTTTTTTTCCTTAGTGATGAGAACTCCTAGGATCTACTCTTTCAAATTTGCTCCATTCCTTTTTTATTACTGAATAACATTCCATTGTATGGCTGTACTGTATTTTCTTCGCTCATTTACTTGTTGACATTTGGGTTGTTTCCACTTTTCTGGCTTTTGTGAATAACGCTGCTATAAATCCTGAAAGATTTTTACAACAGGATGGAACAAGAGTGGGGACACGTTATTCTGAACCGTTTGCTACCGTATCTTGAAGCAATGCACTAATCCCCTTCGGTGGTTTCTGGGCCTTTAGACAAGAAAACATGTAAATGATAAAAAAAAATCCTTATTTTCTTTACAGCAGGAAATCAATTATATTTTTGCTATCATTTAAAAAAAGTAAATATGTGCTTTTAGTAGAAAAAGAAGGCTGGTTAAAAAAAATCCTATTTTATTATGCAGGGAAACCAATTACTGGCAGGTGTAGGGTGGTGTGCATGCAGGTGAAGGGAAGATAATCCTTTCTCTCACTAGTTGCTCGGATACTTGTTTCCTGGCTCCAAGTCTGTGAGTTCACTTAGAGGCTACTTCTGGCATCATCTTCTAGAGATGTAAACGTTAACAAGATAATTTCTAGTGAGCCCATGTGCTTTTCCACTACACAGTGGAAACGGGGTTTTATCACCTGTCAGTTGACCAATGGGAATGTATTCATGTGTGGGTGTAGCACCTTGACATTGGATTAAGGAGCTGTTGCTAGAAAAGTCTATCTATATTCAGAAAAAAAAAATTGAGAGCATGCATAACCTATGCACTTCTTTCTCTTTTTTTTCCCCTCCCAGAAAGAGATCTAGGACACATTTCACCACGCTTCATCCATTCCTGATTATCCATGGTCATGTTGTGCTCACCTCGTATCTCCCTCAGCCTGGAACATTCTCCCCCAGCTTGTCCCCTGCCAGACTCCACCACAGTGCCACCTTCTGTTGACGTTTCTCCAGGTGCTCCATTTCCCTGTCCCTCCTTTATGCATACCTCTAGAAGGGCCATCATCTCCTTGGTTATAACTGCTTGCTTGCATGCCTTTTCCCCCACGGACTTCAGAGACATTCCTGTGTGTCTTTTCATCTTTGTGACCCAGTGCCTGGTGTGGTACCTGGCACAGATCTCATGACAGGAAGGCATGCTTGCTTCCCTGGCCCCAGGAGCAGCGCATGTTAATAGAGTTGTAAAGTCAACTCCAGCTTTCGCTGACCGCGGAAATGTATGCCCACCGGAGGTCTGATGGCTAGTGACAGCCCTCTCATGACAGATGTGGCTCCTGGGGTCTGAAGAATTACTCAGTTTCCCTAAATCATGGGCGATACTGAAACAAGGTGCTTTTGGAATTTTGATTACAGAATAATCAAGTGAAAGCCTGAAGGAAGCAAGATCTGATCTGATTTTAGCAAAAATCTAATCATGCAGGCATTGTAGACTTATTAATGGTGAGGGTTACTGAGTGATCATCGTGAGAACCATGGCTATTGAGGAGGCATAATTTTTGTCGGTTGAATTGATTTTGTGCAAGGACCTTGTCAGAGTCCTGTCCCTCACACAGGGTTCTTTTGCCCAGAGCCACTATAAATGCTGATGATTTCCATGTGTGCACTGTGCCATGAGTCTGCTTTAGATACATGCAAAGGTAAATTTCTTCCCATTAGTGGCTTTGAAAATTGCCCATCAGCTCCTCTAGCCCCTGTAAAAAAATTTTTTTTACAAGTTATGCTTTATCCCTGAGTTGAAAAATTGATGTCTTTATAGCACATGGCATCCTTTGTATCGAGGACACCCCTTGGGATCTAATGCTGATGGTAATATTTATAAAGCTAGCTATGAAATGCAGGTATTTACCTATTTTCCTGATAGTCTTGAGAGTCCCATACGACGGGGCTCTTCTCCGCTCATTTGAAAAAGGTCTTTTTTTTTTTTTGGCCTCATATTGCTTATTTTATACAGCAAGGCCCTCACAATTTAATGTCTGGCTTCCCAGTTCCCCCAGTGATTCCCTTCAGCTGAGGCAGAATAAAAGAACTTGACCCATTTTCCACCTTTTCCTCCTACTTTGAGTCAGATAGAGGCCCCTCACTTAAACAGTATCTTCTCCTGTGCAATGGAGTTTGCTTGTGCGTTTTGCAGGTACTACTCTGTTCTTTATCCACTGGAGAGAAAAATCTCTGATGCCAAGTCCCGTGAGCTAGTGATGTACATCTGGGCACACGCAGTGGTGGCCAGCGTGCCCGTGTTTGCAGTGACCAACGTGGCCGACATCTATGCCATGTCCACCTGCACGGAAGTCTGGAGCAACTCGCTGGGCCACCTGGTGTACGTGCTTATCTATAACATCACTACGGTCATCGTGCCAGTGGCTGTGGTATTCCTCTTCCTGATCCTCATCCGCCGGGCCCTGAGCGCCAGCCAGAAGAAGAAGGTCATCATCGCGGCCCTCCGGACCCCACAGAACACCATCTCGATCCCCTACGCCTCTCAGCGGGAGGCGGAGCTGCACGCCACCCTGCTGTCCATGGTGACGGTGTTCATCTTGTGTAGCGTGCCCTACGCCACCCTGGTCGTCTACCAGACCGTGCTCAATGTCCCCAACACGTCTGTCTTCTTGCTGCTCACAGCCATTTGGCTGCCCAAGGTCTCTCTGTTGGCCAACCCCGTGCTCTTCCTGACCGTGAACAAGTCTGTCCGCAAGTGCTTAGTGGGGACATTGGTCCAGCTACACCATCGTTACAGTCGCCGGAATGTGGTCGGTGCAGGGGGCGGGGTGGCCGATGCCAGCCTGGAGCCCAGCCTGCGCTCAGGCAGCCAGCTCCTGGAGATGTTCCACATCGGGCAGCAGCAGATCTTTAAGCCCACAGAGGATGAGGAAGAGAGTGAGGCCAAGTACACCGGCTCCACCGACCTCCCGGCCAAGGAGGTGCTCGGGCCCTGCCTGGAGGGAGAGCAGGGACTGCAGCGGTTGCCCGCTGTACCTCTCCTGGGCACCATGGACTCTAGATCCCAGGGGGGGTCAGCGGCGCCTGGGGAGCCCGAGACACTGCCTGACAAGTACTCCCTGCAGTTTGGTTTTGGGCCTTTTGAGTTGCCACCTCAGTGGCTCTCAGAGACCCGAAACAGCAAGAAGCGGCTGCTTCCCCCCTTGGGGAACACCCCAGAGGAGCTTATTCAGACAAAGATGCCCAGGGTAGGCAGGGTGGAACGGAAGATGAGCAGAAACAACAAAGTGAGCATTTTTCCGAAGGTGGATTCCTAGTCAGGACTGTCGAGCCCCCTTACTCCCACCTCCCCTTTGCTCTGGCTCTGGCAGGATTTGGGCATCTCATTGCAACCGAGTACCGGTTGCCTCCTCCTGTGTGTGCCCCTGATTTTTGAATGAGAGGGAAATCTATAGAAGATCAACCATCCTCTTTATTGAGGGAGTATATATATATGCATCTCCCTGGTCTGTGTCCTAGGTGAAGTGTGTGTTCCTCTCTGTGGACACAAAAGCTGGGCAGTGTGCAATGGGTCTTGGTGTGCAATGGGTACTCCCTGTGCATTTTCTGAGGACTCCTTGGTTCCTGGGCCCCGCAGAGAGTACAGGGAGAGAAAAACATCTGTGAGTTTCGAGGGAGCAGGACACCCTAGGAGAAGCCCAAGATAATTATGGAGTGGTGTGGCCATAAAGAAAAGACCTATTTATCCTCAATAGGATAATATTTATCCTCAAATAGGATAAATATTTAAAAATGTTTCATAGTGATCTGCATCTTCAGGGGAGATAGGGACTTGGCATTTGACACCTTTTCTCTGGAAGGCCTGATCGTATGACTCAGTTTCTTCTGAAGCCCTTCATCTCTTTCACTGGGATGTAGATGAGGAAAGGAGCTTCCACTCCCATTTGACAGACAAGGCAATAGATGTGCTTGGGGCTCAGGGAGGAGATACTCTGTCTTGACGATCCTGACATTTTCCTGGCACCACTGAAAACCTCAGAAAGTTCTGTCTGCAATGTTGATTGGAAAACACTACAAGTGCTTTCCTATGTCTTTCCCCCTTAAATTGCATTAATTTTTCAACCAGTGAGAGAGAAACTAAGAGGTAGAGAAGAAAGACAAAAATGTCCATACTGTGTAGTCTCTTCTCTTCCAATGCTGATTTCATGTGAAAGGGGCTATGTCAACATCAGTAGCTGTGAAGGATATTGAAAAAAAGAAAAAAAAAACTATCTTGTGCAAACTTTTGGAATTAAAAGGCAATTTAAAAATGCAGAGTTACAGGGCACCTGGGTGGCTTAGTGGGTTAAGCATCTGCCTTTGGCTCGGGTCATAGTCTCAGGGTCCTGGGATTGAGCCCCATATCGGGCTCTCTGCTCAGTGGGGAGCCTGCTTCCCCCTCCCCCTCTGCCCGCTTCTCTGCCTGCTTGTGTGCTCTCTCTCTCTCTCTGCCAAATGAATGAGTAAAATCTTAAAAAAAAAAAAAATGCAGAGTAGTGTGCACTGAGTCCTCTGGAAACATCATGCTAAAAATGCTTGATTAAGAAAGGTGATGCTGCCCAGAAGAGTGACAGAAGTCAAAGCTGGCTTCCTTGTGATGATGACTCCAGAACCCAGGAGTGGCCAGCTTCATTTTCAGTCACTTTATGGTTCTCTCTTCATTTTGGACACAATGGAAGAAGAAAACAGAAAAATTTAATCATTTTAAAATGCCAAGGCAGCCCCTAGCCCAGGAAGGCACCTTCACTTCCTCTTTTCTGGTCAAGTTGTAGCAGGAGTCAGAGTGGATAGAGGAGGACAGTGTCCTCAACAGATCAGCCTCCTGACGGGGCGTGCAAGGGGGTTGGCAGGGGGCTCTCACAAGCAATTCAAGTCCACTTTGGGGTGGAATTCACCAGTCTAAACTCAAACCATTGATGACATTTCACTTTTAATGACAGCAAATCAAGTGCCAGCTCCACTCGTCTCTCTAGGACATTTTGTTTTTGTTAATAGTATGTTGGGGGGGGGGGGGCAATCCAGTGCCTTGAGCAAGCCTTAGTGAATGTGGGCAGAAAGTGGGCGTTCTCACCGGCAAACTTCCTTCCGCATCCCAATGGCAGTGGCCCTCATGGATCACTTCCTGTTGTCCCTTGGAGGAAGCTCAGACTATGTGTAGGGAGTTTCCTTTTCCTGTTCTCTTCCTGGGTGTGGTGTCTTGTGAATATGAACCCAACTTCCTTTCCCTGGGAGGGGGTAAGCCTCCCTCTTTGTGTTGTGTCTCCTTGCAGTGTTGTGTGCTCTCAGCACAAACCGGGGGACTGCCACACCCTCTCTTGGCGCCCCCTGCCCCCAGGCCCTTTGTGCATGCCGTCTGGAGCTCTGTGCCCTCATAGTTAACTGTGACCCTTCAAGCTCAACTTTCAAAACCCTCAGAATTGTTACAACGTTCCTCCAGGGGAAGCATAATCTGTCAGAAAATTGTGTCTACTTTAGAAGCACCTGTCAAACGTAGCCACCTTGATGTTCTGATAACATATATGTACATCTTAATACATTCTGGTGAGGCAGAATTTGGGAGTTATTTCTTATGTATGTTTGAAGCGGATGGTTGACTTCTAACAGGTCATTGTCAGGTGTATTTCTATAGTCTTCAAAGAATTCCATTTTAATAAAAAACTGAAAATCTGTTTTTGAACTCAAAAAAGTTCAGTGAGCTCTGTTTTGTTTGTTTGTTTCCTTCTTTCCCTCTCGAGTGGGCCTATTAATGTAAATGCTGAGTATAGATTTGAGCAGTCACAATGATATCAAGGAGGTGGAGAAGTCGAGAGGATGATCATGCAGGAGAGCGATGTCCTCCTCTACCCTGACAGGATGCATGTGATGTCCAGACTGAATGGTGCAAAACAGAGCAGAATACATGTATTTTGAAATATGGAGATGCATGACTGGCTGAAATGATTGCAGGTCATTGTCTTTGGGACAGTGTTCGGTGTTTGTTTTAAGCCTTTTTGTTATATTTTAAGACAATCTAATGTATGGATAAAAATGTAAATAAGCTTAAAAACCTTCTGAATTTTGCAGCATACCATCAGACTAAACAAAAGAAAATAAGAAGAAACCATAAGCATCATTAAAGGAAATGGAGAAAATTAGATGATTTAGGCTTCCGGAGTCAGAGCAACCAAAGGCTTTCTGCTGATAGGCTCAAATAATGTCAATTTACTCAGATAATTCCTTTGGTTCAACTCTGGGCAGCTGTAGGCTGTTCTGAATTCCATATTTTGTCAGCAAACTAGAAGTAATATTTCTTTTTTCTTTTTTTGTGTGTATTCACTAAAGTACATTTAAGAGCCATTGTTACTTTTTTTTTTTTTTTAGATTTTATTTATTTATTTAGAGAGAACAAATAGAAGAGGCAGTGGCAGAGGGAGAGGGAGAAACAGACTCCACTGAGCAGGGAGCCTGATGCGGTACTTGATCCCCGGACCCCCGGATCATGACCTGAGCCAAAGGCAGCTGCTTAACTGACTGAGCCACCCAGGCATCCAGGAATTATTGCTACTTTTTTTTTTTTTTTTTTTTAAGAGATTTTAGTTCTTTATTTGAGACAGGGGCAAGAAGAAGGAGGTTCCTTGCTGAGCAGGAAGTTTGATGTGGGGCTCGATCCTGGAACCCTGGGATCATGACCTGAGCTGAAGGCAGACGCTTAACCAACTGAGCCACCCAGGCACCCCTTATTGCTACTTTTTAAGAGCAAATTTAAGTAATGCTAGTTTGCTTTGGAAATTTAGAACCCACCTAATATTTCAGATTGATACAAAAATACTGAATTTAATGAATTCAACTATTCTGGACTTGGTTTACTTATTTATAACGTGTGTTCCAGTCTACTTAAAACAATATGGGACGTGAGCATAATATAAGTAGAATTGCATTAACTACTTCCAGACGTTTGCATATTATCTAGAAGATCTCAATTAGTTTCAATTTACAATACTCTCTGCCTTAAAGTTTATTCCCTTGGCAGCTTTTGGCTTCTTGATGCCTGCTTCGTATTTTTATATAATGTTTCACCAGAGGATATTAGTGCACAGCCCGCAGACTTGCAGTAGGCAATGATATGATCTCTATTCTGCAGCTGGGGAAACTAGAAGCACAGATGGCCACATCATTAGCTCTCAGAGATAGCGTAAGTAGAGACAGAGCTAAAAACAGTACAGAAGGGATTAAGGCCCGATTCTTTTGCTGCACCCTCCGAAGTACTGATGATCATTATCATCCGTTATTATGATTATTTTTGAATACCCACTTGGCACATATTATTAAAGTGTACTCGGGACTGGATTAGAGCCTTAATGCCTGACAGCTGTTTTTCTCAGTGTTATTCCTCAAATTTCCTTCGGCTCCATGATCTCCCCGGTTTCATTGTAGAGTAATTGGGTGCAGAGTAGATGTTAAGAAACTCTTAATGGCATGCCAAGATTGTGATCATTCAGCTTAGAGTATTCCCAGACATCGTCTTCTGCCTCAAGTCCTTTTTATTTCTGCACCGAGGTTACCTTTAGTTTAAGAGTCATTGCCATCAAATCACTGTAAGCCATCGCCCACACTTCCGCAGGGACACTTGACACTGTTTTCTGCAAGTATCTATAATGTTTACAAGATTCATTCATTTGGAACAGTAAATATTATTGCATTTAATAATGCTATTATAGTGGAGTGGAAAATACTTAAGATATGGTTTCTGCCCTCTACATGGCTTGAGGAGAGAGAAGGAAAGCTCTTGCAAGAGACAGACAACAATAAATGTTCAAGTGCTAACAAGAAATGCTGAAGGAAAGGGAAAATTACGTTTCACTGTGCGCATCTTCCTCAGCGGTTTTATTTGATGGATGGAAAGGTTTTTCTTTAACTTCAGGAAATGTCTTTCTCCATAAAATGCCCATTTACTTCACATAGTCATAGCACTTAGAACATGGAGGACCTTAGCCTACTATATTTGAAGAAATCAGGGCCTACAAGATTGATTTGTTTTCAAGACCTTGGACCAGAAGTCATGATTTTTTTTTTTTAATTATTTATTTATTTGAGAGAGAACGTGTGCATAAGCTTGCGGGAAGGGCAAAGGGAGAGGGTGAAAGATTCCCCACTGAGCGGGGAGTCCAGTGAGGGGCTGGACACGGTGCTTGATGGATCCCAGGACCCTGAGATCACCTGAGCTGAGGGCAGTTGCTTAACCGACTGAACCACCCAGGTGCCTCTGGAACTCCTGATTTTAAAATATGCCTAATCCATAAGCAAGATGGGGGAGTGGAGACCAGCACTTTTATAAATGCCTTTTCCATGATGAAATGTAAATAATTCAGTAGATAGCCAGTTGAGAGGATGAAGAAATATTTTCCTAATGAAGGCTTTCCATTTTCCTATCTGCTGCTTACTGCAGATAGGTAACTGCGACTCAGCACTCAGAAGTCCCCCCTCAGTGCTGACTCTTTGTGTCTCAAACGAGTGGGGGTGAGGAGTTGGAAGGGGTCTAGCCTCTGCCCCTGGCAGGATCACTAGACATGGTTAGGGAATGGCTGAAAAACTCACTTGGCCAGAAATAGTTTGCTGGAGGATTGGACTCAAGTTAAAAGTGATTCACTTAGCACATTAGAAATGAATTCAAACTTTAAGGGTCTTAAGCGGCAACACAGAGAAATTCATTCTCTCAGGCTTAAGGTCTCTGAGATAAAGAAGAAATCAGTAAACAGCACAGGGGTTGTTCATCAATCAGCAGCCAGGCTGGCTGCCGACCTGAATTTCTTAGCAACTCACTTCCTTCTAACACATCTTTTTTCTTAGCTCAAACTCAAAGTAATATTTACATCTGAACATACAAGGTGTTTATTACACTAGGAACCCCTCGATGTTTTGATGACTATTGGCTTTCTTATTAAACCTCTTCTTTGATTATCCAAACTCCTTATTTAATAGAAGTTGATTTATTTTCCCTTCATTTTATCGCAACAAACTGGAATTAATATTCTAATTTGGCTCAAAATGTCCTATAATTCATACATTGTTATGTAATTCATACATTGACCCATAAAACCATTTTAAGTTATGCATCCCTGGTTTCTCATCAGGGCTCTGCCAGGAGTTGACCTGGGGCCTGGTCTTTTGACCTCCCTCAACCTGTTTCTTTGTCTAGTTAAAAAAAAAAAAGGCCTGGATAAAGGCTTCTGAGTTTACTTTCAGATCTGAGTCTCTGGGATCACCCAATTTAAGCAGGCTTGGTTCCCTCTGGAAACAACCTGCTTGTGTGTCCCAGCCTAAACTGCAACAGTATCCTTACCAGCATAAAAGACACCTGCTCAACAGGCTGGACAGAAAGAACTGCCTGTTTAGAAATATCTAGGCAGTAGGAATAGCCATCAGTCTTGTGCTCTGCAATCTACAAGCAAAGAATTAAACAAAGCAAAACGACAATTGGTGTGCCCTATTTTTCTAGCATGATGCAACTGAATGCATTGAAAATTGGTTTAGGTTTCATGAGATCTGGATTTCCATCCCCCTCTACTGTTGACTTCAGAAAGACAGGGCCCCTTTACTTCTACAGGTTTCAATTTACGAGTCCCTCTCTTGATTAATGGGGAGGTAACACCTGAGCACTTTTCCTTTCCTTACTTTGTAGAGAAATCAAAATGTTCTTGAGATTCCATATGGAAGGTTTCCCTGCACTTGTTAGTAAAATGAGTACTTTTATTTCAAATAAAAGCAGCCTTCCAATCAAGATTGGAGAATGAAAGATGAATTATCAGGCCCGGTTCACATTCCTTATCTATTAAATGCTCATTAATCTTACAGGTTTTGCTACGGATGATGGTATTTTTGTGAAAACAGCCAGTTGTGCTTTTTTTTTTTTTTTGTTAATCTAGATTGTTACCTTGGCCCAGATTTGAAGGGACTCTGGATTCAGGCGGTATACTTGCATTCATATGTGTGTTTGTCCATATTTCCCTGTTCAGGTACTGAGTCCAATCCTCCAGCAAACTATTTCTGGCCAAGTGAGTTTTTCAGCCGTTCCCTAACCATGTCCAGTGATCCTGCCGGGGGCAGAGGCTAGACCCCTTCCAACTCCTCACCCCCACTCGTTTGAGACACAAAGAGTCAGCACTGAGGGGGACTTCTGAGTGCTGAGTCGCAGTTACCTATCTGCAGTAAGTAGCAGATAGGAAAATGGAAAGCCTTCGTTAGGAAAATATTTCTTCATCCTCTCAACTGGCTATCTACTGAATTATTTACATTTCATCATGAGAAAGACATTTATACTCTGTAGCCAATTAAGCCGACTGTGCTCTTTGTCCATGGGGGCCCAGTGTACCATGGCCACAAACAGTAGCCTCCTTGGTACTGTATGCAGACCATTGATTGTATGGGTTGCCCTAAGGGACCTTGGAGACAGCCCTTTGAGGTCTGACCTCATGGCTCTCTCCAACCTCATGGCTATCTCCAATTTATGCTGCAGACAAGTATGCGGGGTGCCTTTGGAAAACTCCAGGGCACAGTAGCCAGGGTCCACATTGGCCAAGTCATCATGTCCATCCATACTGAGTTGCAAAACAAGGAGTGACTGAGGCCCTATGCAGGGCCAAGTTCGTGTTCCCTGACCACCGGAAGATCCACATTTCCAAGAAGTGGGGCTTTACTAAGTTCAATGTGGATGAATTTGAAGACATGGTGGCTGAAAAGTAGCTTATCCCAGATGGCTATGGGGTCAAATACATCTCTAATCGTGGCCCCTTGGACAAATGGAGGGTTCTGCACTCATGAGAACCTTGGCACTATCCCCTCCCTATCCATGCCCACCAATAAATCCAACCTCCTGTCTAAAAAAAAAAAAAAGACAAAGACATTTATAAAAGCGCTGGTCTCCACTCCCCCATCTTGCTTATGGATTAGGCATATTTTAAAATCAGGAGTTCCAGAGGCACCTGGGTGGCTCAGTCGGTTAAGCACCTGCCTTAGGCTCAGGTCGTGATCTTAGGGTCCTGGGATCAATTGAGCCCCATGTCCAGCCCTTTATTTATTTATTTATTTGAGAGAAAGAGACACAGCGAGAGAGGGAACACAAGCAGGGGCAAGGAGAGAGGGAGAAGCAGTTTCCCTGTTGAGCAGAGAGCCTGATGTGGGACTTGATCCCAGGACCCTGGGATCATCACCTGAGCCGGAGGCAGACACTTAACAACTGAGCCACCCAGGTTCCCCCGTTTTTATTGTTTTAAATTGGGTCTCCTGATTTATGTACTAAAACACATTTTTTAGTATCTGAGTTATATAATTTTCTATATTAGGTAAACTTTATATTTATTTTAAATAAAATCTTAAAAAAAAAAACAAAACGAACCTAAACCCTACAGGATCAGAGACCTAGCTCCATATGGAAGTTATGGTTTGGAACCCAAGGAGAAGGACGAAGCATGACGCTCAATGCCTGGACAGTGTTCAGAAACAGTGGGTTTCAGCCCAGGATTGATTGTTGCAGTGAAACTGCTAAACTTCTCTTCAACTGTTATCCGCAAGCAGTCTCATCCGCTCCTGTGGCCGAGGTGACGGGCCAGGAGTGGAGCAGTGCAATCTCAACTGGCACCCAGCAACGGAAACTGCAGCAAGCCTCTGGAATGTTCTGGCAAGCTTTAATTCTTTACAGACATGGAATTGCTACAGGTGACCAAACTTTGGAGCCAGTCCGATAACTAGAGTGGCTGCCAGGGAATTCTCTAAGAGAAATAGATTTCTCCCTTGCTGGTGAATGATTCACTTGGCAGAGTTTCTCTCTTGAGGGCAGAACCAAGATGACCTCCCCCCAAAATTCATTCTGGAATTTAGATGATAACTTCATTTTTTAATTTAATTTACTATCTTTTAAAAAACCAAGCCTTTATTAGCTTTCTGGGTTATAAATGGAAGGCTGCACTGTTTGTGTGCATGTGTGTGTGTGTGTGTGTGTTGATTTTTGTGCGTCTCCTTGGTCTCAGGGCATAGTTTGGGTCCCCCACCCCCCCTCCGAAATTCATACCGCTCGGGCAAGTTAAACAACGTCATATGACAATGCCTGGGCTCACTCCTCTCGCTTAAAAAATTCAAGGGTATCGTTATGTGTTTGGGCCAATAGATATTGAGAAGTGGCAAACTTGTTCCCCCTTCGATGTTTAAAAGGGGGGCATCTCCATTTCCCATAGCCCTCCACAATAGACAGGAAGAGAGAAGAAAGGGTTCAGAATCAAGGAAGTGGGAAGGAAGAACATTTCCCAGGTTTTTTTCAGGACTACTTATAAAGGAGGTTCTTGGTGGGGGGGTCTCAGTGTCTCGCACCTCCAGGGAACTCCATGGAGCCTCCTCGAAGAGCAGTGGCTTTACTATTTACTCTTTAAAACGGTATTAAGCTAGTGTTTTTCAAAGCACACTCATAGTTTTATTGCACCAAAATCACCAAGAGATTTGTCAAAATGCAGATTCCTGCACTTGACCCCAGACTTGCTAAGTCAGGGAACAGGGATGAAAATGAGCATTTTGAGTAACACATGGAATGACCCCTACGAACAACAAAATCTGAGAGCCTATTTTTAGCAAATTTATTTAATAATTTTGAAGTATGATGAAAGTACTAAAAAAAAAAGTACTAAACACATACTAAACTTAAAGTGCATTTTACTTTGAAGAAAAATAGGGTCACCTGCTGCTGAACTTGCTTTATGTTCTTTAAGGCTTTGTTTACTTCCCTGTTCATGCCTCTTGGTTATATGGATGGTATTGTGGTCGTGCAGGGTTGGGAGAGAGTCCAGCTGGTATAAAAGGGGCAAATGAAATAAAACACAGGCTTCTTTTTAAGCCTATAGATTTTCTATAAATTTAAATGTGTGAGAACTTCAGTCTTTCAAAGTCACCAATGGTTATTTGAGATTAGATATTTATACCATCTACAAGGATATTTTAAAAAAATCCATTCTGGTTTTTTTTTTTTTGATATTTATTTTTCACTTTTCTAATTCAGATGGCTATTTAAAGATGGATCTGAGCACAGTTCAAACATACATGGTATTTGGTTTCAGTGGTTTCATGAATCACCCCTAAAATTGAAGGAAAGTGAGTTTGAGCATTTTGTTTTTAACAAAGGACAGTCAGCACCATCTAGTGGATACAAAGAAGGTGGTTTTTAAATTTTTTATTATTTATTTATTTTTAAAATTTGGTCCAGTGAGGAGGTGAAGAGAGCAGGCTTTGGAACTGGGTTGGAAATTCAGTACCAGTTAGTTCCCAAGTGACCTCAGAAAAATTACTTGACCTCTCTGTGCTCTGCTTCTTAACTATAAATCTGCATAATAATAGTGCCATCTCATAGGAAGTTATGAAGTGAGATGATACATCTAAGGCTTGTCCCAAACACTCAGAAAATGTTATTTATTTATTTATTTAAAGATCTTATTTATTTATCTGACAGATAAGGACATAGTGAGAGGGGGAACACAAGCAGGGGGAGTGGGAGAGGGCGAAGATGGCTTCCCGCGGAGTCCGGAGCCCGGGATCATGACCTGAGCTCAAGGCAGATGCTTAAGGACTGAGCTACCCAGGCACCCCCTAAATGTTATTTTTTAATAATGATAAGCCATAGGGGGCGCCTGGGTGGCTCAGTGGGTTGGGCCACTGCCTTCAGCTCGGGTCATGATCTCAGGGTCCTGGAATGGAGTCCTGCATGGGGCTCTCTGCTCAGCGGGGGGCCTGCTTCTCTCTATCTCTCTCTCTGCCTGCCTCTCCATCTGCTTGTGATCTCTCTTTGTCAAATAAATAAATAAAATCTTAAAAAAAAAATAATGATAAGCCATAGGGACATGGGAGCTGTCCAGTGGCATATGTTTTAAACTGCTCTCCAAAATAAATGGCTATTTAGTTTAGCTTGTAGAATCTATAATAAGGTTTAATGAGGTTCTGCTCCTAGTGTGCTGTCACATTCGGCTGAAGCTTATGGTGAGAGAAGGGGAATTGGGGCAACAAAGCTGGAATGGTAGTTGGGGCCCAGACGGAATACAATGTGGGCTTGCTCTCATTCACGTCCATATGAGGAAATTATGGCCCACAAAAGTTTACAGATTTACCCAGGATAACCCAGCTATTTAGTTTCAGAACCCAAACAGTGTTATCTCTTCTCCTTATTTAAAAACAACAACAACAAAAACACGCAGTCAAGGGAACAGACCAAGAGTGTGGAGGTAAAGATTTATTATTATTATTTTAAAAATTCTTTTCTCTTTCTTTCTTTTGAGTGAGGTGGGGCGGGGCAGAGGGAGAATCTTAAGCAGACTCCATGCCCATTGTGGAGCCTGACGCGGAGCTCAATCCCGCAACCCTGAGATCACGACCTGAGCCAAAATAAAGAGTCAGATGCTTAAGCCATTGAACCACCCAGACGCCCCTGGGGATTATTATTTTATAAAGGGTGGTCAGGAAAGAACCACCTGAGGAAGCAGACACCTGAGGGAAGAGAGGAAATGGATAGTTGGTCAACTACATTCCTGACAGAGGAAGCAGAAGGCAGGTGTGTGTGTGTGTGTGTGTGTGTGTGTGTGTGTGTGTGTGTATGCACGCTCGTGTGCATGTGTGCAGGGGACTGTTGCATCTTGGAGGAACAACAAGGAGTTATGTTTCCAAATTCCCAACATACTAATCTTTGGGAAGCAGAAACAAATCAAAATTGCCAGCAGTTCTCAAAGTCTTAAGTTATTATTAAAATATTTTCACCCTTTTTCATATTCTTGTTATCATGCTATCTGAATTATTTTTTAAAAGAGATTTTACTTATTAGAGAGAAAGAGAGAGAGAGCGTGGGGAAAGAGGCAGAGGAAGAATCTTGAAGTTTATTGTCTGCTGAGCTCAGAGTCTGACTCGGGGCTCAACCTCACAACTGTGAGATCATGACCTGAACCGAAACCAAAGAGATGGATGCTCAACTGACTAAGCCACCCAGGTGCCCCCTGATTCATCTTTAAAAAGCGTTTGTAAGTATTTACAAGAACTGTAGCCTATAGCAAATATTCAAATGCTGGAGAACACAGAGAACATTACTGGGTACCATTTGATTCATGTAACACACAAATCTTCAAGCAAGGTTAACAGCACTTCACAGAATCACAGGTTGGAAATTGCCAATTTAACGACTTGTTTTTGAGTCAAAACTTACTGTTTCTTGGAACACCACTCACAGAGTTTGTATAAAGTATACAATGAGTATCAACTTACTAATATTTTGTTTATTTGCAAGAATGACTTACTGTTGGCAGTAGACATGGCCAGAAAACGCACTTAGAACATGGCACCAGGGTGCCTGGGTGGCTCAGTTGGTTGAGCAGCTGCCTTTGGCTCAGGTCATGATCCTGGACTTCCAGGATCGAGTCCCACATCGGGCTCCCAGCTCGTTGGGGAGTCTGCTTCTCCCTCTGGCCTTCTCCTCCCTCATGTTCTCTCTCACTCATTCTCTCTCAAATAAAACAAACAAACAAACAAAAAAATAGCACCAGCTCCAAGCAAGACTGACCAATTG
Source organism: Mustela lutreola (assembly GCF_030435805.1). Classification (NCBI taxonomy): domain Eukaryota; kingdom Metazoa; phylum Chordata; class Mammalia; order Carnivora; family Mustelidae; genus Mustela; species Mustela lutreola. The sequence goes on along the minus strand of NC_081296.1, from coordinate 66,243,649 downwards.
AATTGTGACTGCATCTTTCCCATGTGCTCCAATCCAGGTTCCCAGAATGTTAACCTCAACTTCTGACACAGGTGTTAGCATTTCCTGCTTTTGCTTTTTTTTTTTTTTTAAATTTTAAGATTTTATTTATTTATTTGACAGACAGAGATCACAAGTAAGCAGAGAGGCAGGCAGAGAGAGAGGAGGAAGCAGGCTCCCAACTGAACAGAGAACCCGATGCGGGGCTTGATCCCAGAACCCTGAGATCATGACCCGAGCTGAAGGCAGAAACATTAACCCACTGAGCCACCCAGGCGCCCCTCCTGCTTTTGCTTTTGACTTGACATCAATGGATTCCTTCAGTAACATCTCTATGTTGATTGATAAAGTTTAATTCTCAAAGGAGAATTAGAACACATTTTCATTTTTCCTGATTTCTCAATTTTATTTTTTAATTTAGAAAAACATACAAATTTTTTGATCAATGCTGGGAAGATATTCCTGGCAGAAACACTGAGGAGGACAGTGAGTCTGGAACAATGTGTACCAAAGAGAGGGTGGTAGGATTAGAGTCTGAGAGTAAACAGAGAGCTTGGTTCATTAGGATCTGTGTGCATTGTAAGGGCTCTTCAGGATATGGGGAGCCCTGGAGAGTCCTGAGCAGAGGAGTGACATGGTTTGACTTTGGTTTTGAAGGCATCACTCAGGCTGCGGTTTGAAAGTAGTAAGAGCAAGGAAGGCAGCAAGGAGGAAGGAAGTTGTTGTAAAAATCTAGGTGAGAGATGATGGCAGTATAGACCAGAAGGTAAGCACAGAAGGTGCTCAGACGTAGTTAGATTCTGGATATATTTTAAGTGTAAAGTCGATAGGATTTAAAACGAATTGATTGTAGAGTGTGAAGGGAAGAGGGATTAAGGACAACGTCAAGGTTTTTGGTCTGAGTCTGGCAGGATGGAGTTGCCATTTACTAAGATAGATAAGAGGGTGGGGTGGGAGTGGGGGTGACTGTGGAGTGTTGTTTTTTGACATGCTAGGTGCAAGATGCTTCTTGTATCTAAGGAGAGACACCTTATAGTCGGCTAAATAAAAGTGGAGTTCAGGGGGAGAAGTCCGGGTTGGAGATAAAAACACAGGATTTAGCAGTATATGAATGGCATTCGCAGCCAGGTTTCTAAACCCAGTTTTTAAACCACTGCTCTAGATTGTAGCTGTGGTTCCCTGAGCAACTCACTTCACCTTTGTCTATTTGCTTCACTGAAAAACACTTAAAAAATACACATCCTACCTACCTGAAATAATGAGGCTAAAGGGGCTGTGTACGGGAAAAAGCCTTGTAAACTGTAAAGCGCTGTCCATACTAGCAAGCAGATAGTTGATGATACCGAGGATAAAGAAAATCAGTTTGGGGACCCACGGCAAGTCTTCATGAGCTTACAATGGGAGAATCCACGAAAAAAACAAAGTGCAAAACTAGTATTTTTTATTCACGTGGAATCCAAATTATAGCAAGAATTTGAAATGCATGATCTTTTTGAGCTGCACAGCAATCTTGTGAGGAAGGAATTATTATTATTCCCATTTCACAGAGGAGGAAACAGCTGAGAGAGGATGGGAGACCTACGGAGCAACATATGAATGGTAGAGGGCCACATAAGCCTCTAGACGTCCTCTTTACGAGTTCAATCTAAATACGAATAACCCTTTCCTCAGCCACAGCGTCCGCAGGAACACCGAGGAGACAGGAACGCTGCCCCACCCCGCGAGGATCCAAGGGCGTTCTCCGCCATCCCTGGCCCCCACACCTTATTTCCGCACGGTACAGCCCTTTTCTCTTCTCGCGAGACTGGAAGCATACTGCTTCTGGTTGCCAAGGGAACAGCGTTCCTGGAGTCAGGAGGGATTTGTACGCAAAGCTCCTTCCCCCTCCAGAGAAGCTAGCGTGCCGGGAAAGACCCCTCCCCTTTGGGGGACAGTTGGGGACGCTGAGTGTCAGCGGTACGCTTCTGCGCCCGTCAGTGATCCGCCGACCGGCGACTGCCTCCCAGAGTTTCCGCGGGGAAGGTAAGTCACCATACCTGTTAGGACCCCACCTCCACGGCCGCGCGACCTGCCGCGGCGTGAGCTGGGCGGAGTCAGGTCGGGGCCGCGGCAGGGCTGGCAGGAAGAGGGGCAGGGCCAATGAGAGGGCGGGGCGGAGTCGTGTCTGGCTGCTGGGCCCGGAGACTGGCTGTTAGGGCGAAGGGGCAGGGCCAGGACCAGTAGGGGGCGGAGTGGGCGGGGTGGGCGGGGCCTGGGAGGGAGGGGCATGCCCAATCGGAACAGAGCCATCTGCCTCTACTGAGACGGTAGCCAGCATTTCCACGTTCTCTACCTTAGGACCGTCTATCAGGGACTCCCACTGTCCTTTGCCTTCTGGACCTTAAGATCTAACTAAAACTTACATTAAAAATTAATCGCCAGTCATTTGAAGTAAACCGTAAATAGCAAAGAATGCAAATAGGTATGTCACAGGGCGGCGTGGGGGGAAAGGTGGCCAGTAAACATTTGGCTGTAGACTCCCTTTCGCTGGTAAGGAAATGTAAATCAGACTCACCGATATCTTTGACACTTACCAAGTGACAAAGATGGAAAAGCTGTGATGATAACCAGATTGACCTCAGGCCAGAATGGGGAAAGAGGCACTTTCTTCACACCCTCCTGATGGTGTAATTTGGTACAACCTTTTTGGTGGACAGTGTGGAGTCCTACCACAAGTTGAAATGCAAGTATTCTTGGGCTCAGTGTGGTTTATCATTCAAGTATATATTTTGTTTAGTATCTTCAAACGAAAATTCACACAAAGAGCTTAACTTGAAGTTGTGTGTGCTATTTGTGTGTGTTTGTATTGGGGAGGAGTAGGTAGTTAGAAAGGATAGAGGTTTGCATATGCCTAAAAGAAGTGAGATCCCCCAAGTCTATTAACAGTGATTCTTGGGGTGAAGAAAAATTTGACTTTTTAAAAAAAAATAAATATTTATTTATGAGAGAGGGAGAGAGCATTCATTGGGGGAGAGATGGAGGGAGAGAATCTTCAATTGGAGTCCTGGGAAGGGGGAGCCCGGCTTGGGGCTCATGCCCCGACCATGACCATGAGATCATGACCTGAGCCAAAACCGAGTCCAACGCTCAACAGACCAAGGAACCCAGCCACCCTGGAAATTTTGATTTTAAAAAGTTGTACATTCTTCTGTATTATTTGACTTTTTGCTTCTCATGGGCAAGTATTTTTTACACAAGAAATATGTAAGTTTAAAAAAAAAAAACTTGTACCGTTAAATAACTTTTAGACATTAAAACCGTGAAAATAAATACAATTCCATATTTTTATTTATTTATTTTTATTTTTAAAAGATTTTATTTATTTATTTGACAGAGATCACAAGTAGGCAGAGAGGTAGGGGAAGAGAGAGGAAGGGAAGTAGGCTCCCTGCCGAGCAGAAAGCTGATGCCGGGCTGGATCCTAGGACCCTGGGATCATGACTTGAGCCAAAGGCAGAGGTTTTAACCCACTGAGCCACCTAGGTGCCCCAATTCCTTATTTTTAAAGGTTGGCTATTTATTGTTACTAAAAAGAGGAGCATTCATTTTCTTTCAGTTCTTCCTTTCATCTAAAATACCAAATTTTGGCAGCCATGTGTCCCCATTTTGGTGTAAATGATCCCTGGTGATTGGATTTCTTACAAGCCTGTATAAAATTTATTTATTATATAATTATTAATAATCAACTACAATCAATATAATATACTAAACAATAATTAATATTATAGAATTGTATTAATTATATAGACATATAATAATTTATTACACAATATATTCTATGTTATATAGAATATGTTTATATATTTATTATTTATATATTTATTAACTTATTATTTTTATTTTAAAAAGATTTTTATTTATTTGACACAGAGAGTGCACAAGCAGGGGGAGCACCAGGTAGAGGGAGAAGTAGACTCCTGGCTAAGCAGGGAGCCCCATGTGGGACTGGATCCCAGAACCCCAGGATCATGACCTAAGCCGAAGGCAGACGCTTAACTGACTGAGCCATCCAGCCACCCCTGAAAAAGTTTAAATTAATTTTGTTTGAAATGAATGTTATAAAAAGTTGATATGTGTTAGTGGTGATTGTTAAAATTTAGAATCTGGTGATATATCATCTGCTTAATGGAATATCATGAAGTAAATAATATTTTATTTTTGGAATACCTTTAATGCAATAAGAAAATGCTTCCTCATGTGTTGTTAAGTGAGAAATATACAAGTCAAATTTTCGTGGAAACACAAAGAGAAAAAATGGATAAGAAATATGCCAATGATGTTTAGCATAGAGTGGTGAATATTGGGTGATTTTTATTTATTTTTGAATATACTTTAATATATTCTAGACAGTTTTTTTCCTAGACAATTTTCTGCAATGAATAAATTAACTATGACTTCAAGGTATACTTATTATTAGAAAATCAAAAGATACATATAAGGGAAAGGTAAAATAAAAGACCAAGAATGGGACACCTGGGTGGCTCACTTGGTTAAGCGTCTGCCTTCTGCTTAGGTCATGATCTCAGGGTCCTGGGATCAAGCCTTACATTGGGCTCTCTGCTGTGCAGGGAGTCTCCTTCTCTTTCTCCCTCTGTTTGCTGCTCCCCCTGCTCGTGCTTGCTAATTCTCCCTCTCAAGTAAATAAATAAAAATCTTCGGAAAAAAAAAAAAAAGACCAAAAACATTCATGAACCCACCAATCCAGAAGAACCCACCTCTGTTCCTTCTCTGGTTTGTTATCGTCTTTCAGGTCCCTTTATGTATATTTCTTTAAGTAGAAAATTGAATTTTTTTTTTTAAGCAAAATGTTGACATTTATCAAGATTTTTTTTTCCTTCCTTCTTTACTCCCTCCCCCCACTTCTTCCTTCCTTCCTTCCTTCCTTCCTTCCTTCCTTCCTTCCTTCCTTCCTCTCTTTCTTTCTTTTTTTGCCTATGTAGAAAAAGTAATGGATAAGGGGCATTAGGATCTTATAGATATGCTTTCAGTGTTTAAGAAGAAATCTCAAGGGGCGCCTGGGTGGCTCAGTGGGTTAAGCTGCTGCCTTTGGCTCAGGTCATGATCTCAGGGTCCTGGGATCGAGCCCCACATCGGACTCTCTGCTCAGCAGGGAGCCTGCTTCCTCCTCTCTCTCTCTCTGCCTGCCTCTCTGCCTGCTTGTGATCTCTCTCTGTCAAATAAATAAATAAAATCTTTGAAAAAAAATTTAAAAAAAAGAAGAAATCTCAATAGCCACATAGAAATTCCACAAGAAAACATAAAACATTGTCAAAGAAAGTAATCAAATGATAATTAAATACTTAAGATGACAGAAGCACTAAATGTTGATTTAACTGAATACAGTGCCTTAACTATATTGAGTGTATGTGGGGAAGAGTGAATTCCTCTATGTAAATTCCTTGTTTATGCCCTTAGCCAATTTTCTATTTGAATGTTTCTTTTTCTTACAGATTGGTAAGAGTTCTTTAAATATGTAAATTCATTAATATTTTGTGTATTATCTGCATTGCATATATTTTCCCTATTTTCTCAGGTGCCTTTTAGTTTAATTTAGAGTTCTTTTTGTTTGTTTATTTGTTTATTGACTTTTTTTTTTTTAGGTAATTGGTGAGTATTCTTTTTTTAAAAAAATTTTTAACAAACATATACTGTATCATTAGCCCCAGGGGTACAGGGTTACCCAGGGGTACAGGTCTGTGAATTGCTGCCAGGTTTACACACTTCACAGCACTCACCATAGCACATACCCTCCCCAATGTCCATAACCCCACTACTCTTCACCTTCCCCCCATCAACCCTCAGTTTGTTTTGTGAGATTGTTTGTGAAATTTGTTTTGTGAGATTGTTTGTGAAATTTGTTTTGTGAGTCTCTTATGGTTTGTCTCCCCCCCCGATCCCATCTTGTTTCATTTATTCTTTTCCTACCACCCAAACCCCTCACGTTCCATCTCCACTTCCTCATATCAGGGAGATCATATGATAGTTGTCTTTCTCTGATTGATTTATTTTGCTAAGCATCATACCCTCTAGTTCCATCCATGTTGTCACAAATGGCAAGATTTCATTTCTTTTGATGGCTGCATAGTATTCCATTGTATATATATACCACATCTTCTTTATCCATTCATCTGTTGATGGACATCTAGGTTCTTTCCATAGTTTGGCTATTGTGGACATTGCTACTATAAGCATTCAGGTGCACGTGCCCCTTTGGATCACTACATTTGTATCTTTAGCATAAATACCCAGTAGTGCAATTGCTGGGTCGTAGGGTAGCTTTATTTTCAACTTTTTGAGGAACCTCCATGCTGTTTTCCAGAGTGGTTGCACCAGCTTGCATTCCCACCAACAGTGTAGGAGGGTTCCCCTTTCTCTGCATCCTCTCCAGTATCTGTCATTTTCTGACTTGTTAATTTTAGCCATTCTGACTGGTGTGAGGTAGTATCTCATTGTGGTTTTGATTTATATTTCCCTGATGCTGAGTGATGTAGAGCACTTTTTCATGTGTCTGTTGGCCATCTGGATGTCTTTGCAGAAATGTCTGTTCATGTCCTCTGCCCATTTCTTGATTGGATTATTTGATCTTTGGGTGTTGAGTTTGCTAAGCTCTTTATAGATTTTGGATACTAGCCCTTTATCTGATATGTCATTTGCAAATATCTTCTCCCATTCTCTCAGTTGTCTTTTGGTTTTGTTGACTGTTTTCTTTGCTGTGCAAAAGCATTTGATCTTGATGAAGTCCCAATAGTTCATTTTTGCCCTTGCTTTGTTTTTTGACTTTTAAGAGCCGTAAATGTTAGGTTTTCAAAGCTTCTAGTCTCTTCCTTTTTGATTTATGCTCTTGGTGTTATCTTTAGTAAGTCATTAATTTGTTATGTGAATTATCTTTATATTTCCTTTTAGTCTCTTGGAGATTTCTTATTTTACATTTACATATTATTTTAAAAATTAGTTTTTACTTTTATTTAAGTAGTGTAGTAAAAAACGTCAAACTCTACTATAACATTTACAATGGAAGAAAATAAAGCAGTACCTAATCTCATTCTCCAGAGGCAACCATCCTGAACTTGTAAATATTATGCTTATATAACTATGGTTGGCTCTATCAGTTTCGGGGCATTCTCTTTGATTTCCCATCATGACAGATTAATATCTTATACTACTTCTCCTTTTATGTACTCCTTCCCACATACACTTAATATAGATAAGGCTCAGTATTTGGTTAAATCAACATTTAGTGCATCTGTTGTTATAATACTTAATTATCATTTGAGTGCTTTCTTTGACAATGCTTTATTTTTCTTGTGGAATTTCTATGTGGCTCTTCAGATTTCTTCTTAGACATTCAAACCCATCTATAAGATTGTAATTCAATGGCCCTCATCCATTTTTTTCTACAGAGGCAAAGTCATAAGATCGTCAGTTATATCCCCCCACCCCGGGAACTGTATTTTATTTAATTTATTATTTTTAGGAACAAACATAAGAGAACAGACCTATTTCTAAAGCAAACTGGGAGATTTCTGGAGCTTTTTAGATGATCCATGTCATTGACGGTTCTCTGTTCTTCTCCCTTTACTGACAGGTATTATACTGGCTCTACAAACTCTTCCATCTCATTGCTCCCTCTGTAAGCTGCAATCAGTCTCCCTTGACAGCCTGCTCATGGCATTTACAAGACTTTTGGCCTTTTAGTGACTTACGCTTTTTGATTGTGTTGTGATGGGCCAGGGTGATCCGTCATTCCACAATAATAATGTCAGCGCCTTCCTGAGTGAGCCCAGATGCCTTTGCCGAGTTTGAATAATGTTGAGATCAATGCCTTTTTCATTTGCTAAGATGGAAAGAGTTGACCTACTGGTCCCTTAAGCATTGGCTTTGGCACATTGACAAATCATATTATCCCTCTGTGTGCCTTGGAGGAGCAATGCCTTGTTGATGTTTATGCTTCTTCCTATATCCAAAACTTCCCTGGACTCTGCCTCCGCTGTTCAAAAAAAGAAAGAAAGATGAGTCATTGTGTAGGGTAAAAAAAGGACATTGTTTACACTTACTGGGGCCAGAGGCAATGTCTTTCCTCTTTCTGTTATGAGAGAAATGGTTTAATTCATAATTAATAGAAATTTAGGGAGATTATGAAATTTAGGGAAGGATCATTGGAAGATCCATTTACATGTAAAGCTAAGTATGAGAAGGCAAACTCTTCGAATTCTCCTATTTCTTCCATTTTCTCAGCACACATGATACCCTAGCATTACTGAGCAGATCTGGAATGGTCCTGATTAAGGGCACAGTTTAGAAGAATCAAGGTGCCTATAATGCTCAAGTTCTCCCACTAGTTTAAACTATCTTGTCTAATAATCCTTGCTTCAGAAAACAGTACTTGGAATAGGGAACCAGAGGGGTGACAGACCTATGCATGGTGTTGCACGAAAAATAGAAGTTGGTAATAGGGGGCCAGATAGTAAGGGTGTGTCCTCTAGCAAAGAAAGTAGGTTTTATTCTCTTGTTTCTGAGGGTGAAGTAGAATCATAGGTTTTAAAAGTGGGGGACTGGTAGAAAAAGAGTGGTAACCAGGAGATGGTACTCCATGAAAATGTGGTACCAGGGAGGAGAGGAGAAGTCGGAGCTGAGAGCTGAGCTAGAATAGGAAGCACTAGATACAAAAAGGAAGGCAATACCTGAAGAAAGTAGAGGACTTAGGTAGGCATCATTATGATGAAGTAAATCTGGGTTGAGCGGCTAGGTGCTCTATGAGTATCTTCTGAAGCCAAGGACATGGTAAATCTTTCTTCCTTCCTTCCTTCCTTCCTTCTTCTTTTTTTTTTTTTAGATTTTAATTATTTATTTGACAAACAGAGATCCCAAGTAGGCAGAGAGGCAGGCAGAGGGGTGGGGGGGGAGAAGCAGGCTCCCTGCTGAGCAGAGAGCCTGATGCAGGGCTCAATCCCAGGACCCCGAGATCATGACCTGAGCCGAAGGCAGAGGTTTTAACCCACTGAGCCACCCAGATGCCCCTAAATGTTTCTTTTTGAGGCACAGAAAGCCCCTGAGATAGCAGTCACTCTGCATTCTTTTTTAGCCACTTTCTGCATCTAACCTCCTGGTCACAAGGTTTTCTACCTACAGTAAGAGAAAATCCCTGGACACAGAGGTCTTTTGACAGAATTAGGGTAGTGTGACTTTGGTGGCAACATAATCCTTATTAACAATGGTTCTGAGCTAACTGTGCATTAACTTTAATGAAACATGCAAGCATACAGGTCATAACGAGCTTTAATTTCTTGTTTGTTTCAGGATATCGATGGATATTATAAAGGGAAACTTAGATGGAATTTCAAAACCATCCTCAAGTTCAAGAATACGTCCTGGGAGTAGAGATTCGAGTACTTCTTTGGAGGTACTCTCACCGGAACCGGCATCCTTCAAGGTACCTCGCTGTGTAGAAATGATTTCAAGTCCCTCTCTTGAACTCTAGCACTTGATAAACTAACGCTGTTTTTAATATCCCTTTTAAAGAATCCTCTTGAAAGGGTATGTTTTGGGACCACTTGCAGATTTCTTCTTGGATTTTACTTTAGATCATTTGGCAAATCACAATAAAGATACAGGACAGTTCTATCACTCCTCAAAAATTTCTTCATGCCACCCCTTTGTCCTTAATCTCTCCTATTCTTTTTTTTAAATTTAAATTCAATTAATTAACACAGTGTATTATTAGTTTCAGAGGTACAGTTCAGTGATTCATCAGCTGCGTATAACACCCAATGCTCATTATATCATGTGCCCGCCTTAATGTCCATCACCCAGTTACCCCATACCCTCCCACCTCCCCTCTAGAAACCCTCAGTTTCTTTCCTATGAGTAAGAGTCTCTTATGGTTTGTCTTCCTCTCTGATTTTGTCTTATTTTATTTTTCCATCTTTTCCCTATAGTCCTTTGTTCTATTTCTTAAATTCCTCATATCAGCGAGATAATATGATAATTATCTTTCTCTGATTGACTTACTTTGCTTAGATCATATGATAATTATCTTTCTCTGATTGACTTACTTCACTTAGAACTATCCTCTAGTTCCATCTACATTGTTGCAAATGGTAAGATTTCATTTTTTGATGGCTGTGTAATATTCCATTGTGTGTGTGTGTGTGTATTTAAAAAATATCTATATATCTATATATCTATATATATAGATATATATCGATATATCACCTCTTCTTTATCCATTTATCTGTTGATGGCCATCTGGGCTCTTTCCATAGTTTGTCTATTTCACTCTGCCCTACTCTTAATCTTGGAAACTCCTGATCTATTCTCTATCTATCGTTTCTCTTTTTCCAGAGAGTCATATGAATGGAATTAAAAAGTGTGTAGCTTTTCGGGACGCCTGGGTGGCTCAGTTGGGTTAAAGCCTCTGCCTTCAGCTCAGGTCATGTTCTCAGGGTCCTGGGATAGAGCCCTGCATTCAGTTCTCTGCTCAGCGGGGAGCCTGTTTCCCTCTCACTCTCTACCTGCCTCTCTGCCTGCTTGTGATCTCTGTCTCTCAAATAAATAAATAAACCCTTAAAAAAAAAAGTGTGTAGCTTTTGAGTCTGACTTTCCCTGTTGGCACAATGCATTTGTGACTCCTCTATTGTTATAATAGGTATCAATAGTTCACTCCTTATTACTAATGAGTAGTGTTCCTTTGTGTGGGTGTACCACAGTGTGTTTATCCATTAAGATGTTAAGGAACATTTGGATTGTTTGCAGGTTTTGGTGTTTATGAATAAGCTGCTATTAATATTTGTATACTGAATTTTTTAGGGGGAGAAATAGTTTTTAATTTTTCTTGGGTAAATTCCTAGGAGTTGGATTACTGGGTTGTATGGTAAGTGTATGTTTAACTATAAGAAACTGCAGAACTGTTTTTTGTTGCCATGAGAAATTTGAGAGTTCCAGCTGCTCAGCATCCTCACCAGCAGCTGATATTGTTAGTTTTTTTTTTTTTAAAGCCATTCTAATAGTTATATACTAGTTATCTCATTGTAATTTTAACTCACATTTTGCTGGTGACTAATAATGAATGTACTTCTTTGTAATCCACATATCTCTTTTGGAAAGTGTATTAGTTTTCTTTTCTTTTTAAAGATTTTATTTATTTATTTGACAGACAGAGATCACAAGTAGGCAGAGAGGCAGGCAGAGAGAGAGGGGGAAGCAGGCTCCCTACGGAGCAGAGAGCCTGATGCTGGGCTTGATCCCAGGACCCTGAGACCATGACTTGAGCCAAAGGCACAGACTTAACCACTGAGCCACCCAGGCACCCCAAGCGTATTAGTTTTCTTTGTCTGACTTTTAAAATTGTATTTTTTTTCTTATTGTTAACTTCTGCAAGTTCTTTATATATATATAAAATTGTATTTTTTTTCTGATAACTTTTGAGAGTTCTTTATGTATCATGTCAGATATATGACTTGCGAATATTTTCTACTGGTCTGTAGCTTGACTTTTCATTCTTTAAACTGTGTCTTTTGAAGAGCAAAAACTTGAAATTTTGTTAAAAAATGCAGTTTGTCAAATTTTTTTTGAGGCTTGTGTTTTTTTGTTTTTGTTTTTTTTTAATTTTTAATTTTTAATTTTTTATAAACATATATTTTTATCCCCAGGGGTACAGGTCTGTGAATCACTAGGTTTACACACTTCGAGGCTTGTGTTTTTTTGTTGCATCCAAGAATTCTTTGTTTAAGCCAGGGTTCCAAAGATTTCCTCCTCTGTTTTCTTCTGAAAGTGTTATAGTTTTATGTGTTACATTTTTATATTTTGCTTTTAGCCTCTGTTGTTGCCAATGAGAGGGCTTTTGTAAATCTGATATTCATTACAGTGTGTGCTGTGTGCTCTGGTTGCTTTAACTTTTTTTTCTTTGTCTTCAGTATCTACTGTTATTCACCTTTGTATGGATTTATTTATTTTATCTTTCTGGTGATCAGAACTTCTTCAATCTGAGGATTTGTGTGTTTTGTTTTATTGAAAAATTCTCAGTCATTTTTAAAAAATGTTTCTAATATTGCCTCCTTTTTTTCTCTTGCATCATCATGAAAGTCATATTAAATATCTATTGAAATTTTCCCTGCTATCCTTTATTTCTCTTATCTTCTTTTTAATATTTTCTAAAAATATTAAATATATTTTCATTTCTTTCTCTGTGTTTCATCCTGGGGACTTTTTAACATCTATTTTTGAATTTTTGAATTCTTTCTTATACTATGTCACATCTACTCTTTAATCCATTGAATTTTTTTTTAAGATTTTATTTATTTATTTGACAGACAGAGATCACAAGTAGTCAGAGAGAGAGGCAGGCAGAGAGAGAGAGGAAGAAGCAGGCTCCCTGCAGAGCAAAGAGCCCAGATGTGGGGCTTGATCCCAGGACTCTGAGATAATGACCTGAGCCGAAGGCAGAGGCTTTAACTCACTGTGCCACCCAGATGCTCCTAATCCATTGAATTTTTAAAGTTAATGACATATTTTTAATTTCTGGAAGCCCTTTTTAGTTTATTTTCAAATAAACTAAAAGATGGTTGGTGCTAATGGAATGAGGAACTGTGGGTAAAATTATAAAATGGGCAAAGTTTGCCTTTTGTTCTTTTTGCTCAAAAAGAACATCTTTTTGCTCCATTGCTTCTTGTTCATTCTAAGAGTTAGGATCATATGGGGTGATACATATAAAAGGTCTTTTTGTGTCCTGAAGTGGACACAAAATATACCATCCAAGTATATTGCTAATATCTAGTTATGTTTTCTATATTCTGTATTCCCCTATATAAACACCATTCTCTGGGAAAGGTCGGCCAAATTCATTTATGCCAAGATATAAATAACCGACAGGGCTCATGTGATCTCTTCCAACAATTTCAGCATTTTTACAGAACCTGTAGCCTCAAGGATTTACTGGGTTTTATGGAATTTAAGGGTTTAACCTGGCCTTTCACAGAAGTGTGTTTTTGAACAGATCCAGTATAGAATGAAACCAGTGGAGGCCTAACCCACAAATAAGAAAAACAATGCCTGTGTAATCTTGGCTCAGTTCCACTGGGACTTATGCCCTAGTCCAGGTGAACAGAGATGCTCCGTGCCGTGCCGTCCTGTGTCCCTGGCAGCTTAATTCTCCATAACACCCACCTTCTGTCCTGGAGATTCACAGAGGGGCACAGATTCCCGTGGCCCAGAGTTGACCACGTGGATGCAGAGAGAACAGAAAACCCTCCAAGGGCTGGATTCTTACGTTGGGAGGAGAAAGGTATTCCTCGCAGCAGTGGCTGACTCTCTCTCTCTTTCTCTCTCAGGTTTTGCCTCTCCCTTGGCCTGTGTTCCCTTCCACTGTGACTCTCACTGCCACTCGCAGCTGTCAGGGGTTACGATCCCTGGTCCCCACCCCCCACCCCGCCATGCAGCCATGGATGTCTTTTCTTGTTCTCTCAGGAAAACACAGCTGCCCCAAACTGGTGTTTTCAAAATGAGCATTGCTAAAATAGAAAGAGAAACCAAAATGAAATAGAAAAACTGTGACTAGCTTAAAAAATAATCACGAAAGCACGGATTCTGACTTGAAGACTCACGTTAGAAACACATCTCCATTCAGACTCTTTGCTTTTCAACTCTTCATAGCCACATGTAGCTAGTGGCCATCGTATGGGACAGCAGAGCGCTGACTCTCCATCCGAGTGAGAGCTCAGGGAGCAGGCACCATCATGCCTCATCTCCAGGGTGGGCAGAGAATGGTTCCTTGTGGGACTGATTCTTGCCCCTTCTCTATATTGCTGGAAATTGCTGGGCAATGGGGCAATTGGTGCATATGTTACTAAATTTAGTTGTGTAGTTAAATTATATTTAGTTAAAAAGTGAAATATTTCTAAACTAGTTTAACACTAATGTAAGTATGTGAGGACATACATACACACACTAGTGTTAAACTAGTCTAGAAATGTAAAGTCTTCAAGAATATATTATTTATGAAAATTATTTCTTTGGAAATAATGAGGTTGATACTGCAATCAAGTTGAACTCTGGTAAAGAGAACAACTCAGACAGCGGCAATGCAGAAGAAAGTAGAAACAATAATGATGATAAAGGGGAAAAGGACTCTGAAAAGCCAAAATTGGTGGAGGATGGATCAGATGAAGGTCTGAACTTTGTTCAACATCAGAGAGTCCCTGACTGTTCAGGTAGGATAAAATCACTAGGTGATTGGGTAATGACAGTGACAGATATTATAGTTCAAATATTAGAGTTACATATGTTTTTTATCAGCTGGGTAGAAATAATAGTCAAGAGGCGTACCTTTGTGAGCACCGGTTTTTATTTAGAATAATGTGGAGTCCTTAAAAACACTTAGAAAAATGATGAAATTTGTAAAATAATGAATAAAATAAAATAAAATAATGAAACACTTAGAAAAATAATAAAATAATAAAAACACTTAAAACACTTAAAAACACAGAAAAATAATGAAATTTGTGAAATAAATAATAAAATAACGAAACAGAAACATAACTGAATAAAATTGTTATTGTGGTCATTTTACATTAATCAAGTAGAAAGTGTTTCTGCATTTTATGACATGGTTTATTGATCTTTTTGATGACTAAATTATGCAATAAAATATATCCTGTAATTTATATATTACTTCTTCAGGATAATCACATTTGATCTTAATAACTTTTAGATTTTTAATGAGCCCTTTTTCCCCCTTGGTTATTAAGTTAATACTGGTCAGAGTGAATTAGAACAGCATTTCTAAAAATGTGGTCTGCAGAGCCCTGGGGGATTGCTGGGACCTTTACCGGAATTTTGCAAAGTGAGACTACTTTCATCATAATACTGGTATATCAGTAATATAATTCATTGTAATACTGAAATAATGCCATTTGCCTTTTTACCCACTGAATGGACATTTACAGTGATGGTACAAAAGCATTGGTGAGTAAAATTGCTGGTGCTTTCTTTTGCATGAATAAAGGCATTATATCCCATTGTACTAGTAGTCATTGTGTTCTTCATGACCAGATACTGGCAGAACAAAGAAATAGCCAGTGCCAGTCAAGAACATCTTTGATGGAGCAGTAAAAATTATTAATTTTATCGAATCTTGCTTTTTCAAATATACATCTTTATAATTGCCTATGAGGTAAAATGGCAGGTATATAAAGCAATTCTGCTGTAAACCAAAATGTGAAGTTTGGGTTGAGGAACAGTACTTGTATGATAGTTGAAGTTGAGAACTGAACTGGCCACTTTTTAATGGAACACCATTCTTATGCAAAAGAATGACTGACAGACAAACTATTATCATTTAGACTTGGGTATTTGGCAGCCATTTTTTAAAAAGATGAAATGAGCCTGCTACTTCAAGGAAAATAATTGACAGTATCTTTTGTCAATGATAAAATTTGGGCTTTCAAGTGAAAATAGAATTTTGGAAAACTTATGTATGCCATTCCAATATTTAGACTTCTCTGATAAAATATGATGATGGTATTAACCAATGAGATTTTAAAAAATACTAAATATTTAAACAAATTTTTTAAAAAAATTTAAATATACCAAAATGTGCTAACATTTTGCAGGTCTGCATAAGTCAGTGAATTATCATTTTCCAAATGACCAGTGCAGGGTAAAAAATCCATTCAGCATGAAAGATAATTGTATGGATTTTAATAGGACAAATACATAAAGCTCACTGATATGGTTATAAATTTCACATTATAACTACTCTTTAAAAAAATACCCGTTGTTGAGTTTTGATATAGTATCAAAGAAGAGTATCCATAATTACCTGAGAAAGTTATTACATTTCTCCTCCCCTTTCCAAGTACATGTCTTTATGAGGCCAGATTTTCGAAATATACTCTTGGGTGAAACAAGAGATTGCAATATATTATACAAGTAGATTTGAGAATCTAGCTGTCTTCTATCAAGCTAGATATTACAAATTTAAAACAATGCCATTCTTCTTAATAATTTTTGAATATATAGTTATTTGTCATAAAAATATTATATTTATGTTAATATGAAATTACTAATAACATTATTTTTAAATGAATAAATAAATCTGTGTAATATTTTTCAGTTTTTATTTCTGATATGGTAGTTATCAATAGATGTAACATAAACGAAATCTCTTTTGGGTTCTCAATAATTTTTAAGGCTATAAAGAGAAGCGGAGGTCATAAACTTTGAGAACTGCTGACTGCTGTCTAGGATGTGGTTAGCTCTCAAAGTTGGGCTGGGTGACTCAGGATCACAGTTATCAGGAAATGAGGCACTATAGTTGAGATTAGCTGTTGTCCCAGTTTAAAGATTTTGTTTATTTTATTTATTTGAGAGAGAGAGGGAGAGCGCGGGTGCGCATGTGTGGGCTCAAGCGGGGGAACAGCAGAGGGAGAGGGACAAGCAGACTCTGTGCTGAGTGTGGAGCCCAACTCCCTGATTTGATCTCATGATCCTGAGATCATGACCGAAGCCAAAATCAAGTGTCAGATGTCCAACCCATTGAACCACCCCAGGCACCCTGCTCTTGGCCGTTTATGCTGTACTTGTTTCTGTTGTTTCAGAACTGCATGAGTTCCTTCATGCACGAGTACCTACTATTTAGTCCACTTATATTATATGGAGGCTGAGAGTGCTAGGATTGGCAGTGAGGGACTAGAACTAAAGGCTCTTGCATTTAAAATAAGTAAGCAATCAGGTTTGCAAAGCCTGTTTATTAATAAGATCAGTATTCTTTTTGGATAAGCTAATTCCCTTCTGGAGATAATCTTTTCCGTAAAGAGGAAGTGATATACATTATAGAGAAACACGCTGGACTCTCTGGATTTTAAAAAGTTGCAAAATTTGGTCTTTCTTAGCAGAATATGCCTATTTTCTTCTTTCTTTTTTAGAATATGCCATTTCTAATTATCTAACCTAGAATGGCTGAGATTGAGCATTTATGCTCATTGGCAGATTATCATCTTTCATGGCCAAGATATGGAAGGAACTCAAGGACACTTAAAGGGGAGTGGGAAATACAGGCTTCCAGTCATGGAATAAATAAGTCATGGGAATAAAGGGCACAGCATAAGGAATTCAGTCAATGGTATTGCTTTATTTTTTTTCAGTCAATGGTATTGTAATAGCATTATATGGTGACGGTTGGTAGCTATGCTTGTGGTGAGCATAGAGCGTGTTATAGAGTTTTGAATACTATGTTGTACACTTGAAACTAATGTAAAATTGTGTGTCAATTATGCTTAAATTAAAAAAAATTTTAAAAAGGGGAAAAAGAAAAGATCCAGTTATTTCAACTTGAAACAGAGATAAATGTCTATTTCACAGGGTTGTTAGATAATTAAATGAAAAAATACATGTGAAAGTACTTTGTAAATCAAGATACGTGACACCAATATTAGTTATTCTTGTGAGCCATAAACATTTGTTGAATGAAAGAACAAATAACAGATAAAACACAAAATAAAACTTTATGGTTGTACTACACTTCAAACTCATTCCTACTTTCAACACAATATAGATGAACCCGAATTAAAAGAATTAGATTCTCAACTTCAAGATGCTATTCAGAAGATGAGGAGGCTTGATAAGATATTGGTGAAGAGACAATATAGAGAAAAAGAAATTAAGAAGCAAGGTATAGACATGAGAATAAAGCTGTGGGAAGAACTCAAGGTAAGGAATGTTTACCATATGCTGACATGGAAGAAAATTTCCTCTAAGATGAGTAAAAGCATGGACTGTGGTCGTATCAGTGTAGTCTGCCTTTATGATTTATTTTGTGGAAGTAGGACAGTGGTGCATATATGTCTGTATTGGGTGGTGGGTGAGGGAGATAGTTTTCTTGAACTTGTCAAGGTAACTTAGCAGCATTCCAGATTTCAGGTACTGTTTAGACAAGTTCATTTTCCACGACAGCACGGTAGACATCTCTTCCTGATTTCAGGCTGGGGTTTCTCCATCTCTGGAATAGAATGTCATGTGGCGCCTACATTCAAGGATGTATGTCTGCTTTTTCTTCAGCAAGCTTACAGTTTGGAGATAAATTCATAAATATACCAAACATTTAACCCTCTGCTGACCATTATTACTTGAGTAAACTTTTGTGACTAGGAAGTGAGGAGTTCACTGTGTCATATGCCGGTCAGGATCTCTTAGAGGCTGTGAAGTGCTTGTGGTCTGTGACCATGCTGTATTTGCTTCTGTTTCAGTACATTTCTAGTGCTCTGTTAATGTTCCTTGGCCTTCTTGGACCTTTTATTCTCTGTTGTATTGAGAGGTGGAAGTTGACCAGGTGTTTGCGCTGACTTGATGTATAGCCATTGGCTCATATTTGAACTTTGCTCCTTAAAGGAGAGCGCTTTTAAAGTAAGGAGTATTATAAAAACAGATTGGTTGTTTTTGATAAATTCCTCCTTGATTAGTTGTTGACTTCAAGGAAATTTCCTATATGATAATATGAATTAAAAAAGAAATAATTAAAAATACATTTTTGTAAGATTCCCAGGCAGGCCACGGGCTAGAAAGAAAGCACCAATCAAAATGCAGTGCTTTAAACTAGAGAAATGATTTGTGTAAATTTTAGCAGAAAAAGTTAGTCTATCATTTACTCTTATTGAGTAACAAATTTTTACTTGTTTGGAAATAAGAATGATAACTGGACCCATAATAAAATACAGTATCAATCTTGAAATGTCTGAAACTGTAATTTGATGATGTACCTTTAGGTTACTAATTAGTTATAGACATACTAAACAGAAGCTGAAGAAGATTTAACCAAGATAATCATTATGTAATGATAGACATATATTCCAACTCTATTGGAGACTATTAATTGCTAGAATTTTGTGGAAACAGGAACATTAACAAATTTCCTAACTAAAGAAATACAAATGAATCTTCTTTTTTGTATGTACACAGTTTGGATTCCATGGAATTAAAAAAAATTGATGAGTATAGTTACCTTCTTTTTCCATGTTTAAACTTGTTTCTCTTTTATTAGTTTGCAAAAACTGGTGAAACTTTGCAAAGTAATGAGGAAATGGAAAATACAAAAAAGTTTCTAGCTTTGACTGATGCATCAGAAGAAATTGCAGGTGAGTAAAATTTGTCTTTGTTTTTATCTCAGAGTTATAGATTATTTGGATTAAAGTAAGATTTCCAGTTCATCTGTTTTTTCTTTTTCTAAGCCTAACTGTTCTTAGAAATGATCACATTAGGTGGGATTATATGAAACTATCCTGAGTGTAGAGAAGTTTCAGAGGCTTCTAGGGTTTGTATCTGCTCACAGGTGTGGGGGCAGCACAGTGAAAAACTGGGAAAGAGACAAAGTGTCTTTGCCTTTACTTCTGTGCCTCTTAGATACCTCTAGGCACCCAGTCTATGCAGACTGTCTCCTAACTGCCTAGAGTCCTCCCATGGAGGGTCCTACTCAGGCTTCTGCAACCCCTTTCATAAAAACCCATTACTGATTTGTCCTATTGCCTATTCTCTTCTAGTCTTGCTTTAGAGACCAACCAATTAATTGTGCACATTTGTACATTCCCACCTTGTGTTTACATGTATCTATGTTCCTTCTTTTCCTCCTCCTCTTCCTTTATCTTCTCTTCCTCCTTCTTCATCTGCAGAAGTATTAAAGAGTCTTGTAATCTGTAACTCACTTATATGGTGGTAAAAATTTTAGGGATTGGGAAGCAGTTGATATATTTTGGTAGGCCACTTTGCAAATCCTTTAACCTATGTCACGTAAGTAGTTCTCCGGTCCAGCTTGGGCATAGGACTCACTCTGAGCAAAGACCTCTGATTTCTCAGAGAATCCTGGCATTCATCTGTCTTTTGCAAAGTGAATGTCTAACATTGTAGAAGCCCAGGAACCTGATTCAGACTTCTGTAGCTGTTTAGCATGCGCTTTGATATGAATGAAATTCCTTCAAGTTTGTTTCTTTCTGGATCCAGGATTGAGAGCTCAGAAGCTGCTTGGGCCTGAGGGATTTGGGTTTGGAATATACCAAATGTTTCTACCCAAGAGGGTGGGTGCCTATCTGAGTTGACCTTTTTTATGACTAATGTCTTTTTTTTTTTTAAATGAGTCTTTTTGAGTTTCTCCTTGATAGCTCTATATCTAGATTGGCCTTATTGAAATTTACCTTTTGTATATCCTAATTAAAACACCAGTGGGGCATCTGGGTGGCTCACTGGGTTAAGCCTATGCCTTCGATCAGGTCATGATCCAAGGGTCCTGGGATCATTGAGCCCAGGAGCTCCTCATCAGGCTCTGCTCAGCAGGGAGCCTGCTTCCCTCTTCTCTCTCTGCCTGCCTCTCTGCTTACTTGTGATCTCTGTCCATCAAATAAATAAATAAAATCTTTAAAAACAAAAACAAAAAGACCAGAAACTCTTTGCCTGTTCAAATCATAGATCATTTACTTTCTGCTTCTTTTATTTTGTTATAGAAATAACACGTATGTAATCTGTATTAGAAAATATTGGTAAACAGGAAGAAAAAAAGTTGCCAAAATTCTTAACTTGCAGAGATAATCATTCTCAATATTTTTGCTTACTCTTTATTTTTTGAGACATTTTTAGTGCAAATATCCACATATATTTTAAAAATAGAAATGAAATCAAATTATACATATGGTATTTTGTGATTGGTTTTCTAATTTCTATCTTATGAGCACCTTTAGCTGTCAGGAACAACAGAGCTGTGCAGTAGTCAGTTTCCAAGATATTTGCCATCAGTTCCTTCTCTCTGTGTATGTTCATTCCAGTCCTCATAGAGGAGTCTATGTCTTCCTGGGCTTCCTTTTTCAGGCTGGGCTGGGCTGGGACTTCTTGAACTATTGGATTACAGCAGAAGTAATCCTACACCAATTCCAGCCCTAGCCATTAAAGGACTAGCAGTTTCTGGTTCTCTTCTTAGAAGGTTTACTCAGAGGAAAGCCATCCATCCTGTAAGGCGTGAGACAATGCTGAAGCTACTGTGCTTTGAGAAGTTCCTAACAAGTCACATGGAGAGGCTACACGGAGGGAGTGATGCTGGCCAGTTCCCACCTAGAGTGAGTTCAGTAGTGTCCCACCAGAATTCATGTCTCCCTGGAGCCTCAGAATGTGGCCATATTCAGAAATAGCATCTTTGCAGATTAATTAGTTAAGACGAGGTCATACTAGATTAGGTGCCCCCCCCTTTAAAAGATTTTATTTATTTATTTGACAGAGTGAGAGATCACAAGTAGGCAGAGACTCAGGCAGAGAGAGGGGGGAAGCAGGCTCCCTGCTGAGCAGAGAGCCTGATGAGGGGCTCCATCCCAGGACCCAGGGATCATGACCTGAGCTGAAGGCAGAGACTTAACCCACCGAGCTACCCAGGTGCCCTGTTTGGTGTTCTTAGAAGAAGAGAAGACACATAGAAACACAGAGACACAAGGACCCAGGAAGAAGGTCATGTGAACATAGAGGCAGTGATTAGAGTGATGTAGTTACAAGTCAAGGAATGCCAAGGATGACCGGGAGCCACCGGAAGCTTGGTAGAGACAAGGAAGCATTCTTCCCTAGAGACCTCAGAGGAGCATGACCTTGCTGATAGCTTGATTTCAGAGGTCTAGCTTCCAGAACTGTGAGAGAAGAAATCTCTTTTGTCTTCAGCCACCCATCCCAGAGTTATCTGTTAGAGCAGCCCCTGGAAACTAACATAACAACTGTTCCAGTGTTTCAGTGGAGGCCCCAGAGATATGAGGATATTTCATTCCTGTCAAAAATCATGTAGAGAATAGCGAAGGCTAGACACATGGTCTCAGGTGAACTACTCTGGAGACTCCAGCCCAATGCAGCCACCCCAGCTGAGGCCTTAGTCATGGTGGAGCACAGACAAACTGTTCCTGCCGTGTCCCTCAAATCACTGACCTACAGAATCGTGAGCATAATAAACTAGTTACTGTTTTGCACCACTAAGTTTTGTTTTGTTTTTTACTTTTTATTTTGAAATAATTTTAAACTTACAGGAAAGTTACAGAATAACCCATAGAGTGCTTGTTTACCCAGCTTCCCCTAACATTAGCAGTTGGCCCTTGAACAACATGGAATTGAACTTCATGGGTCCACTTATATGTGGATTTTTGACAGTACAGTCCTGTAAATGCATTGTATCTTCCTTATGATTTTCTTTTTTTTTTTTTTGAAAATTTATTATTCATTTGAGAGAGAGAACATGAGTGGGAGAGGGAGAGAGAGAATCTGAAACAGACTTCCGTGCTGAGGTTGGAACCTGATGTGGGGCTCGATCTCACAATCCTGAGCTCATGACCTGAGCTGAAACCCAGAGTCAGATGCTCAACTGACTGTACCTCCCAGGCACCCCTGTATGATTTTTTAAAAACATTTTAAAACTTAAATTCAATTAACATATAATGTATTATTGGTTTCAGAGGTCCAAGCCTGTGATTCTTCAGTCTTATAGAATATGCAGTGCTCATTACATCACATGCCCTCCTTAAAGTCCATCACCCAGTTACCCCATCCTTCCACCTTCTCTACCCTCCAGAAACCCTCAGTTTGTTTCTTATGATTAATAGTCTCTCATGGTTTTTCTCCCTCTCTGGTTTCTTCTTGTTTTATTTTTTCCTCTCATCCATTATGATCCTCTATTTTCTTTTAAATTTCACATATCAGTGAGATCATATAATAATTGTCTTTCTCTGATTGCCTTGTTTCTCTTAGCCTAATTACCTCTAGTTCCATCCATGTCATTGCAAATGGCAAGATTACATCTTTTTTTTAAAAGATTTTATATTTTTTTAAGATTAAAAAATTTTTATTATTATTTTTTTAAATTTTTGTTTATTTGACAGAGGGAGATCACAAGTAGGCAGAGAAGCAGGCAGAGAGAGAGGAGGAAGCAGGCTCCCTGCTGAGCAGAGAGCCTGATGCAGGGCTTGATCCCAAGACCCTGAGATCATGACCTGAGCAGAAGGCAGAGGCTTTAGCCCACTGCGCCACCCAAGCACACCAAGATTTCATCTTTTGATGGCTGCGTAATTTTTCATTGTATATATATATACCAACTTCTTTATCCGTTCATCTCCTGATGGACATGTAGGCTCTTTCCATAGGTTGGCTATTGTGGACATTGCTGCTATAAATACTGGGGTGCAGGTGCCCCTTAAGATCACTACATTTGTATCTTTGGGTAAATACCCAGTAGTGCAATTGCTGGGTCAATAGGGTAGCTTTATTTTCAACTTTTTGAGGAACCACCATACTGTTTTCCAGAGTGGCTGCACCAGCTTGCATTCCCACCAACAGTGTAGGAGGGTTCCCCTTTCTCCACATCCTCACCAACATCTGTCGTTTCCTGACTAGTGCATTTTAGCCATTCTGACTGGTATGAGGTGGAATATCACTGAAGTTTTGATTTGTATTTCCCTGATACTGAAGGATGTGGAGCATTTCTTCATGTGTCCCTTGGCCATTTGTATGTCTTCTTTGGAGCAATGTCTTTTCATGTCTTCTGCCCATTTCTTGTCTGGATTATATGGTTTTTTGTGTTTTTTTTTTTTTTTTTTTGGTGTTGATTTTGATAAGATCTACATAGATCTTGGATGCTAGTCCTTTTTCTGATATGTCATTTGCAAATATCTTCTCCCATTTTACTGGTTGTCTTTTGGTTTTGTTGACTGTCTCCTTTGCTGTGCAAAAGCTTTTTATCTTGATGAAATCCCAATAGTTTGTTTTTGCTTTTGTTTCTATTGCCTTTGGAGACGTGTCTAGCAAGAAGTTGCTGCACCCAAGGTTGAAGAGGTTTCTGCCTGTGTTCTCCTCTAGGATTTTTTTTTTTAGTATTAAAAAATTCTATTTATTATTCGAGTGAGAGAGAAATAGAAAGTGCACATGCGAGAGAGCACAAGCAGGGGTGGAGGAGCAGAGGGAGAGGGAGAAGCAGGCTCTCCGATGAGCAGGGAACCTGACAGGGGCTTGATCTCAGGAGCCTGGGATTATGACCTGAGTAGATGGCAGATGTTTAGCCAACTGAGCCACCCAGATGTCCTACTCCTCTAGGATTTTGATGGATTCCTGTCTCACATTTAGGTCTTTCATCCATTTTGAGTCTACTTTTGTGTGTGGTGTAAGGAAGTGGTCTACTTTCATTCCTCTGCATGTGTCTGTCCAATTTTCCCAACAACATTTTTTGAAGAGACTATCTTTTTTCCATTGTTTATTCTTTCCTGCTTTGTTGAGGATTAGTTGACCATAGAATTGAGGATTTATTTCTGAGTTTTCCATTCTGTTCCATTGATCTATGTGTCTGTTTTTGTGCCAGTACCATAGTGTCTTGAGGATGACAGTTTTGCTATAGAGACTGAAGTCGGGAATTGTGATGCTTCCAGTTTGGGTTTTCTTTTTCAACATTCCTTTGGCTATTTGGGGATATTTTCTGGTTCCCCTTGTGATTTTCTTAATAATATTCTCTTTTCTCCAGCTTACTCTGTTTAAGAATACAGTGTATAATACTTATAACATATAAAATATATGTTAATTGACTATTTACATTATTGATAAAGCTTCTAGTTAACAAATAGGCCATTAGTAAAGTATTTGGGGAGTCAAAAGGTATACATGGATTTTTGACTATGTGGGGAGTCAGCACTTATCCCCCATGTTGTTCAAGGGTTGACTTTACCATGATCAACACTAAGAAGGTAATGTTGGTATAATACTACTAATTAAAATATAGGCCTTCTTAAAATCCCACCATTTTACTTTTTATTTTCTAGTTTCCAACCCAGGATCCCATTTTGCATTTAGTTGTCATATTTTCTTAGTCTCCTCTAATTTGTGTTAGTTCCTCAGTTTTCCCCTGTTTCATATGATCTTGACACATGTAGAAAGTACTTGTTAGCTGTTTTGTAAAATATCCTTCAATTTCAGTTTGTGTGATGTTTCTCCTTATTTAGGTAGAGGTTATGCATGTTTGGCAAGAATACTCCAGAAATAACGGGCTCTCACTCAGTCACACTGAGGGTACTGAAAGTTAATGTCTTATATCACTGGTGATGGTAACCTTGAAAACTTGGGTTAAGCTGGTATCTGCCAGGTTTCTCTATTATAAAGTTATTAATTTTCCTTTTATAATTAATAAATATCTTGGAAGAGGTACTTTAAGATATGCAAGTATCTTGTTTTTCCTCAAACTTTTGTCCACTGGTGTTAACATCTATTAGTAGATCTTGCCTGCAGTAATTATTATTGCTTGGCACTAAATTTTGGGTGATTTTTTTAATGTAACAGTAGACAACTGGAATGATTTACGTCAGCATTTAAAAATTTTTGAAAAATTTGGGTATAGTTGACATACGATGCTACATTCATTTCAGGTGTACAACATGGTCGCTCAACAAGTTTGTACGTTATCCTGTCTTCACCACAAGTATAGCTCCCATCTGGCCTGGAACATCACTATTACAGTATAATTGACTATATTTCTTATGCTGTGTCAGCATTATTTTTAATGACTTCTTACAAGGACATACCATAATAATTTATTTAATTAATATTGTGCTGTTAAACATTTAGATTGTTTTCTTTGTTTTTCAGTTTTTTTCAATTATACATAAGGCTGTGATAACCTTCTTGGGTAATTATTCTTATTATGACCTGCAGTAATTGAAAAATTAGGTTGAAAACTAGGTTGAAAAAATGGTCCCCTGGGAGATCAAATCTGTAGATCCACATCAGATCCCTAGAAGCTGTCAGTGTTTCCCTATTTGGAAAAAGTATATTTGCAGATGTGAGTAAGTTAAGTATTTTAAGATGAGGAGATAATTGTGGACATGGAGGAGGGCTCTAAGTGCCATCATGAGTACCCTCATAAGAGGAGGCAGAAGATGAAACACATGGAAGAGAAGACCATGTGCAGGAGGAGGCAGAGGTTGGAGACCCAACAGTGGATTTAATAGTTGTTTTAAACTTCACTTATTCAAAATGGAGTTACAATTTGTATCTCTGTGATAATTAAGGAGGTTGAATATTTATTCTTTTAGCCATTTTGTGAATTACTTGTTCTTTTGTAAAATGAGGTGTTCCTTTTTATTGATTTGAAGGAGTACTTTATGTATTAAGGATACTACTTCTTTGACTATAATAAATACCAAATACATTTCTTTTCTAACTAATTATTTTTAGTTTTGTGGTATTTCTTTGCTCACCCAAACTTAATATTTTTTTATTTAGCTAAATCAGTCATTTCTTCTTCTTCTTCTTCTTTTTTCATTGATTGTTGCTTTGCTTAAAAAGACATTTTCTAGGGGCGCCTGGGTGGCTCAGTTGGTTAAGCAGCTGCCTTCGGGTCAGGTCATGATCCCAGCATCCTGGCATCGAGTCCCACATCGGGCTCCTTGCTCGGCAGGGAGCCTGCTTCTCCCTCTGCCTCTGCCTGCCATTCTGTCTACCTGTGCTTGCTCGCTCTCCCTCTCTCTCTCTGACAAATAAATAAAATCTTCAAAAAAAAAAAAGACATTTTCTAGTATAAGATGACATGAAAATGTACCTGTGTTGGGCTCCTGGGTGGCTCAGTCAGTTAAGCTCTGCATTCAGCTCAGGTTATGATCCTGGGGTCCTGGGATTGAGTGTCATATTGGGCAACCTGCTCAGCAGGAATTCTGTTTCTCCCTCTCTCTCTGCCCCTCCTCTGGCTTATGCTCTGTCTCACTCAGTCCCTCAAGTAAATAAATAAAATCTTAAAAAAAAAAAGTGTACCTGTGTTTTCCTTTAGCATAGTTATTATTTTATAAAAAAGTAAAATACTAATCTAATTAGAACTCATTTTGTTCTGATATCTGAGGTAGAGAGTTGATTTGATGATTCCCCCCCATTTTGTTAGCTAACATCAAAAGATCAGAAATAACAGAAATAAAAGCAATGAATCACCAAAGTAGTAATCAGTAAAAGTTTATTGTGCACACATCAAAAAGGCAGCTTGTAAACTGGGAACACTAAAACCAAAATATGGAATGAGGCTTAGGGACATTTTGTTACAAAGTAGAATGGTTACTTCATATCAATTTTGGAGAACACTTGAGGTTTCACTTATGATTTCCAGAGACATAAGCAAGAGTTGACCCAGGTCAAGTTAGCCTTGCAAAAGAAGCTAAATTAAGTTTTGTTTATATGACTAAGCTGGTTTTGTCTGCTCAGATAATTTTTAAGGCTTGTTTCCATTTGTTGTTGTTTTAATTTAAATTTTAGAAGATTTTATTTATTTATTTGACAGAATGAGAGAGAGCACAAGCAGAGGGAGAGGGAGAAGCAGGCTCCCTGTTGAGCAGGGAGCCCTATGTGGTGCTCAATTCCAGGACCCTGAGATCATGACCTGAGCTGAAGGCAGATGATTAACCCACTGAGGCACCTGGACAACCCCCCCCCCCTTTTTTTAATTTGAGAGAGAGAGAAAATGAGAGCAAGTGAGTATAAGCATGAGTGGGGGGAGGGGAAGAGTGAGAGAGAGAATCGCAAGCAGACTCCCTACTGAATGTGGAGCCTGATGCAGGGCTCCATCCCAGGATCATGACCTGAGCAAAAATCAAGAGTTGGCCAGTTAACTCACTGAGCCACTCAGGTGCCCCCAGTCTCATTCGTTTTTGATTTTAACACTATTTATCTCAGTACCTTTTATTGGATAATCCATCATTTCCTCACTTATTTGAAATGCTGACTTTATCATGCACTAATTGGGTCTCTCTCCAAATTTTCTATTCTCTTCCATTAATATTTCTATCTGTGCTGATGTCAGTATTATACTTTTTAAAAAAATTATTGTAGGGCGCCTGGGTGGCTCAGTGGGTTAAGCCGCTGCCTTCGGCTCAGGTCATGATCTCAGGGTCCTGGGATCGAGTCCTGCATCGGGCTCTCTGCTCAGCAGGGAGCCTGCTTCCATCTCTCTCTCTCTCTGCCTGCCTCTCCATCTACTTGTGATTTCTCTGTCAAATAAATAAATAAAATCTTTAAAAAAAATTATTGTAGCTTTGTAATACATTTTATTAGGCAGGTATATTGTCTTTTTCAAAAAGGTTTTTGCAATAACATGTTTTTTTCAAGCCTATTTTTCTCTTTGAGAGTTGTTTAGCAGGGAGTCCACTATTTAAGAAAAAAGACTGCAAAACACCTCTAAGTTTTTAGGTTATAGAAAGCTATTTTATTAACTTAAATGTCTGAAGGCTATTGTCTGAAGATAATCTGTCTTGAAAAGTATGATTTCTTATATTTTCTTTTATGTCTGTCAGTAATTCTGTACCTTCATAGAACCAAGACTGCATTCATTTTTCCAAATAAGGAACATGGACAGTATCAGGAATATAATTCTGGATGTAATAGTATCTCAGCATCTGTATTTCAGTAAGTAGAGCTAAATGCTGATTTCTCTAGTGGATGTTGCATTTCTAAGAGGTGGTACCTACCTCCCTTGGTTGACTCTGGAGCAGGAACTGTGAAACGGGATCCATGTAGCTTTTTAAAAAAGTTTTTAAATTATTTTTTAAATTTTTTATTTATTTTTTAAATTTCTTTTCAGTGTTTCAGAATTCATTCTTTATGCACCACACCCACACTCCATGCAGTACGTGCCCTCCTTAATACCCACCACCAGGCTCACCCAACCTCCCACTCCCTTCCACTCCAAAACCTCAGTTAACTCCTCAGAGTCTACAGTCTCTCATGGTTCGTCTCTTCCTCCGATTTCCCCCCATTTTCCCCAACTCCCTTCTCCTCTCCCTCTCCACATGTCCTCCATGTTATTTTGACATTAACCTTTTCTGGCACAGAGTTCACTACCGAATGAACTTTTCGGCCTTGCCGGGCAAGACTTTTGTTTTCATTTGTCTTGTCTTCACCATCAGACCAGAACCATCAAATACACTTCACCTTTAAAGCTCATGCCGTGTGTATTTGGCTTAAACCGGTAGAGCTCCTCGTTGTAGCTTTGGAGTCACGTGACTACTATAGGCCTTGCAGACATTTGCAGTAATGTTAGATTAGTACCAATATTCTAACATGGAAATTAGCTGGGCTTCGTGAGCTGAAAGCTGGAGTTACCAGGGACTGGAAACCTATGTTCAGGGAGAATCACTAGTTTAAACATTATCGTGTTAGAGTTTCAATGTTTAGATTTTGAATTCTTAGTCAGTTATTATGTATTGGCAGTATTTATTGTGCTCAGAGCAGACAAGATGCAGAAGTAGGGTCAATGAGGGCGCCTGGGTGGCTCAGTGCGTTAAGCCACTGCCTTCGGCTCAGGTCATGATCTCAGGGTCCTGGGATCGAGTCCCGCATCGGGCTCTCTGCTCAGCAGGGAGCCTGCTTCCCTCTCTCTCTCTCTCTCTCTGCCTGCCTCTCCATCTACTTGTGATTTCTCTCTGTCAAATAAATAAATAAAATCTTAAAAAAAAAAAAAAAAAGAAGTAGGGTCAATGAAAAAGGACTGGGAGTTAGAGACACTGTTAGGTGAACTGGATATCTATTGATTTTCACTCTTGCTGCTCTCTGTAGCTCATGCCAGACTGGTGTGCCCAAGGGGAGGGATGGTGTTATTTATTATTATTATTATTATTATTTTTTTTAATGACTGGTCTTTTAGAAAAGACAAATTCCTTAGTGAAATTTCCTACTGGTTTTTAAAATCATAGGCATATATATATATTTTTTCCTATAGGCATATTTTTAACAGTGACATGTATCTGATTTTTAAACATCTTAAAAACCAAAGGAGATATTTACTTTGGACTACATTATTAGGCTAATTACACATTTTTTTCTTTACATTTTACATAACATAGTTATTACTTCATTCCCAAAGAGGAAACTTTTGGAATCTTCAGTCTAAGAAAGGTATTATTAGCAGAGGATTTTCACTGTATGTATAAATGAGTAGAAATGTAAGAGTCCAGTCTGACCACATAGCGGTGATTTTAGTCTCTAATTCCTCCTATTACAACATAGTTGCGTATTATAAAATAAAAGTACTTACATTCTTCCATTCTGAGACTAATTTCTTTCCCATGTTATTCACTGAACTTTGGCTACCTTCCTAAATTAAAATAATGAAATTAAAACAATTATTTTGTTTAGCTGTAAATGTTAAAGTAAAATGTTTCTATAAGGCTTATGGAAACAGAAATTTTTTACCGTGTCCCGTCCCTTATTTTTTCTTTATTACTGGCAAAGCACAAAGCTCTTATAGATAATCCAGTAGGTGGCAGCATCTAGTTAAAATACGCACATTAAAAGGTAGAGTCTCTGAATTTAGAGCCAGACTTATTAGACTTGAACTTCATTTTTTTTTTAATTAAAAAAAATTTTTTAAAGACTTGAACTTTAAATGCATATCTATAAACATACCCAAATCTCCCTTCCGCCTCTTTTCCTTTTAAAAGAAGAGAGAGAAATTCTTAGGATGAATATTCTTCCTTATCTTCCCCAGTCATTTGCTTAACCTTTTATTTATGAGTAATTTGAGGGACTTTGGGCTGGTGGTAAAATGGCAACTTCCAACCAGATCTTCAGGCACGAAATACATCTTAGCCCCATCTGACATCACAAAGAACCAACAGCAAAACAAATGAAAAGATCTGGGTTGTTGAGTTATGTATCCAATTTTATTGATAAATATAAATTCAAGTGGGGCCTTGACACCAAGAAAAAGAAAAAAACCATGTTAAATTGACTTTATCTTTTACCATATTTTGACTTGGTAATCCAGAGTTTAATAACCTCAACTTTAACTATTGAGATGCTGAAGTAGGTAATATTGCACTTGGTAGAGAGATTAAAAAAGTCTTTCCACCCCATTTTCAGGGACCTCTTTTAAGTTTTTATAGAGAAATCTTGTGAAAATCAAAATTCCTTGCCAGACCAGGAGTTTCCCTTTAGTTTTTAGCATTTCTCTGACAGATAGAGAGAATTCTGTGCTCTCTGGGGCAAAGATATCTAATGATAGAATTATTGTTCAACATCAGTGTTTTTGATGGAATTTATTCCTTTTTCCTTTGTTACATTGGCTTCTGTGATTCCAGCTCTAAATTTATAAATGCATGTAAGCACAACACAGCAGCCTCTAATGATCTGAAAATACCTCGCTGAAGTGCTGTTCTGTGAAATTCAGGTATATGCCACTTCTGCTCATGGAAGTTAAGCTTGAATATTCCAAGAAAACTTGGTAGTTTCTTTCAGCTCCGATTTGCAGAGGACTGAGGGAGAAAGTCAATTGTGGTAATCGGAATGGTTAAGGATTTTTTTATTTTTTTAAAAATTAAATTATTTATTTTCAGAAAAACAGTATTCATTATTTTTTTTTACCACACCCAGTGCTCCATGCAATCTGTGCCCTCTATAATACCCACCACCTGGTACCCCAACCTCCCACCCCCCCGCCACTTCAAACCCCTCAGTTGTTTTTCAGAGTCCATAGTCTCTCATGATTCACAGACACTTCTCCAATCAAGACATACAAATGGCTATCAGACACATGAAAAAATGTTCATCATCACTAGCCCTCAGGGAGATTCAAATTAAAACCACATTGAGGTATCACCTTACACCAGTTAGAATGGCCCAAATTAACAAAACAGGAAACAACATGTGTTGGAGGGGATGTGGAGAAAGGGGAACCCTCTTCCACTGTTGGTGGGAATGCAAGTTGCTGCAGCCTCTTTGGAGAACAGTGTGGAGATTCCTCAAGAAATTAAAAATAGAACTTCCCTATGACCCTGCCATTGCACTCCTGGGTATTTACCCCAAAGATACAGATGTCGTGAAAAGAAGGGCCATCTGTACCTCAATGTTTATAGCAGCAATGGCCATGGTTGCCAAACTGTGGAAAGAATCAAGATGCCCTTCAACGGACGAATGGAGAAGGAAGATGTGGTCCATATACACTATGGAGTATTATGCCTCCATCAGAAAGGACGAATACCCAACTTTTGTAGCAACATGGACCGGACTGGAAGAGATTATGCTGAGTGAAATAAGTCAAGCAGAGAGAGTCAATTATCATATGGTTTCACTTATTTGTGGAGCATAACAAATATCATGGAGGACAAGGGGTCTTAGAGAGGAGAAGGGAGTTGGGGTAAATTGGAAGGATTTTTTTATTTTTATTTTTATTTTTTTTTTATAAATTAAAGCCACTTTTGTTTTTTTTAAGATTTTATTTATTTATTTGACAGAAAGAGAGAGAGAGAGAGATCACAAGCAGGCAGAGAGAAGGGGAAGCAGGCTCACTTCTGAGCAGAAAGCCCAACACGGGGCTTGATCCCAGGACCCTGAGATCATGACCTGAGCTGAAGGCAGAGGCTTAACCCACTGAGCCACTCAGGTGCCCCTGGATTTTTTTATTTTAACCTCTGTTACAGTCTTAGTCTCTTGCCATTGTTTCTGCCTTCACTTGTTGCCTAGCAATGTGTTTTGTATTCTCCAAAGTGGTTATTCCAAATGCTTACTGTGTTTTTAACCACCTGTTTTTGGCAAGTCCTTCACTCTGGCCTGCTTACTGTCCAGAGAAGACAACCACTCAGGTGGGACTCCCTTCCGCATTTTTTCCTTCTGTCTCTAAACTGCACTCTGTTCTCCTTCATCCCCTGTCTTTCTTACCATAGATTGAAGAAAGATGCTGTTCTTCAAGGCCAAGGTCAACAGCATCCCATCCCTTTCACTCTGCCCCTGGTTCCTGATCCATCCATCATTCTGTGACACTCACCTAGAGCGTCTGTCGGTCCTGTCTCCTTCCCTTCAGCTTACTATGATTCAATCTTGTCCTAAAACAGAAAGAATCATCAAACCAGCCAAACATACAAATAAGATTTTATAAAGACTTAGTGTTGAAATTTATAAATATGTTTCGTTATCTAATATTTAAACTATCATCAAGTTTTTTTCTATCTTGACAAACTTATTTAATGTTTTAAAATCAATATATTTGTTTATTTTTTTAAAGATTTAATTTATTTACTTAGAGAGAGAGAGAGAGAGAGAGAGAGTGCAAGCGAAAGAGAGTGAGTCAGGGCAGGGAGTAGCAGAGGTAGAGAGAGAAACAGGCTGACCACTGAGCAGGGAGCCTGATGCCAGGCTTGATCCCAGGACCCTGGGACCATGACCTGAGCTGAAGGCAGATGCTTAACCAACTGAACCACCCAGGAGCCCCTAAAATCAATACATTTAAATACTATATGAGTTTTATTTTTGGTTAGTATTTCTTGGTTATAAAGGATTATTCTTTTAATATAGTACCAGATTTGAATAGCTGAATTTATTCAGAATTTTTGAGTCTATATTCATAAGTGAGATTTGCTGTGTGTGTGTGTGTGTGTGTGTGTGTGTGTGTATGCATGTGCGCGCCCACATGCATATGTGTTCTGATGTTGACGGTAGAGGTTGGGTTGGGAGGGTGTGTGTATATGCTTTGTTAGGCTATGTTAACTTTATAAAATGATTGGGGCTGTCTGTTCATTTATTTCTATGCTTTGAAATTGTTTATATAATGTGGGGATTATCTGTTCCCTAAAAACTTGAAAGATTTCACTAGAAAAACCATCTGGTTCAAATAATTTCTTGGAGGCAATTCTCTGACTCTTTTCTCAACTTCTTTTATATTTACTATTATATTTCAGTTTTCTAGTTTTCTGAGTCAATTCTGGCAATACATCCATGTCAGTGAGATTTCAAAGCATCCATTTCACCAAGATTGAACATTTTACTAATAAAATTTCATAGAGTATTTTAAAAGAAGAATTCTCTTTATTGTTTATTATGCCACATTTATTATTTCTGATTTCATTCCTGTTTTCCTTCTCTCTTTTCTATCTAAAAGTTTTTTTTTAAGTTAACTTTTTTAAAGCAGAGTTTTAGTGAAAAAACCCAATCTGAAAAAGCTTCAGAAACAGGCTTGCGGATGTCCACCTTCTCCCTGTGTCCTCACGACCTTTTCTCTGTGCCAAGGGAAGTGGGGAAAGGGATAAAGATATCTCTGGTGTCTTTCCCTTTTCTTATAAGGTCACATTTCTATTAGATCAGGGCCCCACACAGCGACCTTATTTAGCTTTGATTATCTCCTTAAAGGCCCTGTCTTCAAATACAGGCACACTGAAGGTTAGGGCTTCAAAATATACATTTTGGGGGGATACAGTTTGGTCTATAACAATATGATAAAAGCAGCAGTGTTATAAATTTATTTCCAAATATAGCTTTATCTCTAAAGTGCATTCTTTCGTATGTGGTGTTATCACTGTTCTTTATATATTGTTATTGTGTTGTTTTCTTTTTTTTTTTCTTCTTATTTTCTTATTGATCTAATAGTTAATTGGAAAATTAGGGTGACTTTACCTTGTTCTCCAGAATTTTTTATAAGCCCTATATTTTAAAAGCTAATATAGAAATAATATGCTTTGATATTTTGAATTTATTGAAATTAGAGTCTAGTAGAATGGTTCTCAATTCTCGGGGACATTTGGGTATGTGCATTTTTGGTTGGCATCATGATGTGTCGTGGGGGAGGGCTTCATGTAGTTCATAGGGTTAAGAATTTCTAGATCTCGATGCTGTAGGCCAGCCATGAAGAACTGTGGGGGGTGTGTGTGTGTGTGTGTGTATGTGTGTAAGAGAGAGAGGGAGGTAGAGAGAGAGAGAGAGAGAGCATGCAGAGGGTGAATTTCAGGCCCTGTCTCCCTCTAAACATGGCTCATTGCCATTGCTGCCTTGCAGCTATTACATGTAAGTGTGGAGCACTGTATGTGGAGTCTACTTTCAGAGTTCCAGGTATTTAGTGAGGCAGAGCCCACTATTCTCTGGATTTCCTCATTTTCTTTGGGGGTTTCAATCCGATTTTGGGATGTCATCTACTTTCAAGGGAATCTGTATTAGGGAGCAGCCTCCCACTTGGGTCGCTCATGTCTACTCTAACCTCATTTCCTCTGATGCTGTTCTAGATCCTTCTTCACTGTCTGGGATGGGTTTTAGTTTCTTCCTTAGTTGGCAGGAAACAACTTAAATCCCATCCCAATGTTTTTCCTTTAAGACTTTTACTTAAAGTGTGCTCAGAGGGCACCTGGGTGGCTCAGTGGGTTAAAGCCTCTGCCTTTGGCTCAGGTTATGATCCCAGGGTCTTGGGATCAAGCCCTGAATCAGGCTTCTGCTCAGTGGGGAGCCTTCTGCCTCCTCTCTCTCTCTGCCTGCCTCTCTGGCTATTTGTAATCTCTGTCTGTCAGATAAATAAATAAAATCTTAAAGTGTGCTCAGTCCTTCAAACTCTGACTCTTGATCTCTGAAGAGAGATTTTTTTTGGTCCCCACATAAATATTTGTAGTGAGGAGAGGAATTTTTAAAAATTTCCTATTACATTTAATTTTGATATAATTTCAGATAAAGTTTCAAGAAAAGCACAAAGAATTTTCAAAAGCCCTTTATCCAGATTCTCTAAGTGCTAACATGTTGCCACATTTGCCTCTGTCTCTCTACATGTGTGTCCCCTCTATCTCCCTCTTCACACAAGAACACTTGCCTGTGAGACCCACACGCACTTGTCAGGAAGTCAGCATTGATTCACTACTATTATCCAGTCTACGGTTTTCTTCATATTTGGTCAATTGTCCTGCTAAAATCCTTTCTATCAAGAGAAAATTGATAGATCAAAAGAAAACTGGTCCTGTATTACACTGCATTGTCATGTCTCTTTAGTCATTCTTTTTTTTTTTTTTTAAAGATTTTATTTATTTATTTGACAGAGAGAAATCACAAGTAGGCAGAGAGGCAGGCAGAGAGAGAGAGGAGGAAGCAGGCTCCCTGCTGAGCAGAGAGCCCGATGCGGGACTCGATCCCAGGACCCTGAGATCATGACCTGAGCCGAAGGCAGCGGCTTAACCACTGAGCCACCCAGGCGCCCCTCTTTAGTCATTCTTGTATTTTATGACACTGGCATTTTTGAAGAGTATAGCTTGATGTTTTGTAGACCATTCTCCAGTCTGGTTTGTTTCTATTTCCATAAGATTAGGTTCAGGTTATGCATTTTTGGCAGGAATCCCACTGTGTCCTCAGTGGATCCTATCAGAAAGTGCGTGAGGTCAATTGTCTCATAACTGGTGAGGTGAACCTTGATCACTTGGTTAAGGTGGTGTCTGTCAGGTTTCTCCACTTAAAGGTACTAGCTTTCCCTTTGTACTGAGTAAGTCATCTTGTGGGGAGGTACCATGAAGCTATTGTATCATTCTTCAAATTTTTACCCACTACTTTTACCATCCATGGATGATTCTTACATGAATCAATTATTATGATGATGGTTACCCACTGACTATTTTCTAATTCCATTACTACTTCTATAGTAATCCATTTTGTTTTTGTTTTACTGTAAGGAAGAGTTTTCTAAAGGAGGACTTTGGAAATTCAGAAAATGTGTTTTCTTTTCTCTTGAGGAGTTACGCTCCTGCAGTTGAATAACTGACTTTCAAAACTGTTGTCCTTAAGCTCAAAGCTGAGCTGTGAGGCCTTTTGCTCTAAGCTGTGCCCATCTTCCATCTGAGGTTTGGAGTGTACAGAATACCATTGACACCACTGGTGAATAGCCACAGGATCACAGGAGGAAGTTTAGCCTAGGAAAAACCCTTAGGTGAAAATTATCTCCAAATATCACTTTGCTGTAACAGTTTTTAGTATTGTAAGTTTTCACATCCTTGTGTCTTTCTAGGTGCTTCTATGTAAAAGTGAGCGAAATTGCCAATAAGAAAGAGTTATAGGATCAAAAATAAATATATTACCTCTTGAAAAGATCTTTAAACCTTTCTGTCTTTTACACAAAAGTAGTTTACCCCTCTCCCACCCAAGGCTTCCAACACTGATTTGCTAGATTAACTAATCAAAGATTATACAGGATTAACATGGTAATGTCAGTCCCAATGATGCTTTGAATTCATTGTTTTGAATTCCAAATTAGGGAACTGGAATTGATACATTTCTTTTTACCCTCAGACATAGTATGTTTTGAATTGGGTGATATTTGTGTGTGGGGGTGAATGTATCTTCTGCCAACTTCCTTTGCCTATGTCATCTTTAAGAGGGTGGTTGAACCAGGTTTGTTTCAGAGATAGAGTCTCTTGTGTTAAGACCTAGAGACTTAGAAGGAAAGGATACTTGTTTATGTTAGCAGTTTCTTGCAGATATACAGCATCTACATTAGCTAATGGGAGAAAATAAAATCAATTACACTGAAAGAAGAAGAGTTGAAAAAAACACAATTTTCTTATTTCTTTATGGGTATTAGCCCAAGAGCACAAATCCCAAAGCTATCCCAAAGAAAGAAAGCTAACTGCTTAGAGTCTCCTAATTTTCTCATTCAAATGTATGTTTTTTTCTTAATGACCATATATCTGAAATCTTTATTTGGGGATCTAAAAGAAAAAAAAAACAAGGTTATTCAGTGTGCCTATTCTCTGTTTTATGGACGTTGGAATTTTGGAGTTAATGTAATATTTTAAGATACCCTTGTACATTCTCTTTGCATAGAAGTCCTAGGGAAATGCTTTTTGACTATCTTGATTTTCTGCTGTTTGTTTCAGTGGCTGTATATAAAGATGATTATCATTTCTACCTGGAAGTGACATTTAAGAAATGTGTATGTGGAGGGGATTGAGAAATATTGTGGAGAATGTTAGATCTTCCTTTTAAACTGTTCGTGTAGGCAACTTACTTATTTTGTGTATTAAACAAGTGATTTTTTAAATTGGTAGATGCTGGTCCCTATGAGCATGAAGACACCTTTTTCTCAGTGTTTCACACTCAGCTCCCTCCAGAAGAATATGAAAACTGTATACAGAAAGTCAATCAAGGTATGTTTTAATTTGTGTGTTTTAGCATATTGTCACAAGAAAATACTAGCTATATGCAGAAATATTCACAGATGAAATCATCTGATGTGATTTAATCCAGAGGTAGGTAAATGGAAGTTAAGGTTCTAGATGAAACAAAATTGGTCACGAGTTAATCATTTTTGAAGTTAGTTGTTGAGGGTTTATAATACTATTCTATTTTTGGATATTTAGATTTTATATAATGAAGAGTTAAAGAAAAGCTGGCTTCAAGTAACTTAAGCTAGAAAACTAGCTTAAGCAAAAAAAAAAAAAAAAAAAAAAAAAAAAATAGAAATAATGCTGGGGGTAGACAGCTTTTTTTTGATTCCCAAGCACATATTCTGTGGTTAGTCATGAGAGGGAGACTCACTTTCAAAATTGTGGAAAAGACAACAACCGATCCAGGTTGGGTTAGGTGCCTACCACTGGTCCAACCAACTTATCCAACTGAGCAAGAGTTGGTGTTAATATAGGAATGTGGCAGCTTCGACTGTTGGTCACCACCAGGGTGGAGAGGAGAGGACCTTGCTAGTTGGATGGTTCTAACCAGACAATCCAATGTTTTTTACTACAATTAATTAATTAATTAATTAACTAATTTATTTATATCTATTTGAGAGGGAGAGAGCACGAGAGTGAGAGAAATTGGGAGAATGATTTGGGGAAGGGGCATAGAGAGAAGCAGACTCCTTGTGGAGCAGGGAGCGCAACGTGGGAAGGAATCCCAGAACGCTGGGATCATGACCTGACCTGAAGGCAGACGCATAACCCACCATAGAGCCACCCAGGTGCCCCTAAGAAACTGTTTTAAATGTAGACATGAATGCATTTAATTTGAGTTATTTTAATGTTGTATTGTTTGAGTATATGAAACAAACTGAATGAATAGACTTCGTATTTCAGCTTAAAAGACTATTCACAACTTGGATTATGGGGAAAATGTTGCATATTTTAGATTTAAGGAGGCCACTCACCAAAACTCATACTTTAACTATTGGTAGTTGACTAAAAAATGTGACCTATTAAAGAAATAAAATCCCAACGATAAAATACAGATTGATTTGCCTAGAAACTTGTAACTTAAATTTGAGTGAAACTTTTTTCTTGCCCAAATTTATTTTTGTTTGAAAAGAATTTACATCCAGAGATCTTACCCTTTTGCTGGTTCTTTCCAGCTATTGTTATCAAAATATATTCTCTAATTATTAAATTTGAATGGAATCTTTGACAACGAGGTGTAAATATACTAACTGACTAGCTCCCTTAATCCTTATTGTTATACCCCCTCTTAAAAAACAAAGATAACTTTTAAGTAAACCTTGTCTGGATTGAGCTGCTGGCTGTTGTTTTTCCTTTTGGACTTTAATGTGGCAGTTTATCCTCTTTTGTAAGGTGGGGACTCCGTTTGTCATTTAGGAGTTTTTAGAGCTTTAAAGAAGCAGTCACGTGACCTTGTTTTAAATGCTTTAAATGTGACCACAGTGAAAACAAGCTATTTAATGTAGGAAATAAGAGTTCATCTTGGGGCGCCTGGGTGGCTCAGTGGATTAGGCTGCTGCCTTCGGCTTGGGTCATGATCTCGGGGTCCTGGGATCAAGTCCCATGTCAGGCTCTTTGCTCAGCAGGGAGCCTGCTTCTCTCTCTCTCTGCCTGCCTCTCTGTCTACTTGTGATCTCTCTATCAAATAAATAAATAAATCTTTTGATTAAAAAAAAAAAAGTTCGTCAGTATTTTTCTTACCCTTGTTTTGAGCACCCAGGGTCTGAACAACCCAGAAGTTGACTCGGGCCTCTTTTCAAAGGTCGAGAAAAAGTGACAGACTGAGATGAGCTCTCAGGGTCTGCACAGATGGGATGTCAAACATCCAGAACCGGGGCATCTGGGTGGCTCCGTGGGTTAAGCCTCTGCCTTCGGCTCAGGTCATGATCCCAGGATCCTGGGATTGAGCCCTGCATCCAGCTCTCTGCTCAGCAAGGAGCCTGCTTCCTCCTCTCTCTCTGCCTGCCTCTCTGCCTACTTGTGATCTCTGTCAAATAAATAAATAAAATATAAAAA
Organism: Mustela lutreola; assembly: GCF_030435805.1. Lineage (NCBI taxonomy): Eukaryota > Metazoa > Chordata > Mammalia > Carnivora > Mustelidae > Mustela > Mustela lutreola. The sequence continues at coordinate 66,203,636 of NC_081296.1, read as the reverse complement.
CAAACAAACAAAAACCATCCAGGACCCTTATGTCCAGACTTCGCTTAAAAGACAGGTTTGAACAAAAAGTTACTGTTCAGAGAGGATGATGGGATATTAATAGAATCAGGAAATGACTCTAGTCTTTAGGGAAAGTTTTGTTTCATATAAAGAATGAGATAAAATATATTGTATTAATTAACTTCATCAGAGTATAGTTGATACACATATTACACTAATTTCAGGTTACAACGTAGTGACTCAACAAGTTGATACAGTAATCTATGCTCACTGTAAGTGTAGCTCCTGTCACCATGTGACACTATTATGATCCCATTGACTATATTCCTTATGCTGTGCCTTTCATCCCTGTGACTTAGTCATTCCCTAACTGGAAGCTTGGATCTGTCACTGCCCTTCATGCATTTTGCCCATCTTTCCACTCTCCTCCCCTCTGGGAACCATCACTTTGTTCTCTGTATTTATAAGTATGATTCTGCCGTTTGTTTCTTTATTTATCCATTTGTTTTGCTTTTTAGATTCCACCTATGCATGAAATCATATGGTAATTATCTTCCTCAGTCTGACTCATTTCACTTAGCATAATACCCTTTGGGTTTACCCATGCTGTCACAAATGGCAAGATCTTTCTCTTTTTCATGGTTGAGTAATATTCTAGTGTCTATATGTGTGTGTATCATGTCTTCTTTATCCATAAGAATAAATCTCCATATGTATTAAGTTTCTGGATTTGGAATTTAGAAGTTTTTCTATATGTGCTTTTTTTTCTTATATATTTTAATGTATGCTTATATATTTCAATGCCTGCTTTATTTCTTATATATTTAATGTATGCTTAATGTAATTTTAATTTAAAATTTTAGCATAATGGACAATTATAATCATGAAAAATTTTGAACTTTTTAAATATTAGATTTTACCTTTGATGTGGGAGGAAACGAGTCATTGATCAAAGCAGAAAAGAAACATTTCTCAAATACAGAAAAGACTGAGCTTAGGAGTAAACACAGCCAGGATTTTATCAAAAGAAACATTGAGGTATGTACTTAGAAGTTTAGAAATCAATATGTAAGATTAAATGAGTTATGAAATGAAAATAGTTGTGTTCATGGTCTTTAAATACTTTTTTGATCATGATACATGTATATGTAATTGAAACAGTGAATGTAACTGAAGAAAAGTTCTATGGACCATTACTTCACTTCGCTGTTTTTTATTCCATTCTACCTTATATTACCCCCTTTAAAGATGCTAGCTGCTGTTTGGTACATTTGTTTCACTACCCGGAAACGAACCTGGTTCTTGCAGTTTGAAACACATTTGTTTAGATAATAGCTTCAGACAATGTTTCCCACATTTTAAATTGCATATTAGTAAAATTGGCCTTTTAAAGTAAGGAGACTGAGTTTATAGTTGGTGTATTTAGAAATTTGCAAGGAAAATGCTCCTGGAAGAGCTGGAGAGGCCAACAGGTTGTCTGCCCCTTTCCCTCTCCAGTTAGCTGAGCCTCCAGGAAGCCCACTTGTCACTTGCCTTGATTAGCTCCTTGCGTTAAGGGCTCAGCCTTGGTCTTACATACCCTACAGCCTGTCTTGGTATGTCCTCAAGGCAGACTAACGCAGGGTAAAAGGGCTCCTCTATTAGACTAGAATGCTGATCAATTAATGTACAGCAAGAAATGTAGGTGCAGTGGACAGAAGGCTTGTGACAAACCACCCAGGCCATTACCAGATGAGTTACTAGGTGAGTGTGAAGTTATTCACAAGAGGGGAGAGTTAAATAATTCCTCACAGTTCAAACCTGATGTTCCTTCCACAGCTGGCATGTCATTTTCAGGCAGATTGGATTCATGGGTCAACGTGCCAATGACAGGATTGGCCTCTGGGACTCCCGCTTTTTCTCTTCATGTCCCTCTGATCTGAAGGAAACTTTCTCCAGCTTGATCTCTTTGCACTGGCCCATGTTGATTTACTTAATTTTCCAAGAGTGGTAGTGTTTTTTCTCAGAGCCAGCCCCACTATGGATTTCCCTTTTCCCCTTTTAACAATAATAGCTGACTCTTTATTCAAAGTCCTGATACAACGGTTTGGAAATGTAAAGGCAAGTTCATTTAGGAGCGGGCAGGATGTCTGGCTTGCAAGCAGGCACCTTTGTTTTGGGTGCGATGGAAGAGCGGTTTTGAAATGGGTGATGTTGAGAAGGACAAGAAGAGTTTTGTTCGGAAGTATGCCCAGTGCCCTACAGTGGGGAAGGGAGGGAAGCACAAGACTGGGCCAGATCTCCACAGTCTGTTTGGGCAAAACACAGGGCAGGCCCCTGGGTTTTCTTACCTGGATGCCACCAAGAACAAAGGCATCGCCTGGGGAGAAGAGACACCGATGGAGAATTTGGAGAATCCCAAGAAGCACATCCCTGGGACAAAACTGATCTTCACTTGCATTAGGAAGACAGGGGAGGGAAGGGCAGACTCGATAGCTTCCAAGAAACTATAGTTGACCACTACCTTATTTATTACAAAACAAGAATGTCTCATGACTTCTGTGTGTACCGTATTTCCATTGATCTCATACACCAGAACTCAGATCATGGACGTGGCTGATGGAATATTCCTTTTGGACAGTCCTCATTGAAATAAGATTGGCTTGTGGTTAAATGTATCTGATTAGCTTTTTTAACTTCTTTAGTAATTCTGGTTCAGCAAGCGCTGTCACTGTTTTCCCCTTCTAGAGAGATGATTGGAATCGATTGGTAATGTTCGACTTTTCTCAGAGATGGTAAATGCCATCTTGGGAGATGGGCTTTCTATTTTGATTTATATAAGTGTTACATTTATTTAAATATTGATGAAATCCCTTTACTATCTTACAGAACAGCAATACTCAGCTGTGTTTCATGTCATGTTCATTAGCTTGGTAAATGCAAGGGCTGAAGACAAGCTGGCATTGTCCATTTTCTCTTTTTGGTCTTAACTCTGCCAATTTAATTAAAATTCCCTGCATCTATAATGTTGCCTTTTGCTTAATGAAAGGGATTTTTCATGTGGTTTATGTACAGTATTAAATCAAGAATATTTAACGCTTTTCACATTTTATGGATGATTTATAATGTAAGATACTTTTAGGATAGTGTGACAGGACATGGTAGCAAACCTGTCTTGTGAATTCCTCACTAAGTCAGACAAAGTTATAATTCAGGATTGTCTTTTAAACAGCTTTTTGAAAACCTAACTGTAGAATTACCATATATGTGTGATTGGTCATGGTGCTCTTATCAACTCATTAGAAGGATTAAAGTTGAGATATATCATCAGCACAAATTTGCAAGTTATGTGATAAAGCTTCAAATACTTACAAATAAAATCACATTAAAAAAAAGAGCAATTTCATTTGGTAGATACATGTCACATAGGAAGTGGCAAGAGCTTCTTTCCAAATATCTCAATATATTATTACTTTGATAAATACTATATAAAGAGAGGTTTGCCAACTGCCCATGTTTGTTTTATCTTATATTTTAAATAAAATGTTTGCTAAAATGGCTAACACGAGGGCCTGCTTAGAGCAGGAGTATCTTTGCTTGGAGCAAAAATTTGGCATCGAAGAAAACTACCTCGCAAATGAAAAATGCCTGATCTCACAGATTTTGCCCAAGTGTATCTGTGCTATAGAAGGCTCAGTTCCCATTTTTATTTTCCTGAACTATGAATTGTCTTGAGTATTACTATTTTTTATTAAAACATTCCGTAGTTGGCCAAGGATTCAGGGAAGCCAGTGGTTATGATGGACACAGAGAGGAAAAGGCTGATCGAACTTTTGAAGGACTTAGATGACAGAGATTTGGGGCTGCCCTGTCCTGAGGTATGTAAGCTCTAATGTTCAATGACCTCTATGCTTCATCTTCTTTTTTTTTTTTTTTTTTCTGTAGTTTTGATTATTTATTTTGGGAAGAAATTTATTTATTTGACAGAGAGCGAGCACAAGCAGAGGGAGCAGCAGGCAGAGGGAAGAGGGAGAGGCAGGATCCTCACTGAGCAGGGAGCCTCATGTGGGACTTGATCCCACGCCTCTGGGATCATGACTTGAGCTGAAGGCAGCAGCTTAATTGACTGAGCCACTTAGGCGTCCCTCAACTTTTTATTTAAATTCCAGTTAATTAACAGTCTGTAATATTAGTTTTAGGTGTAGGGCTTAGTGATTCATCACTTACATACAATACCCAACACCTGTGGTCACTGCAGCCCGTGCCCTCCTTAATCCCCATCACCTATTTAAACCACAATCCCTCCCTCAACCCTCAGTTTGTTCTCTATTGTTAAGAATCTGCTTTATGGCTTGCCTCTAACTTTTTTCCATCCCTATGTTCATTTGTTTTGTTTCTTAAATTCCACCTATGAGTGAGATCATATGGTATTTGTCTTTTTCTGAATTATTTCACTTAGTGTATGTAATACTCTCCAGCTCCAGCCACTTTGCAAACAATGCCTAATCTTGTCTGATCTTGGAAGCTAAACAGGGTTGGGCCAGTTTAGTACTTGGATGGGAGACCTCTACACTTCTTAATTTTTATTTTTTTATCATGTTATTGACTTCTTATCACAAATCTGAATACATTTTCAAATTATGGGACAATATTTAAAAAAATCCTGTTTTACAAAATGATGTTGATTGAATTTTTCAGATTTATTCTTGGCCTATTTGTTATCAACTCTCCGAGGATTATGTGATGTCACTGTGAGAGTGACTACACATTAGTGATCACAGTAACCTCTTTCTGAGATGTAATAGGGCTTAGTCACTGATGACATATCTATGTGTTTCTCTGTGTCTTTTTATTTTGGACATTTCTTATTATCCCTAAGCTGGCTCCAGGGTATTTTGGTGTCATCTTCAGTAACCCTAAAGAGTACCATCCTGCTTCCGCCTTGAGCATCCAGGTCCCTGAAGCGTCCAAAGAGGGGAACAGCATGCAGTCCAGGGTTCAAATGTGGGGTTTTTAGGGTGTGGGCCAGTCCCACGAGCAGGGGAGTGGCTTAGCATTTGTTCTGGTTTGCCTACTAAACTTCCAGCAGTATCCTTTACTTCTACAAAGAAATGCATTCTCCTGGGTATCTTGAAGCCCCTAGCCCTGTCACCTAGTTTTATTTCTGTATGTTTAATAGAGGCATGATGGAGTGAAGGCTGCTGGCATCCTGCCCAGATCCCTTTTACCTGGTATCTTCTGTGCCTCCATCCCCCTACCCTGTGTCAAGGCCACATAGCTGCCTCCTTCCCTGGAATCTGGCCTTGCATTAAATGGGAGCTGAACAGTCTAGGGTAGCTCCCCCTCTCCATTCCCATCCCCTCCCAAATCAAGACAGGCTTGGGTCTGTGGAGCAGTTTGTCTTCCAGAGCTTCCCCAGGGGTCAGCTGAGGCCACATCCTTGCCTGGTTGTGTTTCCCTTGTCCTCACCTGCTTACCTCACATGGCTTCTCCTGGGAGCGTGCCCTCAGAAAGTCACTCTAGCAAGAATCCCTGTCTCAGGTTCTGCAACTAGACGGGCCTCAGATAAGTAGGTGCAGGGGGTCGTTTTTGCTGTTTTTGCTGTAGGGACACAAGCTGTGCGTGAACAACAGTACCTGTGACCAGCGGGGGAGGGCGTGCCAAGCCTTTGAGGCCCTCATTCCTCCTCAGCTGGTGGCTGAGGCTGGAAATCTCAGCCCAGGGCTCTCTGGATCCTCCAACGTATCAAGAGAAGCTAGAAATTCAGATTTTCTGTGGGAAATACTTTTAATACATTTAGATGTTGACAACTAATTTCATTTAAAAATGTCCTGTGCAGGCAAACAAAGTTGCTACCCCACCACCCTCACCCCAAATCACAGACAAATCTGCATATGTCACAGACTACAACCTCAGAAATGTTCTTTCCTGAGAAATTGCAGGCCCAGCAGGGGCTGTGTCTAGGAATGTAGGAAAGTGTTGCTGTGTCTGGGGCTGGCGAGATTGCCTGGGGAGATCCATCCCCTGACAGGCAGAGGATAGATAGTGAGGCCTCAGAACAGCTGGTATGTTCTCTGAAGCAGAGGCGAGAAGTAGGTAAAGCAAACTGCTAACCTCTCACAGAATCTGGAAATATTTTAGCTTTAGAATTTGTGGTAATTAATTTTATTAACAAAAGCTAAGATAATAAGACTTTTTTTTTTTTTTTTTTTTTTTTAAACAGTAGGATTTAAGGGACCTGCGTCTCATTCCTGGTTTCATTATTAAGATGTTAGGCGAGCTGCTAGCCATTGGTTCTCTGGGTTCCATACTATGGCATGGTAGATCTTCCTTATGTACCCAGAAAGGATTTAACAGTGAATTTTTATTATTAAATATTGCCTTTTACATATTATTTTGGTTAGTATTTGTGTCTTGTCCCTCTCTTTATTTTTAACTCTTTTCTATCCTTTACTTTTATTTTTAGGTAGATTATTTACAAATACCCTATAGCTGGATTTTTGTTATTGTTGTTGTGTCTTTGTTTCTTTATCTTTTGTTATTATTTCCTTATTCTTAATCTTTTAATGAGGATATTTGATTTATTCATTTATATTATGACTTCTGACAGTGTTTAGACTTCCCCCCATCTTGTTATTTCATTGATTAGATTTATTTTGTTTTCTTTCTTTCTTTCTTTTTTTTTTTTAAAGATTTTATTCTTTTATTTGACAGAAAGAGAAAGAGAGAGCACAAGCAGGTGTAGCAGGAGGCAGAGGGAGAGGGAGAAGCAGGCTCCTTGCTGAGCTGAGAGTTGGATGTGGGACTCGGTCCCAGAAACCAGGGATCATGACCCGAGCCAAAGACAGACACTCAACCGACAGAACCACCCAGGCAGGCGTCCCTAGATTTATTTAGTTTTCTTAACTTCATCTCCTTTTCCTCTCATAGTTTGAGGATTCAGTTCAGTATTTTATATCTGATCTGGTGCTGCTAATCCTCAATTTCTTAAAATACATTAAAATGACTGTATTTTTTTCTCAACTTCAATAATTACCCTCTAAAATCTCGTCTCTTAACAAGGCAGGACCCCGGCACCGTGACCCAAGCCAAAGGCAGAAGCTCAACTGACTGAGCCACCGAGGCACCCCATCTACTATATTCTTAAACCATACCAAACTTCTTCAAATTCCTCAAATTTGCTATAGTCGTTGGCACTTATGTGTGTCTTTTTCTTTCTGGAGTGCTAACTCATCCTCCCATTTCTGACAAATGACTGTGCAACTAAAAGAGAGTGACTAGGGTGGTAATTACGTTTTAATTCCCCAGAACCTCCTGCCCTTGGGTGGTTCTTTATAGTGGCATGTTTAATTGTGAAAACAGGGTAGTCTTTTGAATCTCTCTAGGATACTAAGAATTTTTAAAAGGTTTCTTTTTTTTAAATATTTATTTATTTTAAAAAAGATTATTTACTTGAGACAGTGAGAATGAGAGAGAGAGAGAGTGAGCACAAATGGGGGAAGGCAGAGGGAGAGGAACAAGCAGACTCCCTGCTGAGGAGGGAGCCCAATGTGGGACTCGATCCCAGGACCCTGGAATGAGCTGAAGACAGATGCTTAACTGACTGAGCCACCGAGGCGCCCCTAATTTATTTATTTATTTATTTATTTTAATTAGAGAGAGAGGCAGTGAGAGAGAACATGAGCGAGGAGAAGGTCGGAGAGAGAAGCAGACTCCCCGTGGAGCTGGGAGCCCGATGTGGGACTCGATCCCGGGACTCCGGGATCATGACCTGAGCTGAAGGCAGTCGTCCAACCAACTGAGCCACCCAGGCGTCCCCTTAATTTATTTTTTTAAAGTAATCTCTACACCCAGCAGGGGGCTCGAACTCATAACCTGGAGATCAAGAGTTGCATGCTTCTGCTGAGCCAGCCAGGAGCCCCTAGAAGATTTCTTTCTGTTTGGGGAATTTACACTTGTAATGAATGGCACTCTCCAAAGCCATTTTGCCTCTATTGGCAAAATGAGTTTTGCGTTATATCTCAAATTACCCATATCTAAATCAGTGTTGAATGTGAGGGTTTGGTTGTAGACCCGTGGTTACCAGACTGAGCGCTCACTGTAAAGGAGGGTTGTGAAGAGCATTTTCTGGGTTCTGTCTTAGGGAGGCAAAACTTCTGAAAGCTACAAATTTCCCACATTAGCAAGGTGCTAGAAGATGCTAGATGGAAAAACATGATACCATCTCCTACATATTTCATATAATTTCCCTCTGTGACAGAATAATGCATGAAACATTTACATTTCTGTTGAATTTAATCTGACATTCTCTTTTATTTCCAGTGTCATTAAAAAAGAATTCCATTCAAATAAAAATTTTGGATTTATCACCCAAATATTTAGCCATTGGTTCCATAGTTTCATTATTTGGTGACTCATTATTTTTCATTTAGATCATATAGTATTTATATCCCTTGTTTTTAGGAAAAATTAATGGGAGTTTCTTATTTGTGACAAAAAACTATTTTTTATAATGATGTATAATAACTTTCACTGCCAACTCACAAGTGTATTTAAAATGTTTATTAATATATCATATCCTTGTATGGATGTACTACAATCTCTTCACTTTTCCCTATTTTTAGACATTTGGACTTTTTGTAATTATTCTTTACTCTAAATGACATGGCAAAAACATATAAGTCAGTGTTCTGGGTTGCAAGAAACAGAGATGGACTTCAGTGGAAAGAACAGAATAAATGTATTGGAGAGTTGTATAGCCCACAGACTTGGTGGGAAGTTCGGCAGGTATCAGGATACCCAGAAACATGGCTATGGAAACTCCTTAGAAACAGGCTGGTTAGGGGTTGTGTCATAGCCAGCAGTCACCCCACTAGATGATTGCTGCTACCAGTACTGGTAAGCCCAAGATTACTGCTATCGCCATTAATTACAGTCTCACTTCCCCTGCATCTTTGTATCTCTTTCCCTCAAGAGTCAAAAATCCAGGGTGTTGACTTCTGACTGGCTAATTCTGGGTCATTTGCTTGTCTTCCTGATGCCAAGGGTGGGCAGAAGAGGTGTCTGTTAGAGACCTGTTTCCTACTAAGGCTCATACAGTGTTTGGTTTTGCTGAAACAGGAAGGGAGATTGGATGCTGGGGTTAGGGCGAGACATGTAATTCTTGCTGTGTGAGTTTTTGCATGTATCTCTTGTGGTTACCACTTAGGGATTGATTCCTGGTATTAGAGTCATGAAACCAAAGTGTATGAAATTTTTAAACTTCCTTGCCCTCCATTTGCCCTTTTATTCTTAGTTTTTTCATGATTCTTCTGTCCTTGTGCTACATGTTTCTCTGGGTAACCTCATCCATTCCCATGGTTCAAGGGTTTAAGCCATCATAGAGATGTGGGTGAGTCCATAATACTTATTTCCAATCCAGGTCTCTATCTTGAACTTCAAATATATTTAACTACCTAACATAATCTATGGATATCCTAGGGACATCTATGAATATCAGAAGTTCCCAAACAGAATTCGCCATTTTTCTCCTTGAACCTATTATGTCTTCTGTATTCCCTCACTTGGTCAATATGACCACTATACACCCCTAGTTCTCAGAATCCAGATTTTGTTTTTCATCTTTGATCCTTGCTCCTCCTTTCACTCTTCCATCAAATTATCTCCAGATTCTGTAAATTCTACTCCCTAATTATCTCTGGTATCTGTCCTGTGTTCTGTATTCCTTCGTTTGGGTGCTCATCACTTAAGTTCTAGATTATGGCTTCTGCTTTTTTTTTTTTTTTAATTTAAAGATTTATTTATTTGAGGGAAAAAGAGAGCACATGCATGTGAATGTGAGTTGGGGGAGCAGCAGAGAGGGGGAGAGAGAGAGAGAATCCTTGAGGAGACTCCCCGATGCTCGATCCCAGGACCCTGAGACCATGACGTGAGCCCAAATCAAGAGTTGGCTGCCCAACCGACTGAGCCACCCAGGTGCCTGAACTTTTGTATCTTAACTGGAATTTCTGCTTCCAGTCTTGTCTTCACCAGCTCCAGTTTGAAAGATTTTATTTACTTATTTTGGAGATAGAGAGTGAGAAAGAGCATGCATGTGTGCACAGGGGGAGGAGTAGAGGGAAGAGGGACAAGCTGATTCTGTGCTGAGCACAGAGCCCCACATGGGGCTCAATCCCACCACCCTGAGACCATGACCTGAGCTGAAATCAAGAGTCCAGCGCTTAACCAACTGGGCCACCAGGCACCCCACCAGCCCGTTTTAAAATGCATAGCCAATCATGTTGCTTCTTTGATTAAGATGTGATGAAGATTGATTATTTCTTCCAGGAAGCCTTCTCCAACCATATTATCTCTCTGCTCCCTCATGTCCACAAAGGTTTTTGACCCTCACTGTTCCCCATGGCACCTTGGGCTCACCAGCACTCTTGATACCTTGTTAAAATCTTTGCTGCCTAAAGACCTAGAACTCCTTAAAAGCAAAGCTTATGAGATTCTTACTGAATGACCAGTGCCCAGTGTAATGCCTGTGGACGTTGTGTGCTCAGTACAGGATTTCTGAATGAACGTTATGAATGCACTTTAACCTATTATTAAACATGTGTTTGTTGAAGAAGGAATTAGATGACCAGTTAAGCTCATGGGACCAAACAGCTGCGTTTATAGATCCTATGTTACCTTTCAGGGACAGATCTTGAAAATACCATGTCCATTATGGGGGAAACACTATTTCTTCCTATTCAACATATCAGAAACCACTTTTTCAAAGTGGAGAAATGAGAATGCTGTAAGAACCAAACTGCGAGGCTAAGAGATTTATTCCACAGGGAAAAACCCCACAAAATGTAGGATATACTTTATACAGATTTGAGAGATAATGAAACCATACATAATATAATTTTTTTCTTTCCATATCCCAATGTTAATTTTGTGGGTTTTTTTTTTTTTTTTTTTTTGGTATTGTTTTGGGGTGTGTGTGTGTGTGTGATGAGCATTGCTATTGCTGTAGCAGTTTGAAAGGTATATTTTGGAAAGAAAAAAACATAGCATTGGAATGACTTGGTGACCCTTGCTTGTTTGCTCTTAGGGGGATCAGTCTGGCTGGCTGGTTCCAGGAGAAGGATACACACTTGCAACCACCCAGCACCAGCAGCTTGCTGAAATTGACTCAAAGCTCCAAGAACTTTCTGCAGCCTCACCAACAACTTGCAGCATTTCTCCAAGACTTGAAAACCAGAGTGATCAGGTAGATTTAAGAGCACATAGATTGTTCAGGTTTGTGCGCTAAAGCTAGTTTACAGGATTTGACAATCTGCTTGTTAACTAAAGAGGTTTCTTCCCAAATGTTTTTTCCATGACTACGAACTCAGTGACAGTAAGTTCCATAAGTGTGTGTGTTGAGTGTATTTTTCTTTGGTGACTTCACTTCCTCTTCATTTTCCTTTCAGTTGGTAATTTGCTGGGAGGGGTCCCTTGGGAAATATTTGTTTTGATGTTATTATGTTTTTCTGATTTAAGCTAATTCTTGATCATGATCAGAAGACAGGCTAGGGAAGAAAATTGATAAAGCACTCATTTGTCCTTTAAGAGCCTTACTTCTCTCTCAATTCCTCTGGTTCTAGGTATCAGCAATGGCAGCTGCTTGTCCCTCATGCTGCCAGATTCTTCTTTTAATTTAACATCAAGGAGTGAAGCTCATTCCCCTGATGACTTCTCTCCTATGAGGATTTTGAAATGAATGTGTTTCCTCTCTTGCTAGCTCTCTCAAAGAATTGTTTACAATTTTCTGTGTAGAAAAACAGAAGAGTAACAGCAGCTTTGTAAAAGTAAAATTCTGTGTCCCACCCCTCAATGCTTCATAGGATCTAGTTTGGGGTCGAGTGGTAGTTTTTACTCAAAGAGTAGACGGCTAGTCTTTTGTTATTCTACCTCTTCCGGTTTTGTAGACATTTCACCAAATCATTTTCTTTTCTTTTCTTTTCTTTTTTTTTTTAAAGCTTTTATTTATTAATTTGAGAGAGAGAAATCACAAGTAGATGGAGAGGCAGCCAGAGAGAGAGAGAGAGATAGGGAAGCAGGCTCCCTGCTGAGCAGAGAGCCCGATGCGGGACTCGATCCCAGGACCCTGAGATCACGACCCGAGCCGAAGGCAGCGGCTTAACCCACTGAGACACCCAGGCGCCCCCACCAAATCATTTTCTGTACGTGACTTTTTCAGTCCTAAAAAAGACTTAAAAATTAATATTCTATAGGTAATAATTCTGTCTTATACGGAGTCTCGAAGCCATGGATCGAAGTTTGAGGATCTGGCCAGTTGAAACTGCTTCAGGGGAAAGGAGGAGCATTAAGATGTTCTAAAGCAAGTTTGGTTGCTGGCAAAACCTGTATGGAGCCATGTCGGCTTCCTTAGCTTATGTGCGCTAGGGCCAGACACAGCTGCTGCTGAGCCTCTACGCACCAGGGGTGACGGTAGTCGAAACCACTTGTTTCTAGACTGGGATAGGAGTTCTTGGGAAAGAGAGACTCGGAATCTCTGGCCCCACCCAAATGTACCCCAGGATTTTGACAGCAGTTACGCCACTCGTTTATTTATGTTCCTGGGTGTCATTTCCCAAAAGCAGGAATCCGAGATGGGGAAATAAAATTGCTCAGGGGTGCTTTTTGTTCTTTTTTGTGTTCTAGCTGATTTTGTTGTGGTTCTTGGTGTTACTGGACTTCAAGGGTAGTTTAGATCTTAAAGCCGAGTAATGATCCTAAAGATCAAAATAAAATACCTTTTCTGTGGCAGTCAAATGTTATTATTAAGGAGAGATGGAGAATTTAGAGATTTGTTTAGCTACTAGGGCTTAGATAAAGTGACTCTGGTAAGATTCTGTCATCATCATTTAAGTCACATTTTCAGAGTTCACATTTATAGTTCAGAAAAATATTTTAAAAATACTAAAAGGGAAAACCAGTGTATTACTTAGGTGTCACATACTGACATTTTATGTTTTTATGTGAAACAACATATGGATAGAGAGAAAAGAGAAAACTGCATTTTGGGACTCCCATTGGATACAGAAACAGAAATGTAACATCATAGCTGATGAAAAGAAATAATTAATGATTCTTGCATCCAAAAAAAAAAAAAAAGCCTTTGAGCTTTTGTTCATTTTCCTCTTGGCATTTCCTCATTTCTAACTAAAACCAGCATTGCACATTGAATTTTCAAGCCAGAAATGCTAACGTGGCAAATTATTTTGCAGATATTATTTTTGGATTGGAATCCTTTCTGGATAAATATACTGAAAAGTATCGTGGTTAAACCTTGCGTATCTGTGCAGTTGATGAATGGGCTCCAATCTGTTGCTGAACCACAAATATTCATAGTGCTTATTCACATGATTTTTATTTTTAACCCTTCTGCAAACCATTAACTCATCAGTAATTTTTCCTCCATGCTCCTTATGAAAGAATGTCTTTCAAGTGGAATATGAATTCTGTTTTTCAGCAAATTGGTTCCGCAATATTCATCAAGTGCTCCCTGTGTAGGAATTGTAGGGGACTGAACGACAAGGCAGGCGAATGTGGAACTGTGGAGTCAAAAAGCCTAGCTTCAAGCTCTGGCTCCTCCACTTCCTAGCTCTGAGGCCTTGGGCATTAATCAGAAGTGCCCGGAGTCCTAATTTCCTTGTCTGTGCAGTAGTAATAATAGTATCATTCTTTAGGGCTTTTTTATTTTTTATTTTTATTTTTTAAAATTTCTTTTCAGCATAACAGAGTTCATTGTTTTTGCACCACACCCAGTGCTCCATGCAATCCGTGCCCTCCTTAATGCCCTCCACCTGGATCCCCCAACCTCCCACCCCCCGCCCCTTCAAAACCCTCAGATTGTCTTTTAAAGGGTGGAGAAGTTGATTGTGTAAAGTACTCAGCACTGTGTCTGACACAAAACTCAACTGATGATGTTATTATAATAATAATAAGCGGCTTAAGGAACACCTTTTCTTTCTTTATTTACACATAGATAACTGTGGTACAAGTCCACATAGATGAGCACTATAGAAAGCTCTAGATGCAAAGTGCTGTGCTGCTACTGGGGAGAGAGAGAAAGCACACCAGAAGGAATATCAAGGAAGTCCAGTTCTACAAGTGAGGGAGAGGAGGAGGAAGGGAAACTAGTGAATGAGGAAGAAGGGGCCAGAGGTCCAGAGGAGATTGCCATTATACAGCATGAGGTTGAGAACTGGTGGTGTGCATGGCAAATTTGACCCACATATGGGTTTCCTTTAGTCCACAGAGGGTTTACAAAACTTTTTTAAGATTTATTTATTTATTTATTTATTTGACAGAGGGAGAGAGAGATCACAAGCAGGCAGAGAGGCAGGCAGAGAGAGAGGCGGGGAAGAAGGCTCCCTGCTGAGCAGAGAGCTCCATGCGGGACTCCATCCCAGGACTCTGGGATCATGACCTGAGCCGAAGGCAGAGGCTTAACCCACTGAGCCACCCAGGCGCCCCTACAATTTTTTTTTTTTAAGCCAACATTTCAGAATTGGGTGAATTCATATAAACATCTATACTTCTAGTTTTTCTTGAGAAATGAGAGAATCCAGTATTTAACCTGAATCCTTGCTTGGCAGCATACAGGATTGCTTTGAGAGGCAACTGCGGCTTTCTGTGGAGCACAGATTGTCCCGTTAGCCACAGTATTCACAACTCCATGTTGTATTGTAGGCCCTGAGGCCTCCTTCACACACTGGGGTCACTTTCCCAGCCCCTGTGCAGGCCGTCAAAATACGGTTGAATGCCTGCTTGTTTCATCGGAGAGGCTCTGGTGGCTGACATCAATTGTCCAGATTGGCACGTGCCTTCATCTCCAATCTCCAAGCAGCTTGTAGCACCTTGGAGGGTAGTTGTGGAATGACCTTACAGTGAAAGAAGTACCACAATATGGAAACCGATCTTACCAAGAGTAGAGAAAGTATGTCCTGGAGGGGAGGAGCACAGATAAAGGTTATTTGCTGAAGGCACTGTATTTTAAAAAATTCCTTTAGAGATTTATTTTGTTTTGTTTTGTTTTTATTTTGGTTAAGGAAACAGTTTCCCAAACAAGTTGAAATGTGTAGACTTTCTGACTTACCAACAATGGCAGCTATAAGGGGCTACAGGAGTAGGTATGTAGGCCTAGGAGGATAAACGTACTCCAGTCAGAACAATTTGAGGGGCTCCAGAAATGTGACTCAGGGATTAAGGAAGTCATTGTGAAAGGAGCAGTTAAGAAATCTTCTTTTCCTCTTGAGCTTGCTGATTAGGATATTCTCAGAGGATACCCTGGCCTGGCTCTTAAGTTTATGGCAATATTTTCAAAGCAGAATTTGGTGTTCATGTATCTTATTTCCTTAGTGTAAAACAAAGCATGCGGTCACATTCAGAAGGAAGAATGGCGTATTACTACTACTGCTGTAATGTGAATAATATCACGTGGGTGCCATTTTTACATCTGGTTTTTATTTTCATTTCATCTTAGCAAAAGAGAACTAATTGAAGCAATTTTTTTCTTAAGATCTGTGGTTTAACTGTGCGTACCTATCCATATCTCCAGTTCCTAACCCTCTAACAAATCAGTTAGTTCTTTCCTTATATTGTAAATCCCACCATAAAATTGACTGATGTTCTATAATTTAGTCGCCATATTTTTTTGTAGCTGTCTTAGATTCCAGCTTTCTCCAGAAATATCTAAGAAATAGGAGTTACGTGGGTATTTAGTTTCTTAAGTCCTTAGCAACTGAATTCAATCATAAATTCTATTCAGTTTGGCTCTTGTAAAGAAGTGTAATTTATTCATGTCTCATGCAATCTGTCTTACTAAATCTAGAATTACAGTTCATGGTTAGATTTTTTTTTCCCTGTTGGAGAGGATCTTCCAATTGTCCTCATTGACAAGAGGCATTTCTCTGTCCCTAAACCAGCTAGTTTAACTGAATATAAAGGCCTCCCTTAGTTTGATTTATTTATTTTTTTGTTCTTACAATGTTTATTCAGTTGTACACATTTTGGTAAGACCAACAAAAAATTAATGCACGTTTGATTGATGAAAACTGTAGTTGTGTTCATCTTTTTTCTTACCAAGAGCATACTGTTGCTGACATCAACAATTAGCTGTTTTTTTTTTTTTTTTTTGTCTCTTCCTGTTTCAACATTTGCTAAAGCTGAGGAAATAGAAAATGTTATTTGACATATAATCCTGAAAGATGTTTCACTGTTAGGTCCAGAGGTTTGCAAAGTCCCGATGATGGCCAAGTAGTCTACTTGATGTCAGACTACTCAATATACTGGTTGAGGGTAGGAAACTGGGAATTTTTTATGTATGCTAGGCATAAACACAGAAATCTTATTAACCATTGGCTCATTTTCAAAAACTATAGATGTATGCTATAAAAGCATGGATTTTTGGATTGAGGAATAAACAAGAAGTTGCTTTGAAGGTCATTGCTAACCTGTCCAACATTCCCAAATAAATCTGGGGAATTTCTCTCGCCTCTTATGTTTTACGGACTACTTAAAGTCTAAAAATTATTTATTTATTTATTTATTTGACAGAGATCACAAGTAGGCAGAGAGGCAGGCAGAGAGAGAGGGGGAAAGCAGGCTCCCTGCTGAGCAGAGAGCCCGATGCGGGGCTGGATCCCAGGACGCTGAGATGATGACCTGAGCCAAAGGCAGAGGCTTAACCTGCTGAGCCCCCCAGGTGCCCCTACTTTAAAGTTTATATTTATATTTCTTTTTTCTTTTTAAAGATTTTATTTGTTTATTTCACAGAGATCACAAGTAGGCAGAGAGGCAGGCAGAGAGAGAGGAGGAAGCAGGCTCCCTGCTGAGCAGAGAGCCTGATGCGAGACTCGATCCCAGGATCCTGAGATCATGACCCGAGCCGGAGGCAGAGGCTTAACCCACTGAGCCACCCAGGCACCCCTACTTTAAAGTTTATATTTATATTTCTTTATTTTTCTTTTCTTTTTTTTTTTTTTAAAGGTTTACTTATTTATTTGACAGACAGAGATTACAAGTAGGCAGAGAGGCAGAGAGAGAGGGGGAAGCAGGCTCCCTGCCGAGCAGAGAGCCCGATGCGGGGCTCGATCCCAGGACCCTGGGATCATGACCTGAGCTGAAGGCAGAGGCCTCAACCCACTGAGCCACCCAGGCGCCCCATATTTCTTTATTTTTCTATGTTAAGTCTTCTGTGTAGTCAAGGCATCTTTCGTTTCATGGCAATATACTAAAATGGTAAAAACAATTTGGCCAAAAGACTTTTTTCCTTTCTTCTTCTACTGCCTGGCAAATGACCCATCAGATGACAGAAAAATAGCAATGGCCTTTTGAAAAGCATAGCTTTTGAAAACATGGGGCACATTGGCTTTATTTAGGCAGGTTTGTATTTTCCTGTTTAGCTAGCTTCAAAGACCCCTGTTGGCTCAGTCAACACTACAGATATTTTTCTAAGGTTGAACTTAGAATCCTTTGTAGTCAACTAGTCAAATCAACAAATATCTATTGACCTCAAGGACAGTTCTCTTCTGGTGGCTTCTTGGGTATTCCCGTGCATATCACAGAGAGCTTTTCCTGAACTGAATTTTACTTTTACTGAATAAAAGCATTCCTATATGTCTCAGAAACATAGAAACCATATGGCCGGTCAGATAATCTGCTCAAACATTACTACCATAGGAACTGAAGATATTTCCTGAGGATCATGAAAACAGATAGTACTGGTTGGCACTTTGATGTGACAGCAGAACCCCTCTTGGTACCACAAGAGCTTCTTGAATATGGTGCCAGTGGGAAAGTTTTGGCAGAATCAATGATTACCTTTTTTTGCTCCCTCATGGCCTCTCTTTCCTTGCATGCTGTCCTTCAAATATTTGAACTATATGGTTATGCTATCAGATCACGACTGAGGAAGGATGTTACATATCCTTGGGTTCAGCTGTAGAGAATTACACACTCATAAGCTATGAGAGTTGGAAGAAAATTCTTTTGGAAGAAATTGAGACCCAGAAGGAGAAAGTGACTTGCTTAAAAGTATATTACTCGGGACGCCTGGGTGGCTCAGTTGGTTAAGCAGCTGCCTTCGGCTCAGGTCATGATCCCAGCGTCCTGGGATCGAGTCCCATATCGGGCTCCTTGCTCCGCAGGGAGCCTGCTTCTCCGTCTGACTCTGCCTTCCACTCTGTCTGCCTGTGCTCGCTCTCGCTCGCTCTCTCTGACAAATAAATAAAATCTTTAAAAAAAAAAAAAAAGTATATTACTGGTTACACCAGTAGAACTGGGGCTAACATCTAAGCATTGGACCAGTACCTTGGGGTACAGAGAGTCACATTGTCAGAGCAGAACAGAAATAGTCTTGGTAGAATAGTATTTTTGTTTTCCTAAAAATAAAATATGACTTCTGCTTATGAAATAAATACAAGGGTATTATAGAAAATTTAGGAAATACAAAAACATCTACGAAAAATAAGATGAAAGAGTCAAGATTTTTACCGTCAAGTTGAATTTCCTTCTAGTCTACTTCTCTACAAATACACACACACACACACACACACACACACACACAGTCTACCCATTAGAGTTTTGGGCAAGAAAGAGAAAAACACCTAGCTTGGATTTTGAAGATAAGTAAATGAAGGAACTATTAATAGATTTAAAGGAGCCAATAAGGGATGTTGGGACACCTAGGGATTAGCACCATTGAGTAGGGGGAAGAAGAAGTGTATTGGAGCTCAGGGAAAGCTGGAGCTGTGGGAGAAGTACCAGCCATCCAAAATTGTAATCATAGAAGGTATGGGCAAAGGATTTACCAACCTTTCCCCCTTTGGCATGAGAATTTGAATGGTAGTTAACTTCCTCACTGTTTCCCTGGCAGTTTGATGAAGGTTGGAATGTTGCCAAGGGTTAGGAAGCAACTTTGCCTATGCTAAAAATGACCCCAGGACTGGGAGAATTATGAAGACCTGGTGGGGAAGCCATACCTTGGGTCTGTCTAAATGCAGTGATTACAGAGTGGCATGTCCCTTGCTAGGACCCTGTGGGGGAGTGCCTGTGGCGTCATTTCCAGAGATGATGTTCTTATGAGATAAAAAGCTTTTAAACCAGGGTAGCTTCCTTGCTCCTTGCACCTGAACTGCCATGGCATGGTCTGTAACAGAAACTCCCGCTGAGGAGGGAGTCCTGACACTGCCCTGCTGTGTTTCATGTCCTATGTTCTTCTCAATAACTTCTCTCCACATGTGGTCTCTGTCTTTGAGCATGAATATTCAGTTGAATCTAAGAAAACTCTCCTGTTGGGCACCTGATGGGATATATTGCTGCCAAAATAGGGAGGAGAGTGGGAAAATACTGCCAGCTCTCTCTTCTCCAGCTCTCCAGTGTCTCGCCACATTGACTAAACCTAACCACAAAACAGAGGTCAAGGGGAAAGAGTCCCATTGTCCTAGCTTGTGTCAGGTGCTTCCCATAGTTTGTTAGTTTATCATTCTCCTGTTGATGGACATTCGCCTGTATGCATAAAGCTGCTACAGGGGCTTTAGTCATGTTTCCATTTCTCCTGGATAGATTCATGGGAGTGGAATTGCTGGGTCCTAGGATAGACAGCATCGAACTTTTCAAGAAACTACCAAACAATTTTCCATAGTGGTTGTACCATCGTATATTTCCACTAAGAACACCTGAGAATTCCTCTTGGTCCACACCTTTATAATATTTGGTGTTAACAATTGTTTTCATCTGGGCCATTTTAGTGGCTGTGTAGTGATATCTTGTGATTTTATTTTACATTTCCCTGATGACTTACTGATGTTAGGATTTCTTCATGTACTTGTTTGTCATTCACATATCTTTTATGAAGTATCTATTCAAGTCATTTTTAAAGCTAGATTTATTTTTTTTTAGTATTTCTCCTTTATTATTGAATTGTGTGAGTCCCTTACATATTATGAATACAAGTCCTTTGACAGATTTGTGTGTTTTAATACTTTATTCTCAGTCTGTGGATTGCCTTAATGGTGGCTTTGAATAAGCAAAATTTAATATATTGATGAAGTCTGATTTAGAAATGGTTTTCTTTCTATGTCTTTTCTTTGCCTACTCAAAGATGAAAAAAAAATCATAGTTGTAAATTATTAAAATGCCATCCCTTTTAAAAAAAACGATTTCCATTTTGAAATGAAATCCAATTTGGATGCTTTTCATTTCCCTACATTTTATTGACTGAATGTTTGTGTCCACTCAAAATTCATATGTTGAAATCTAATCCCCAGTGTGATGGTATTTGGAGGTCACAACTTTGGGATGTGATTAGATCATGACAGTAGGGCCCTTATGAGCGGGATTAGTGCCCTTTTAAAAAAGACCCAGAGAGCTCCTTTGTCTCTTTTTCCATGTGAGGAGCCAGCAAAGAAGATGGTCTTCTAGGAGCCAGGAAGCAGCCCCTTACCAGACACCAAGTCTGCCAGTGCATTGATCTTGGATTCCCAAGCTCCCAGAACTACATTTCTTTGTTTAGAAGACACTTAGGATGTGGGCTTCTGTGTGTCTCTACTGTGGATCCTATTTCATAGTAGGGACATGTCTGTGAAAGTTCATGAGATCCTGGATGCTTAAAGATGCAGAGGGACCTTCATACCATCTTTTCCACATGTCTCCCTAACATTAGGTTTCCTTCTTAAAAATATTCCTGATATTAATTTACCCTCTGGGTGCTTCTAGGCATCGAAGATACCAGAAATGAGTCCCCTTTTGGGGAACACAAAATGTAAAAAATCGCTTCTTGAAATTAATAGTTTCTTCCAGTAGAATTTTACACAATATAAATTTCCTTGAAACATGAGTGTGATCAGAGTTCTGAGAACCAAATCACAGTTGACTTTTGAACAATGTGGGGGTGAGGGGCACTGACCCCTCCCTCCATGAAGTTGAAAAATCTCTGTGTTACTTTCAACTTCCTGGAAGCTTAACTGCTGATAGCTCACTGTTGACTGGAAGCCTTCCCAATAATATAAAGAATTGATTAACACATATTTTGAATGCTCTATGTATCATGTACTGCATTATTACAATAAAGCAAGGTGGAGGAAAGGAAATCATAAAGAAGAGAAAATATGTTTATACGTCTTGTACTCTATTTGTTGAAAAATAATCTGCATGAAAGTGCACTGAGCAGCTCACACTCATGCTGTTCAAGGCTCAGCTGTACAGTCCATGGACCAGGGTCCATCTGGCTTCAGGAGTATGGTGATTGGAATCAGTCACAATCCCAGTCTGAGCAGCAGAAGTATGGTTAATACAATGAGGAACAGGTGGTGTGATCAAGAGACCATCTTCCCTTCCTAAGCATGTCAGGGAACATTTCACCAGGGAAATACACCTGTGCTCAGACAGAGTAGGACTGTTCATGAGGAGCTGGAAGAAAGAGGCATGGAGAGGTAGAGAATGAGGAGGAGTGAATATTGCCATGCCTTTGGGTGTGAGACCCCAGCAGTGGGAGAGGAGACTGAGGAGCTAGCCCCGGCACAGCCCAGGATTGGGTGAGGACTTTGCACCTTGCTCCGTGGCTTCTCTGCAGAGGCAGGAGTGCATGGGGAGACTGGTGGTACCCAGGTCAGTGAAGAGGCTTGAGCAGTTGCTTAAGGTGACAGTTCTCAAATTTTCAAGTAGTTGTGCTTCAGGCTGTTAGTCCCTCCAGTAGAATTTTGTCCAGTGTGGGGGTAGGACCTTTGAAGATTTTCCCAGGCTCTGTGGGTAAGTCTGAAAACACTGGTTCAGAGGAATGATGAGGGAGTGAGAAAGAGAGGAGGGCCTTGATTAAGAGGTACTAGAAAGTGAGATGGTGACTCCTCTTGGTGACCAACCATCTGTAAGGCTTGAGAATGTGGGAGGATTCTGGTTTGAGCAAGTTCAAACATGACATCAATGTCAGGCTCCTACATGGCAACAGGGAGTAGGAGATCTATGGGAGTAAAATGGGAGGTTTAGCTATAGAGAGAAGGCCAACTTACTGTCAAGAAATACCCATTTTTATCACCTAGAAATAACATTAACTTTGGGAGGTTATGGTTCTGTCCATTCAAATATTGCTGATAATAGTGAAATACTTTCACCTTGTCGTTCATATTCTTTTCAAAGGGCGTATTTTGCTCACATTTGTTAGGCACTAAGATTTGTTGCATGCCAGTGACATAGTGTGATGACTTTTAGGCTAGATGTTATTATCGTTCTGCAGACGATGGGACCGAAGCTCAGAGAGGTTAGTTGATTTCCCTAAGGTCATCTTAGTCAGGAACCAGGTAGAGCCAGGATTCAAAACTCCTGACTTTGCCAAGGCCAGTTTTCCCTTGAACCTTGGTCTCTCATAGCCAGAATGGTGGGATTTTTTTCCCCCCTGTCATTTATAAATGGTAAATGTGGCGTCCAGACAAAGTGTGATTTGCCCAAGATCTTAAGCTGGTAAGTACAGAGCGGGGATGAGAATCCAGGTGTCACTTCCTGGCCACTGCTCTTTTCACTCAAACTTCTTGCTTTCCAGATGACTGAGTTTATTTTCCTACTTGTTTCATGTACAGTTGGACCTTTCCCTCTCAAATAGGAAGAGTTAAGAGAATTATGAATGTCATTTTGAAGGACAGAAACACTGTCTGAGAAGCAAAACTAACTTTCAAATCTCATTTGTTTTGGAGCAATGTATGACAGTACATTTTCAGCCTGTGCATGAATTTTTTTTTTTTTTAATTAGGAACCTAACTTTCATGATGATGATAGAAACATGGAAATAACTCCAGGAGAAAAGGTGCTTCGGAATACCAAAGAGCAACGGGATCAGCAAAACCGGCTGAGGGAGATCGATGACCGACTGAGGAAACTGAAGGAAAATGTGATAAGTCTTCTTTTTAATTTCAATTTTAATTGTCCTCAGCAATTGTCTTAAAAAAAGCTTCCAGTTTCCTTGGACTGTTTTATGACTGGTTTTATATTTGTTAAGTCTGTCAAGAAAACTGACATGGGAGTTTGTCACAATTTGAGTAAAAATATGATTCATAGAACTTAATGTAATATTATACATACTTTATGTGATGTAATAAACCTGTGAAATACTACGTGAGGTCAGAATAATGATCTACACACCTAATATTCTGTACCTGATGGTCACAAAAATGTTTTTTTTAATGGAAAAAAATTGGTAGTCATTCTCCATAAAATGATCTTTATATATTGAATGTACAGCTTAAATTCTCCCACTTTTTGATCATAATTCATAATATATTGTTACTCAATTTAAATATGTTCTAAATCCGTCTTGTGCCTATCTCATGTTTTAAGAGCTTGTCATGTAAAAACATTATTGCTGATGAGAGAAAACTCTTAAATCAACTAAATTGTGAGCTGGTTGATATTCTGATCCTATCAGAAAGTCTCCATAATGTTATGATTTTCCAGCTACCCAGAGGATGCTTCCAACTGAATCCTTGGCTTTTACCTAAAATGAAACATGACAAGGCTCAACTTGTGACTCTCCCTACATCCTCTCTCCCAGGGCTGGTCTTGTCACAAATGCCAGCAGCACCTCCTTTCTGTCTCCTACTAAATCCTATTATCTTGGGTGATTGATCTTCAAGCCTCATTAAGTTTTAACCACTATGGCTAATTTGCTGTCATATCTTGCCACCGTTCTTTATGACTCTGAAAATCTTCTCTCTTTTGTCCTGGCGTGTATCACCCTTCTGTCAGCATTGTCACCTCCTGTCTAGCCACTTAAACCTGGTCAGTCGCTTCTCTCATTATTCCATTTTATATGCTGTTGCATGGGTGTAACCATCAGGTAAGTGATTTTGATTAAATTCTGATCTCCTTAGAGCTCTCCCAGAGCGTGCACTGATCCCGATGGAGATTCCCCCCCTGCTCATGTGTAGCTGAATTGCTCTGAACCATTCACCAGCCATGGACAGCAGCCCTGACGCGGAGCCTAAGAGGGTAGGCAGGTTACCTCATGAGGGCCAGACAGCAGATCGAAGGGGACCGAATGCATTGTACTTCTCTTTAACATTCATTTTTATTTACTTTTCATGGGAAATGAAATGAGAATTATATCAGGGACTCCTCCATTTTTATCTTCTGAGGGATTTTTTTCTCCTTGGGGCTATTGATACAGGGAAGAAGTAGAGGAAGTAAGAATGGTTAGGGAGTGTAAAGAGGCTCTTGGCCAATAGTTGTGGTGGTAGTGACGGGGCACTGCCAACTTGGTAAATATGGTGTTTGTGGCTTGACTGGTTTTGAAAACCCTGGGCACTTCTCATCCCGTACCTGTCAATCCAAGGCAGGCAAAGCCTGTCATTCTCCATATTTCAGCTCTCCTGATTTCTGACCATTTGTTATATGCCTTGGACATATATCCATTATTTTCTGCTTTGTCTCTGCTATTATGTAATTTTGGATGCAAAACCTGGATCCTTTAGGAAATCTTACATTTTTTTCCCGGTGTCATATGAAAGTTGGCTAGACTTACAGAGATATGGTAAATATCAAGAGTTGGTTGTTACCTAAGTGGGAAAGAATAATACGCATAAGTAGAGAAGAGCAAGTACTGTGTGCCTACCAGTGGTAGTAGGCACTGGTCCAAGTATATTATAACTTACTATGTAGTCTTTATTAGCACTCTTGAGGTCAATATTACTATCCTCACTTTCCACACGAGGAAATAGAAGTTGAGTAAATTACTCAAGCAAATGTAGCTACTAAGTGGAAGAGACAGGATCCAAATGATCATCCTTTTTAAAATAAGATTTATTTATTTATTTGACAGAAATCACAAGTAGGCAGAGAAGCAGGCAGAGAGAGAAGGGGAAGCAGGCTCCCTGCTGAGCAGAGAGCCTGACTCGGGGCTTGATCCCAGGACTCCGAGACCATGACCTGAGCTGAAGGCAGAGGTTCAACCCACTGAACCACCCAGTCACCCCTAAATGATCATCTTTTAACAACTATCTTCTTTTACAGTCAACACTTGGAGAAACTGGTATGATAAAGGTGTATGAGTATTGATCTGTATCATCTTTATGTTTTAATTGCTTAGCGTTTCACGATACCCTGTGGATCACATTGCGTACCACGTGTGTGTACTTTTTAGGGAAGATACTACTCTGTAAGGCCCAGTGTACCTCAGAGATTTCTAGGTATTTTGTGGATGGGGAATCTGGAGACTTGAGTCCTTGTTTCAAGGTTGTCAGTGGCCTGATATGTCAACTTGATAAATCACTTTTTCCTCTTAGAGTCTTGGTTTTCTTACTTTAAAATCAAGGGAGTAGGGCTAGAGGGCCTTTGTCCTTTGGCCTGTGATTGCTGGCATATTTTTTTGGCAAAAAATGATGTTATTGGTAGTATATAAAGTTTAGCGTGTATGCTTGATAACTGGTATTAATTGGTTTAAATATTCTATTGAAAGTTACTTTTGGAAGTTCAGTAAAACTTTTTAGGAGAATGTGAGATTGTCTTCCGTGTATAGAAAAAAGTTAGCCTGCTACCTATAGACCAAAGAGTATGTTCTCTGAACGATACCTTCTAGAAATGGCTAATTTTGCAATTTTGCCTTATTTTTCTTATTATGAGAGAATATTGTTTCAAGATCACTGGGTAAAAGCAATAATCTCTGGCCATGAACTGGTGATTTAGGGATAAAATTCATACTCAGTTTTAGGGATGCACTGGGCAAGGAGCGAAAGAAGGGGCAGCGTAGGAGCCCTGGGGATAGTCCTGGAACCACCTGAGTCCCAGGATTGATTTGCCCATAAAAGTTGGAAAAGTGACTTAATTCTGAGGCTGTGAATGCACGTGTGCCTTTGTCAAGATTGACTGAGGAAGTGGGATCCGGGTTAGTCTGAAGGAGGTGGTGGTATTGGTGTCATTAGAACAGCTGTCAGGAACTAGGGAAGGCAGGCACAGTGGGATGAGGTTGAGGCTCGCAAGCGTAGTATGAGCTCTAGCGGGCCAACAGGAGTCCCAAATACCAGCGGTGTAAGTAGAGGAAGGGTGAGCTGTGGCTGCTGGAAGCAGCATATGTGGAAAAAATCTTCAGAATTCGCTCGCTATGAGTCAGCGATGGTATGGAGCCGATATGCTGCCTGTATGGGAGAGGCGAGCAAAATGGATCTTATGGATAGTAGAGGACAAGGATGAGGAAGAGATTTAAAAGCAGGTCCTATGAAGGATTGTTGGTGGGACTGAGTGTATTTATTTAGCTTGGTGAAGAAGAGGGGTGTGTGTGTGTGTGTGTGTGTGTGTGTGTTGTGGGGAACGAGGGGATGGTTTAGTCTAAAACTACACAACATCCCTCTCCTAAGGATATCTAAAGGACTACTATTTGAAGTATTAGTCTTAATCTTTGACAGTTTAGCTAAAAAACATGGTGATTGGGGGTCCATGAAGAGAGAGATTTCTGATAAGTATTAAGGAAGAGTTAGCATGATTCAGGATTGGTCTCTGGGATTGATCTGTCTGGGGCAAGGTTTTCGAGGCTGGAGTGAGTAGAGAGGGTTTCAGTATACAAAGGGTGGCTGGGTGGTTTGGTCCAGCACATGCAGGCAGCTTGCGCATGGCAAGTGTGGAGGAGGCGCTGTGCTTTGAGCTCTTTGTCCCACATGATGGGGAGAATTTGTGCTCAGTCACTCATCTCTTGCCTGGTTGGTTCCCGTGGGCTGAGGAGTACTGCTGTGACCATGGATAAAAGCGTTCTTTATCAGGCTAACTACTTGTATGGAGATAATTTGAGATGATAGAATCAAGAGAAAATGAAAATAGCTGTATTCATAGAATAAGCAACACAAGACAGAACCTGCAGATGACCTCTTTTTTGCGTACGATGGGCGCTGGTCCCTGTCCCCTGATTTACCTGTCTAGCTCAAAGAGTCACTTTCTGCTGTTTTAGGTGCTCTACAGGCTTCTCTGCCCCTTCACTCTTTGAAACCCACTCTGCTTTTATTTCCTCCCTGGGTTCTAGTTCGGCTCTGTAAGTTTCTGTACATGGGACATAGTGGTTAAGAACCAGACACTGAAGCAGCCTGTTTGGATTTGAATCTCAAACTCTGCACTTCCTAGTTGTGTGACCTTGGACAGGTCTCTTGACCTCTCTGCTTTAGTTCCTTGATCAGTAGAATGGGATAGTTGTAATGAATGCCTACCTTATAGGCCATTACGAAGATTAAATTCATCTTAATTCATGTAAAGTGCTTCAAACAGGGTTTGGCACATTTTGAGCGCTATAGAAATGTTTATTATTAGTATTGTTACTCTTATTATTAACATTATTAAGGTGGCATTTACATATGCTTGTTTCTATGGTGATGAGGAGGGGTATAG
The DNA here is from genome assembly GCF_030435805.1 of Mustela lutreola. Classification (NCBI taxonomy): domain Eukaryota; kingdom Metazoa; phylum Chordata; class Mammalia; order Carnivora; family Mustelidae; genus Mustela; species Mustela lutreola. Next base: position 66,176,285 of record NC_081296.1, on the reverse strand, counting down.
TGGAAAGGATGAGGTTGAAGATGGCGGTGTACAACTTAGAGAAGGATCAAGATGCCCCTTTTCTGACTGAGGATGAAAGGAGAGAAGGATGAGCCTAGAAAGGTAGGTTTGGAGCTGAAGAATAAGTGAGAGAGGTCATGCTTGCATGTTCTCTATCTAGTCTGTGAATTAGAGATGAAAGCATATGACTGGAATGAGAGGGCAGAGTAGGGATGGGGCCTTGAAGCAGGGTGGGGAAGGATTGAAGTAGATGGTGTGAGGACGAGAGGGGAGCAACGGTGAACCAGGAGGACAGCCCGGCTGAGTTTGGAACCCTAGCTAGGACAGGGAGCCAGCCCGCGGGGCTTGGGGTCATCTCTGACAGGCCTCGGCAGTCCAGCGGGAGCAGAAGAAATGGGTCCAGAGATGAGGCAGGGGCGAGGAGAGGTTGAGTGATTGCAATGCAAGACCAGGGAAGCAAGGGGGTTGGTGGTGCCTGTGAGACCATACCGGAAATGGAGAAAGGAGACAAACGTAACATGGCTGCCTCAGGTAGCGGTGGGGATCTCTTTGCCCTTCTTCAACCTGGTTTCATAACTTATTATTGTAAACATACACCAGAATGGCAGAGAGCTATCAGAAGAAATGAGGTAGATCTATGTATCCTGGAAAGATGTCTGTGATACAGTCTGTTGTTTAAGACAATAGTATGATTCCATTTTTATTTAAAAAATCATAGAAAAATGCTGGGATAATATATAACAAATGCTAAGCAGTGATTACTTTTAGTAGAGATGGGATGGATGGGGAGGTGATAAAACTTTTTATAACAGACTATTTAAAGGGAAAAGTGAGTTGGGATTATGGATGCTTTTTATACCTTTTCTCATACTTTTCTCTATATCTAGACTTTCCATAATGTACATGTATTGCATTTGTAAATAGAAACAATATTTCAAAATATGTAAAACATTGATATATATGAAGGATCATTACTTATTGTCTTCATGGATTTAGGAAATTAGAGTGAGTCATCATAAAGAATTATGTTCAGCCTTACCCGTACTTAAAATTCATATTCAGGGCACCTGGGTGGTTCAGTCAGTTAAGCATCTGTTTTCGTCTTGGGTTATGATCCCAGAGTCATGGAATAGATCCCCACATTGGGCTCCTTGCTCAGTGGGGAGTCTTCTCCCTCGCCTTCTGGCCCTCCCTGCTGCTTTTGCTCTCTCTTTCTCTCTCTCTGTCTCAAAAAAATAAATAAAATCTTTTAAAAAATTAAAAAAAATTCATATTCAAACAATCTTTAGGCCCTAAATACACTTACCAGAGCAGCAAAGATAATGATAAGTATAATTATGTCATATTGGGAGTGGTATGGAGGTAGAAGCAGCAATATTTGAACAGTATCAAAATATTAGCTATTTTATTTATGGTGAAGAAACATTTTTTTAATTAAAAAACTTAAAAAATTTTAAATTCCAGTGTAGTTAACATACAGTGTAATATTAGTTTCAGGTGTGCACTGTAGTGTGGAATCACTCAGTATTCATCACAAGTGCACGCGTTAATCCCCTTCACCTATTTCACCCACCCCCCACCCACCTCTGGTAACCACTGGTTTGTTCTCGATAATTAAGAATCTGTTTCTTGGGGTGCCTGAATGGTTCAGTCTGTTGAGCATCTGACTTCAGCTCAGGTCATGATCCTGGCGTCCTGGGATTGAACCCTGCATTAGGCTCTCCCCTCAGGGGCAAGTCTGCTTCTCCCTCTTCCTCTGTGATTTCTCTCAGGTTCACTGTCTCTCAGATAAATAAATAAAATCTTAAAAAAAAAAGAGAGAGAGGGCATCTGATTCTTGGTTTGTCTGTCTCCCTCTCCCTCTCTCTTTTTTTTCTTTGCTTATTTGTTTTGTTTCTTCAGTGCCCCATATGACTAACACCATAAAGTCTTTGTCTTTCTCTGGCTGACTTCTTTCACTTAGTGTAATGCTCTCTAGCTCCATCCGCATTGTTGCAGATAGCAGAATTTCATTCTTTTTTTTTATGGCTGAATAATACTTCATTGTGTATATATACCACATCTTCTTTATCCATTCAGCTATTTATACACACTTGGGTTGTTTCCATAATTTGGCTATTGTGAATAATGCTGCTATGTTTGTAATGTAGGGGTGCATGTGTCCCTTTGAATTAGTGTTTTTGTGTTTTTGGAGTAAATACCTCATTATTGGAAGCTTGTTAAATTGGTTATTTTTCCCCTGAAAAGCAATTGGTCAACTGTTGACCTGTGACATTATTTTTATTTCTGATCTACACAATTCCACTTTTAGGAACATATACAAAGAAATAACAGCTAAAAGGAACCAAACTAAACAAAGTAAGAAGCAACTTAAATGCTCTCAAATAGAATGTCAAAGCAATTTATACATGGTCCTACCCATTTAATACAATAGTAAGGTAATAAAAATGACGAGTACTTGGATTTTGTCAACAAAGGAATTTTAGTTGGAAATGAGTGATCTGAACAAAAAGATAAAAATTCTAGATAGATTATAAGTATCAACTTAACTATATAATATATATAATTGTATAACATTATATATATATTATATGTGTATATATATGCACACACTGACAACAATCTGAAGGGGAATAGAATATAAATAGCTTAGTTCTATTATTTTCCACTTTCTATTAAATTGCCTTTATCCCTGAAGAAAGTGACTAATAACTGAGGTAATTTTATTATTTCCTTGTTTTATTTATATACAACTTAACCCTTTACTATAATGATAGGCTGCTTGAGTAATTTAAATAAATAGTAATAATTCATGTTCAACCTAATTTTCAGAGGTATTGAGTGTTCCATTGTGATAAGACTAAGGGGATTTTTTTTTTCAAATAAAGAACATCTTTAACTTCTAGAATTAGGTAAAAATGCTTTTAGTGAAGTTGCATAATAATTCTAGCTTTCACAAATCAGAAGAATTAAATTTTAGTTTTTGCATTTTCGAAGGAAGAATCAGCAATCTGATCTCATCTCATGGACTCCTTTAATGATAAAATATTCTCAAAGATGTTTTGTTAGTATTGTTAGCAAAAGTTTTCCATGGTTTCAATCATTCTAAATGCATTGACCACACTTTTTAGGTCTTTATAGTGTCTCTTTTGATTCTTAGTTTGAACTTCATTTATTTTTTTCATCATTTGAAGTCTCTACTATTTCTTTCCACATTCTTTCCCTTTTTGGTTTCCTGGAAACCACTGAGCTTGGCCTTGTTTGGTGAACTGCATTGTCATTATTGCATCAAAATGTTTAGCACTCTAAGCCTTGTTGCTGAGCATTGTGGATAAGAATGTGGTTCACAAAGGATGATAAATCCTTGTGTTCTGATTCTTATTTCGACATGCTCTTGCTGTTTAACCTTGTATAAGAATACATGGACCCCAATCAGAAGACTGGAGGGTTTCTTCTGCTCAGTGAATGGTGGAGGGTCTACCTTCAATTACTAAACAGGCCATAGAATCAGAATTATAGAATGTGAGAGCTGAAGGGTCCTTACAGGTCACGTGGGCCAGTCCCATGGATTAGAAACTGAAGTCTTGAATAGCCAACTGATTTTTCCAAGACTCACAGTTAGTGATAGACCTGGGCCAATCCTCAATTCTTTTGACGCTTCAGTCTGTGAGCTTTCTGTTACATTCAGCCGCTCTAAGTCACATCTGCTCAGACGAGCCAATTTTCAGCTAAGATTTGGGGCCACAGACAAATGTGGGCTTCATTCTAAAGCCTTTAAACTCTTACATTTATACATCTTTCCCAAATTTAGTGGAACTCCAAACAAACCTGACATGTTCGTGGTTAAACTGGATGATTAACAACTGTGTTTTGGTATTCATACATTAACTAAGACCTGAGTTGGGAAAGGAATTATGCTTTCTGTTTAGCGTCATTGTTGGGAAGTGTAGAAATTATTTAATCTTTCGTTGTCATTTGTAACAGCTTTTAGGAAGGTAGATGATAACAATGATAATATTGATAGCAGTGATATCATTGACATATACATTATTGGTATTTTTATAGAATGTATATAGACATATACATTATTGGTATTTTTATATAATTTACAGCTTTTACTTTTCCTTCTGTAGGTGTTGGCAGGGTGTGCAATAATGATGCAAAATATTTGGCTGTGAAATTTTGAGAGTGGGATTTGCAGATCCACAGTGGAATAAACCTTGAAAAATCCATTCTCAAAATCATAGGCAAAAAGAAACACATTTTGAAACAAGTAAGTAGAGCACAGAATTTTCGGAAGCACATCATCTGATAAAATTTTTTGCAACTGAATAGTATTATTTAATGATTGCAAAACAGCATCTAGCAGTTAGAGGTACATGGTTGGTGTTCTAGAATTGTTCCAGAGTGAATCAATGAGCTAGTAACCACTTTAAAGCTATCAACTATGTGTAGTATTCAAATATGTTGTAGAATAAATTGAAAGCACAATTTAGCTGTATTACTTTGGGAATAAAATATTAAAGGTAATTGGATTTTTTTTATTAACTTATTTTGTTTCAACCATCACTTAAAAAACTTATAAGTACATTAATAGATTTCAGTTTCAAATATATTTTGGAACAAGAGAGGATAAATATATATATGCATATGTATATATATATGCCTTGTATTCTGCCTATATAATAAAACATTTTAAAAATTATTCAGGATATTTTCTTCTGGATTATGATTTTTAACATGTATTATAATAATGCAGACTTGATCTCATCATAGAAGTGTAGGTATTGTGCTGTTTCTGAATGATAATGTACAAGTCTTGAATGTCATCTTAAAAATGAAAATTTTGGTGGCAATCTTGTTTTAGAATATTACCTGATTTTATTTATTTATATTTTTTTATTAAAGATTTTACTTATTTATTTGTCAGAGAGAGAGAGAGATCACAAGTAGGCAGAGAGGCAGGCAGAGGCAGAGGGAGAAGCAGGCTCCCTGCTGAACAAGGAGCCTGATACGGGACTCGATCCCAGGATGCTGGGATCATGACCTGAGACGAAGGCAGCCGCTTAACCAACTGAGCCACTGAGGCGTCCCTAATATTACCCAATTTTACAAAGCTTTGGTTTTTAAAATTTTTAAAAAGTTTATTAACATATAATGTATTATTTGTTTCAGGGGTTCAGGTCTGTGAATCATCAGTCTTACACAATTCACAGCACTCACAATAGCACATGCCCTACCCAATGTCCATAACCTAGCCACCCTATCCCTCCTACCCCAGCAACCCTCAGTTTGTTTCCTGGGATTAAGAGTCTCTTATAGCTTGTCCCCCTTCCAAGTCCCATCTTGTTTCATTTTCCCCTCCCTTCCCCCCACAACCCCCTGCCCTGCCTTTCAAATTCTTCATATCAGAGAGATCATATGATAAGTGTCTTTCTCTGGTTGACTTATTTCGCTTAGCCTAATACCCTCCAGTTCCGTCCATGTCATTGCAAATGGCAGGATTTCATTTTTGATGGCTGCATAGTATTCCATCGTGTGTGTGTGTGTGTGTGTGTGTGTGTGTGTGTGTGTAAATATATCATGTCTTCTTTAACCATTCATCTGTTGATTAACATCTAGGCTCTTTCCATAGTTTGGCTATTGTGGACATTGCTGAAAAAACTTTATTGTTGAGCAGAATCTCTAGAATTAGATATAAGGCTAGTTAGATTTTAACACAATTCACTGTTTACATTCTAAATTAGTTTCCAAGGCTCATTGGTTGAGGCCCTAGATGTGGTTATATGGAATGAATGCATGCATATACATCAATAAAGAAACAATAATATCTTATTAAAGGAAAGAAATAGAATTTTATAAAGTTAAATAAGTATTGTAAAGATTATAATATGCCACATACACACATTTAACCAGTATAGTGTGTACTTACATAAAATTAGAATGCATAAATAATTAAAACTTATGACACTTTGGGAGGTTAAAATTAAGCCTATTACTTAGTTGTTAACATGTGGTAGTAATACTATTTAATTTCTTTTCCAATACTTGAGGTCATTTTTAGTATCATTTAGTGTAATAAATTCTTGAATAGATTCCCAGTGGGAATGATGAATTCCCAGTGGAGATGTTGTTTGTATTCATAGTTTGTCTTTAATCCTTTCATTTTTTTCTTAACCAGCTACAATCAGATTATTTTTTGTTTGTTTGTTTTTTATTTTGTTTTGTTTTTAAACAGACCTTCAGGATTCTAGATCTGCTTCTTGTTATGGTCTGAGGCTGTCTCTGTCCAAAACAGGGGTTATCTGAAGCAGTGATTTTAATGTGGATGGTCAAACAACTGTTTGTTATTGGTGGGGGTAAGGAACTTTTACCAGAATGTAAGTTCATGTACTCCTTACTTCATTGAGAAAAGCTTGCTTGGTGAATCAGTTGATTTAAATTCTGGCATAGCTTCTTGTTGCATAGCAGACCTGCAACAAACAGTTTGAGGGCCAGCCCTGGTCAGCAGGCCACACTTTGAGGAGCGCTGAGTGAAGGCCTGTTCCTGATCTCTGATGCCCATGGTTCTGAGCAACCAATCTCCTAGAACTTAGTCACCAAATGTGGCTGGCTTCTCCCTTCTTTACCTTCCCTTTGTGTCTTCTGGACCTGTGTTCTGACTAGATAGTGATGTCTTGATATCATCTCTGGGTTCTGCCCTTGTCATTGTTTTTTAGCTCTTTGGCTCATATATATTACACGGAACTATAGAAACCTTCATCTGTAGTTTACTGGGTCCAGAGATTATCTTTATCTATTAAATTCTTGTTCTCTATACACCCATCAGGATAGCTAGAATAAAAAGTACAAGGAGCAAAATAAATAAAAAATTAAAAATTAAAAAGAAAACATAAAAAGTAACAAGTATTTGTGATGTGGAGAAAAAGGAAATCTTATGCAATGTTGGTAGGAATGCAAACTGGTGCAACCACTGTGGAAAATAGTATGGAAGTTCCTCAAAGAATTAAAAATAGAATTATCATATGATCTAATAATTCTATTACTGGGTAGTTACTTAAAGAAAATGAAAACACTAATTCAAAAAGTTATATGTACCCTATATGTTTATTGCAGCATTATTTACAATAGCCAAGATATGGAAGCAACCCAAGTGTTCATCCATAGATGAATGGATAAAGAAGTTGTGGTCTGTATACACAATGGAATATTACTCAGCCATGAAGAATGAGCTCTTTCCATTTGTGACAACATGGATGGATCTGGAATATATAATGCTGAGTGAAATAAGTCAATCAGAGCAAGACAAATACCATATGATTTCATTCATATGTGGCATTTAAGAAACAGGACAAATGAACAAAGGAAAAAGAGACAACAAAAAGACTCTTAACTATAGAGAACAAACTGGTGGTTATCAGAGGGAAGGTGGATGAAGGAAGGGTGAAGTAGGTAAAGGGGATTAGAGTACACTCAGCATAATGAGCACTGAGTAATGTGTAAAATTGTTGAATCACCATATTGTACACCTAAAACTAATATATTATATGGTAATTATACTTAAAAAAATTCACATTCTCAACATTCTGCCTTATTAACATGATACCATTGGCTACTGACACTAGATGCTAATGTTTTAGGAAAAAACATATATGATTCTTTAAAAACTGCCTATAAAATTTGACATGAAAGTCCTTTTTTTTTTTAAACTGGAAGTTCTATTTTATTTTTTAAAAAAGATTTTATTTGAAAGAGAGAGAGAGAGCGCACACATGAGCAGGGAGAAGGGCAAAGGGAGAGGCAGAGTCCCCACTGAATAGAGAGCCCAATGTGGGACTCCATCCCAGGACCCTGGAATCATGACCTGAGCTGAAGGCAGTCACTTAACTGAGCCACCCAGGCACCTCTGAAAGGTCTATTTTATTTTATTTTAAAGACTTTTATCTATTTATTTGACAGAGAGAGACAGGGTGAGAAGGAACACAAGCAGGGGGAGTGTCAGAGGGAGAAGCAGGCTCCCCACCAAGCAGGGAGCCCGATGTGGAGCCAGAGTCCAGGACCCTGGGATCATGCCCCGAGCCAAAGGCAGACGCCCAATGACTGAGCCACCCACACACCCTGAAAGGTCTATTTTAAAAACGTAATTTAATGTTGATTTCTGGTCAAGATCATGTATTAATCTAAGTTTATACTTACCTTGGCTCTAACTATAAAAAATTTACGAAAACAGCATAAGAATAAAGCAAGATGTATATCTCGATGGAATGCACTAGAACACATGTGAAATGCAGTAGAAACACAAAACTTAGCTGACCTGGAGCCGGAAGTCTGACTGATGTGAGGTCAAAATGATCTGTGTGAGGCCAGGGACCAGAAGCAGACTCCGGTGTGGAACTGGCATTTCTGTGGCCATGGCAGCAAGTTAGAGAAGCTCAAACTGAGAAATACTGCTGAGGACTGTGAATTACATATAGCTTCATGGGAGAGTCCTACTTCTAGCTATATGGCAGACTAGATATTAGAGAAGCCCCTCTTAGTAAAGGAAACCTAAAAATGGTACAAGATGTATTTGTTTTTAAAGTAATTTTTGAAGCATGAATGAGCTGGCAGAAAAGGGAATTCCTCGGGGGACAAAAATGACAAGATAAGTGAGGGGTAAGTGACTGCTGGAGCCAGCATTTGTCCCTGAGGTATCTATTGATCTTCAATGGCCTGAAGCCTGGGTTTCAACAGACTGTGTGTAGGGGGCCAAGGAGGCAGGGCCCGAGGCTGAGGAGGTCAGATCAGAACTCCCACACAGAGTCGGTTCACCAAATTGTTAAAACCTCAGTGAATGAACTAGAAAAAAAACCTTCTGTGGAGAGAGTTTTGTGTCTTTGCTTTGGTTGTGTGTGGAATGGAGAAAAATTCTCCCATGAGAATTCCTAACGACAAGCCTGCATGAAGGTAGGTTTTGAGTTTGAGTTCACACTACTTATAGGGTTCGAAAAACCTCAAGTTGAATGCTTAGCTGAAAGTGGTCTTAGGTTGGCAGTACTCCTGGTTTCTGGTTGAAGGAAAAGGAAGTCTCTTTGGAAGAACACAGTTTAAATCTAGACTTAAATAGTTCCCACAAATAAAGTGTAAGGACCACAAGTTCACAATAAAGAGCTCCCCCCTCCCCAAATGCCTAGGGAAATAAGCCATCACAAGCAAGAGTTAATAGAAAAAACACACACATAGAATCAGTTTCACACAGACTGCAGTTTGGAACGGACTATTTCGGAATGTAAAATAAGTCTGCTTCACATATTTAAAGAAATAAAAGGGGCTTTTGAAAGTACGGTGAAGGAAGATTTGAAATGGAACCAATGAAATGAAAATATAATGAAAGTGGAAATTCTTGGAGTTAGACCTTCCCTGATCCCTATACAGGATTCTGGCATTTACGCTTATTTTCCCTCTCATTTTTCTGTAACTTTTCTAAAGCTTTCCATCAACCCTATAATGAGAGAGAACATGGCCAATAGCTTCAAATCAGCTAGAGAAAAAAATTCTAGAACTGCACATCTGCCTCTGAACCACAGGGCAGAAGAAAGAAAAAGAGATACAGTATAATCACATACAACGTACATTTGTAAGACTACATCTTTGAATAAGGCAGACTTCCCCCCACCCCGTTTATCTGCCTTCTCTTTTAGAGAAGTTTTTTAGCTTTTTAAAGCATTAGCTCTTATGACTTGTAATTTTTACATTAAACAGTTTCTTAATTGAAATACATACCAGATTTAATAAAGAACTGTGTTCCCTGATACATTACGTTTTTAAAAAAATAGACTTGATTTTTTAGAATAGTACTAAGATTACAGAAAATAATGTGCAGAAAGTACAGAGTTCCTATACAATCATCTCAACTACCTCTAGTATTAACATCTTGCATTAGTGTGGTTCATTTGCTACAGTGGATGACCAATACTGATACCATTAACTACTGCTTACTTAAATTTGGTGGGGGTGGGGGCAATGGGCTACATAGTAGAATAGTGAATGCCTGTGTAGACATTTGTGAGTCATCTTTCTTCCATGCTCAAAGCCATCCATTCAGATATATTTTAATAGTTTTCTCTGGACCTCCAAATGGAAAGTAATGGGCTTATTATTTTAAGTGTCATAATTCATGATTGGATTTAAAAAACTATGGTGGTAACTGATGTTGCAAGGTTAAATTGTTTTGTCAAATAAAAAATCCAGATTTAATTAAATGCAAACAAATTTCTGTGTATTTAGTATGTAGAAAAATCTCTCTCAAAGTTGGGGTATAGAGTTAAGCTTTTGATCCAGGGGAGAGCATAAGAATAGTAAACAAATATGATAACATAAAGCAGAATAAAACCAGTGACAGGTAACAAAAAAATACTGTGTTCGTTCAAATTAGAGAATGATTATAGTGAAGAGATCCGGAAGTCTTTGTGGAAAATGTGAAATCTGAGTTGAAAACTTGAAGAATGGGGAGGGTTTCACTCTGTGTAATGGGGCATAGGCCATAGAGAAAGAAGAGATTTTGTGGAAAAGGGCCAGATGTGGGAAAGCTTGGGCCATTTTAGGGAACAGAAAACAAAATCAGCATTTATGGACTAAATTGTATCAAATTTTGACTTTATGCTAATTATGCAAAGATGCACGACATTTTAGAAACTTGAATATTGCTGAAGCAAGCATTTGAACCTGGCTTTCTGCAGCACTCTCATTTGGGAGTGAGTCACTTAGTGCCTGCCTCTAGCTCCCGGTTGAGCACCACTGCCAGCACAGCTCTGCTGGTCTCTACCTGGCATCACATGGCCCTGAAACCTGGTGTGGTATTAAAAGTTATTTCTATGTTGGTTAGTAAAAAATGCTCTTCTAGTGGTCAAGAGGAAAAAGACAGTGGTGTCCGGTGACAACAATACTGTACTTTGGATAAATAGAAGAGTGGAATGCTGAATTTGATATTAGATCAGATTGTGATGGGAGTTTGGAACTTTACAGAAGACTCTGGTCAAAATTCTATTATCAAGGGTCTACTTTTAGGCAAACAAAATTGTAAAAGTAGAATGGAGTCCTATTTATCAGCAAGTTATTGCAGACTGATAAAGTTTTCTGAGCAGTTGTTTGATATGATATGAACTGAGGTTTTATTTATTTATTATTTATTTTTTTAAAGATTTCTTTATTTTAGAGAGAGAGCGAGCGAGAGCATGAATGGGAGGGACAAAGGGAGGGGGAGAGAGAATCCCAAGCAGACCACACTGAGCACAGAGTCTGAGGTGGGACTCTATCCGAGGACCCTGAGATCACCACCCCAGCAGAAACCAAAGAGTCGGACACTCAGTGGACTGTGCCACCCAGGCACTGCTGAACTGAGCTTTTAGAAAAGTCTGTATTGGTATATTGACTAAACTTTTACTATCAACAAAGATAACGCTGAAAGTTGCCATAAGGACTATTTAAACAAGTAAGAGCTCAGTAAAATGAAATGATTCAGGTAATAAAAATTACATTCTCAAGGCTTCAATTTTATTTTTCCAGTTTTGTACTGGAAAAATAGTGGATTGTGTTGGATGTTTCTGTAATCTCAGTCTTTTTAGTATTTTTTTGATCTCTCTAAAAGAATTACAATTGTATCTGTTATAAAAGCTATAGCTATGGTAGACATTACCAGTGGCCTACCCCAAATCTAGTTGCCTGTGTTCCTTACTGATAAAACTCTGGCACAGCCGAGTGCCTTGTTAAGAATACTTGCCCACCCCCCCCCCCCAAAAAAAAAGAATACTTGCCCTCCCAGATTCCCTTCTATCTAGAGTGGCTCTGTGAACCAGTTCTGGCCAGGGGGATAGACGCAGACACATCCTCATGAAAAGAGAAGGAGAAAGATGCTGACATATGCCTTTTGCCCTTACTCCTTTCCCTTCTTGGCTAGAGTAAAGAAATATTGCGTGGCCCTTTGGAGATCACAGGACAGAGCAGAAGATAGAGGGAGTTGGGCTGTAATGCCATCCTGACGTCACCACCTCAGTCCTTGTCTGCTCACCTCTGACCTCTTCGTATGTTTGTTTGTTTCTTCCTTCTCCTTTCTTTGGGTGAAATAGAGCTGACACACGGTGTCACATTAGTCTCAGGTGTACAGCGCAGCCATTCGACAACTCTGTGCTATGCCGTGCGCACCTCGGTCAGTGCAGCTACCTTCTGCCGATGCTTTGGCAGCACCACTGGGTGGTACCTTTTGCCCCTGCGACTTCCTCATTCCCAACTGGAAGCCTGAACCTCTCGCTGCCCTTTACCCATTTTGCCCATCCCTTCCTCCACCTCCTCTCTCGCAACCATCAGTTTGTTCTTTGTATCGAAGGGTCTAGTTCTGGTTGTTTGCTTGCTTGTTTGTTTGTTTGTTTGATTTTTCAGATTTCATGTATACGTGAAATCATTTGGTATTTGTCTTTGACTTATTCACTTAGCATTATGCCCTCTAGGTCCATCCATATTGTCACAATAGCAAGAGTTCATTTTTTTTAATGGCTGAGTAATATTCCTTGATATATATCATGGAATACACACACACACACACACACCCCCCATATTATATGTGTTTCATATATATATACACACACACACACACATATATACCTATATATATATACACATACCAATATACCACATCTTCTTTATCCATACATCTATTACTGATCACATGGGTTCCTTCTATGTCTTGGCTATTATAAATAATACTGTAATAAAATAGGGGTACATCTATCTTTTCTTTCTTTCTTTTTTTGTTTTTAAAGATTTTACTTATTTGTCAGAGAGAGCGAGAGAGGGTGCATGAACACAAGCAGGAGGCAGGAGGAGCAGCAGGTAGAGGGAGAAGCAGGTTCCCCACTGAGCAAGGAGACTAATGCAGGACTCAATCCCAGGACCCTGGGATCATGACCTGAACCAAAGGCAGATACTTTACCAACTGAGCCACCCAGGTGTCCTGCATGTATCTTTTCAAATTGTTTTCCCTTCCTTTGGGTAAATAACCCAGGAGTGGCCCTATTGGATCATATGGTAATTCCATTCTTAATTTTTTGAGGAACCTCCATACTGTTTTCCACAGTGGCTGTACCAATTTGCATTTTCACTTAGAGGACATGAGGGTTCCCTTTTCTTCACTTCTTCACCGACACTTGTTATTTCCTGTCTTTCTGGTACCAGCTATTCTGACAGATGTGAGATGACCTCTTAAGTGACTTTGATTGGCACTTTCCTGATGCTTAATTATGTTGCGTGTCTTTCCTGACCTGTTTCTTAAGTTAGACTAACAAACTCAGCTTGGTTATGTCAGGAAGGTCATATGTTTTTTTATTTTTTAATTTTTGATGAAAGCAATTTCAAGCCTACTTCCATCAGGTGTAAAATGGTTAACAGTTCATGCTAATGCACTGGTGAGGCTAATGAGTTTTGCTGGGGAATTGCCCTGGAACTTCAGTGTGTCCATCGGCCTTGTTTGATGTGAGTTTGAACCTCAGAGAAAGTTACACCTTGCACCTACAGAGGCAGACTGTCACCCCTCCCCATTGCTAAAATGTACACGGCAGAGAGCAGAACATCAAGGGGGCAAACACTGATCTCAAGGAACATAGAGTGTTAAGATTTTTTAAAAAAGATTTTATTTATGCATTTTGAGAGAGAGAGGAAGAGAGCGAGCAGGAATGGTGGTGGGATTGGGGGGCAGATGTAGAGGAAGAAGCAGAATTCCCTCTGAGCAGGGAACGCAACCAGGATCTCCATCCCAGGACTCTGGAATTATGACCTGAGCCGAAGGTAGATGCTTAACCGACTGAGCCACCCAGCTGCCTGCAGAATGCTCAGATTAATGTAGCAGGGGAGCCTCCAGTAAGCACAGGAGTCATTTTGGGGGAAAACGAGTAATTAGCAGCAGGTATTTTATAGAATGTGGGGAAGGGAGCAAACCTTCTGCAAAATGTCACTGGTGAAGACCCATTATTTAAAGAGAATATTGAGTGGTTGCAGAGCTACAGAAATGGTAATAAGAATCCTGAAATGATGAACTAACATTGTAGACCAGCTCTGCCCAAAGAAATACAATGCAAACCACTTATGTACATTTGATCTCATAGTTATTTTAAAAAGGTAAAAAGAAACAGGTGAAATTATATTTAACCCAATATATCCAAAATATTGTTGCTTTTATATGTAATCAGTGTAACATTATTTTATTTATTTATTTATTTGACAGACAGAGATCACCAGTAGGCAGAGATGCAGGCAGAGAGAGAGGTGGGGAGTCAGGCTCCCCGCTGAGCAGAGAGCCTGATGCGGGGCTCGATCCCAGGACCCTGGGATTATGACCCGAGCCGAAGGCAGAGGCTTTAACCCACTGAGCCACCCATGTGCCCTCAATGTACCATTATTAATGAAACATTAGAAGTTTTGAAATCCCACAGGTCTTTTACATGTAGACCCTAGAGTCTGTGTCATGATCCGGACCAGCCACATTTTAGATGTGTATGCGGCTGGTGACTACTATATGGGACAGGGCAGTTCCAGAGGAGAACAAAGCAATTTATGTGATGATATATTGCTTTAGTCTTAAAAGGTATAAGTTTTCACCAAAATTCTAATTTTCTAGGTTGTAGAAGGAGTCAATTCTCCTAAATTTCTAGGGGAATCTGACAATGGTGAGGAAAAGGTCATATAGAAAGTCTCCACTTATATTTTTAAAGGGAGTCTGACCTGGTTTGTGAGATATGATCTAAAAAAATGATGGCCAAGAAACAAAAATTGAAATAAAAGATTTATTGAAACCACATGTATAGTCTTAGAAACAAAGCTAATACTCTCAATTTCACCTCTTGAATACTTTAAGGAGTAGGAAACTATTTGTGTCTTTTTAGAATTATGCATAATATCTATCTAAAATGATGGGGATTTACTTAACCTGTTTTACCATTCTGCTGTTACAGGCTTTTTTATTCCTCAAATTGGGAAAGATGAGTGAAGACAAACTTGGGGAACATGGGGAAGACTTTATTACTTTATTTTTATAGCTGTTGAACTTGGTATGAACTCAGTTTGTATTTGATTCTAGAAGTTGGAATATCTCAACAGTTTTTCTTTGGGTGTTATTTGCTAATGTGACTATTATTAATCCCAGTTCACTTAATGAATGATGTTATTCTGAAGGGTATCTAATTCTTTACTTTCTTTTTGGTCAACCAGCATCAGATGCTTTACTACCAGTAACAATAGTCCGATGTTTCAGGTCCCACCTCCACTGATGCACCTCTTACAGAAGTACTAGAGAACATTTTCATTTTATTTTATTTTTTAAAATATTTTATTTATTTATTTGACAGAGAGAGAGAGATCACAACTAGAGAGGCAGGCAGAGAGAGAGGGTGGGAGAAGCAGGCTCCCAGCCGAGCAGAGAGTCTGATGCGGGGCTCCATCCCAGGACTCCAAGATCATGACCTGAGCTGAAGGCAGAGGCTTAACCCACTGAGCCACCCAGGCGCCCCTAGAGAACATTTTTAAAGGGTCTTATGTGGGCCTGCAAAGACTTTAGCTTTTTTGGTCTACCTAGAGACAAACTTTGTAAAGACAGAGGAATTTCTTGTGCCCAACTAGAAATAACATGACTGCCTCTGAAGATAGGGGAGAACTTGTTAAAAGATTTCTCTGATTATAAAGTAACTATGCATACTTGGTTATGATTTAAATTTAGTTTCATAGTGAAATGGCGTTTTAGAGAATTCAGGCAATCTGAAAAATATAAAGAAAGGAAAAATCACCCATAATATTACCTCCTAGAAGAGTTGATCTGTAATACAATTGTAGTTAACCCTTGGCCATTATCCTGCCTGACATTTTTCCTATTCACACACTCCCCACTTACTCATACCTCCCACCAAAACACACATGCCCTCCTCTCTGTTGTTTGTCATTTTATCAAACTGTGATCATATTCTACATACATTTTATAGCCTGCTCTTTCATTTAACAATACATTATGGGCAGATTCTCATGTTAATTAAGTATGTAACCAAACTTATCATTTTACTTTTTAATTTTTTTCCAACCTCATCATTTTTAAAAAGATTTATTTATTTATTTGAGTGGGGGTGGGGAGGGAGAGGGACAAGCCGACTCCTTGCTGAGAGCAGAGCCTGATGTAGGGCTCAATCTCATGACCCTCGGATCATGACCTGAGCTGAAATCAAGAGTTTCTAGTTTTTTTTTGTCATTATAAACCAAAGTGCAGTGAGCATGCATTTTTTGACCTATTTTCTTAGGATAAATTCCCAAGTGGAATTGCTAAGTCTGAGTATATGTTTAAAGAACTTAGCTATATGTTGCCAGATTACCCTTCAAAGATGCTTAATTTCTGCTTGCACTAACTGTGTGCAACTAACAGAGAGCTATATCTGTGCCAGTATTATTATCATTTAAAAAACATTTGCCAATCAGATAGTTTAAAAATGATATTATTACTTTAATTTGCATTTTTTAATTACTAGTGAATTTGAATATGTTTTTAAATGCTTGTTGGTGGTTTATATTCCTTCCTTGGTGGATTGTCTATTTGTATCTTTGTTTAGTTTTTTATTAAGGTGTTTTACATTTTTAATTGAAAAGCCATCTTTGTATATTTAGAATGTATGCTCTTTGACACATATGTTGCAGATTTTACTGTTTCCAAAATGTTAGTTCTACTTACTGTTTTCCAGTATTTAAAAATTTTGCAAGGTGCTATTTTCTAATTTATTATCATATGGAGTCATTTGTGAGAAATACATGTTGGCTGTTGCAACTTGCTTTGTGTTTCTTGAAAATACCCATCAGAAGTATTTATATCCTTTCATGTCTAAGCCCTGCATCATCTCCAGAGTATGTTTTGAGTAAGTAATGTCAAGGAAATCACCATCTAATTATGTTCTTGCTAAAGTGCCTTGCTACTAGCTTTGAAGTTGGCTGCTAATCTCTTCTTAGCTACATTTCTTTGGATGTATGGTTTAGATAAGCAATGACAAGTAAAAACATAGAAGGCTGTACTTTCTTGAGGGAGTCTGCTTTTAGTATTGTAATTTAATGTTAACAGCTGAGAATTCGCAAACTCGATTTTTATTTTTTTATTTTATTTTTTTTTAAAGATTTTGTTTATTTATTTGACAGGCAGAGATCACAAGTAGGCAGAGAGGCAGGCAGAGAGAGAGAGGAGGAAGCAGGCTCCCCACTGAGCAGAGAGCCCGATGCGGGGCTTGATCCCAGGACCCTGGGATCATGACCTGAGCCGAAGGCAGAGGCTTTAACCCACTGAGCCACCCAGGTGCCCCTCGATTTTTATTTTTATTCAATCTGTTCCTGCATTATATGAAAGCACACAAAATCAACATCAATGTTCTAAGATCATCCTTCAGAAAATTTTGAGACACTTAGTCAAAGCAACATCCACAGTCAGTGAACTCTTACGAGGTATTAAGGTTTCAAATACTTGCTACCCAGCGTGGATACATGTACATGTATTCAGTATCATGTACTTGAATGTTGCGTTTTCTCACCACGAAAAAGAAATGGGAGCTATGCTGTTGTGGTAATCATTTTGGAATACCTCAAATGCCATGCTGTATACCTTTTAATTACTTAATGTTGTATGTCAGTTTTATCTTAGTAAAGCTCAGGGTGGACAAGAGATTTGAAATACCTGTTAAAAATAGGGCATATTTATATGGTGTGGGATATCTACCCACTGAGTCATGTTTTTCACCCACTGTCATACTCTTGGGTATGAAAAGAACATGGTAATATTGTCTACGAAATATAGTAACATACTAAACTCATGTCTCTAGGAATTTAAATATGGACACAAGACAAATAAATATATAACTAGTGGGAGTACATGAAGAATAATTTAAAAATTCTGAAGGCTAAATTGTATCAGGTGGCATTTGATAGTTTGGCAGATGGGAAAGCCAACTTAACAGGTAAAGCTTGAGGTATTCAGAGGGAAGTGAGAGGGGCAGAGGAGAAACTGTTGGGTACTGGTTGCCACAAGGATACATACGGAGGGGGAATTGGTAGCCAGGAGGGTAGAAGGCGGAAAACACCAAACATATAACCAGAACAATGTATCCTGAAGTAGAGGCCAAGGATTAACTCTGAGTGGGCAGCTAGAAACTTTTCAAATAGTGGGTGTGGCATCCCTCTATTTTAGGAACATAGTTTAAGAAGAGAGGTAACATGCTGCACATTAAAGATCTAAAAGAAGTGTAACCTGCATAAAAGCAAGACAAAGAGCTTGAAACGGTATTGTTCTATGATTCTGTATGTTGGGAAAATGTAAATCCCACTGACAGTGCATCTTTATTACAAGATGGGCTAAGAAAAATAGCTACTTATTATAATATTTCTATGATACCTAACTCACATTAGGGATTTTTTTAAACTCTTTGATTAGTTGAATAAAAATGGCTTTGAAAAAATGGATCAGGGTGTAGCTCAAAACTTGCACATAAATATGTATTAAGATGTGAACTTGTGTAGTTATTAAGGATTTTGTGTATATGCTTGAATCCTTTTCAGTTGACTTTGTTTTGTAATGCTTGCTGTTTTTGAGCCATCGGTTTTAAGCTATATATTCCCTTTATACAAATTTCATAATTCTTAAAATTTCAGTGTTCTGATTTCTGTACTTTTGGCACAGAGTTAAGGAGCTTCTAGTGATGACTCATAGTAAATGGAGTGAGGTCACAAGACTTCAGTGTAGCCAACATAACTATATATTAAAATCCTTCAATCAGAGTACAAAACAGAAAGATCACATGATCTTCCATTTGTAGAACATAATCATTCCTTTTATTTTGATAGGGCATCATAGTTTGCAAAGTGCTTTTCCTTGTAGTTTGACTGTTTGAACTTCATGATAACCTTGAAAGCAGGTGGTGTAACCATCACTACTTCTATCGTTACAGGTTAGGACACCCAAGATGTGGGACTTGGGTGGTTTCCCATAACACACATTTCCTGAATTCTGGGAGAGTTCTTTAAACATATATGGCCTCTACCATCATTACATGATCATAACCCCTTGATGAGATAATAGTGAAAGGTAGTACTTTTGATTTTCTTTTTTATCTGTGCGATACTCTTTCAGGCTTAGCAGAATTGGTATTGAAATACTTGAAGGAATGGATTCTTTTTCCTGAGAAAGGTAATCATACAGCCCTATCTTAACTAGATTGTCAAAATATGTAAATCTTACACCAGCAGATGTTTGGGGAAAAAAAATGACATGGGGATGGGTCAGCAGCCATGCACCCAGCTTGATTCCTGCCCAGAGATTTATTGCAGCAGCTCGGCATGGAGAGTAAAGTGGGCAGACAAATCTTTTAATTAGCCCGTGATCATAGAGCTTGCCTCATTCATTAAACAGATCTGCAAGGGCACAAAGAAAGGTTGTTTCAAATCATTTTCATACTGTTTTTGTGGCATGTGTACTTGGCTGTTCAGGAGCTACTAGACCATAAAATCCAGCCAGTGAGGGTGCTGGAAGGCACGGAGCTCAAAGGTTTATTAAGTGATGTGAAACTCTATTGTTTCGTGCGTGTGTTAAATAATTGCTGTCAGTGCAAGACTGTTAAAAATTCCCGGCTAGTAATAACACGAATAGTACTTTATGGCTTCAAAAGGAGATAAAAGAATTTCCTTAGTCAGCACTTGGGCAATACGACAGCATATGTCAGTTTTGTTATTGTGAGGACTTTACTTTTGGCAGATGCTCTCCCTTCTGGCAGCGGAGCTCTAATTACCATATCAATTCCGCTGGGAAGGGAGCAGAGCACCGAGAGGCAGCCCCTTCTGCTCGCACCCAAGTTGCGAGGGTGGCAGGCATGGTGGGGGCGGAAGGGACTGAGAGAGCCCCAGCTCCCCTTTCTTCCCGTTCACATTGATTAGAGGACCATTAAGCTGCTTAGCTGCTGTGCAAACACAAGGATCATTCTTTTCTTTTCTCTTTTTTTAAAGCCCAGGGTCTTCTCTCCAAAGCTTTCCATGAATTAACCTAAGCCATCCTGCTTTAATTCATAGGCACTAATTATATTTCAGCATACATTCTAACACTCTAAATTATAAGTATCCTTACTTTAATGTTGTAACTAGCCTTTAAATTAAGGGTTTAGTGCTCTCCTTTTATAGGTTAACAGGCTTTGCTGTATTATGTGATGGGATTAAACCTTTTATTTAGGACGTGGAATTGGAGATGTCGAGGATGCCTTATTTTTTTTCCCTAAACAACTCTGTATTTTTTTTTTTCTAGCCAAAGTGTAATTCAGAACTTTATAATATTCTTTTAAAATTTATAAAATAGTGTTAAATGCTTAGGTAGATTTGGGATGCGAACTAATAACCCCAATTTGTTAGGCACATAATTGTAATATGGATGAATAATGGTTTTTGGTTGCAAAGCATTTCCCACATAAACTGTATGTTTCAATAACCCTCAACACGGGTAGTTTAGAGATTAATATGAGGTGGTTGCTGCAGGCCACACAGTTGGTAGCACAGTTGGTGCTGGAATGAAAGTCTCCTCTCCCTTTTGAGGGGAGAGAGCTCTTTCCTTCCACTTCATATTGCTTATTGACTGGATGTTCCCCTCCCCTCCACGTTAAGCTTTCCTACTTAGGAGGTTCTTGATTAAATTATCTTTTCCTGTCAGCATTCTTTATTTTTAAATTTGTTAGACTTTGTAGAATATCACCATAATTCGAAGCACTGAGAGGGTACACCTTGGGAGCATTCTGTAACATTTTGCATTTTCCTGACAGCATAAAATTAAAAAACCCTATTTTTTCACTCTTTGGCAAATAATTGCTCCTCCTCTTCCTTAAAACGACTTCCTTTAGGGGCATCTGGGTGGCTCAGCCGGTTGAGCATCTGACTCTTGGTTTCAGCTCAGGTACCGAACTCAGGGTCATGCTGTCAAGCCTACAGTGGGCTCCACGCTCAGCGGGGGGTCTGCTTCAGATTCTCTCTCTCCCCCTCTGCCCCTCCCATTCATGCACACTCTTTCCTTGTCTCTCTTTAAGATTAAATAAACAAATCTTTAAAACAAGCAAACAAAAAATCCAATATGCTTTTAAATCTATATATCTATATCTATCTCCCAGGGCTTTAAGCCTGTTTAGGGAATTGTGAGGAAGTTAGTCTGATGACCGTGCCCTTGAGAACTGACTATTCAGAGTGGGTGTGAGAACTATAGAGACTTTCTCTTTCCAGGGTAGAGCTAGGTAAGCATCAGATCAGTTGGGAGATGTGTCAACTTCCAGTCCTCCATGAAAACGCTCTGCACCCAGTAGTCCTTTCTGCCACCTTCTCTTACTTCATTGAGATTTCTTCTTTTTAATAGAGGAGACTGGGTAGGAAGGACCTTCACTTGCCAAGGTCAGAGACTCATCCTGCAACCTCACTTCTTGAAGAAGAATATTCAGCTCTGATAGTCTCAGGCCGGGCTCCTGGTTCCCCTGTACACTGCCCAGAGGTGTCCGGCTAAGGGACAAAGAAGGGGCTGAAATCTGCCGTGCTTGTTTGGTGAGTCATGCTCACTGGCATGCCACTGAGCTCTCTTGGAGGAAGGGGAGATGTTCTCTTTACCTAAAAGGCTCTCCTGGCCATGCCCTTCAGCAAGGTTGCTTCCCCCAAGACCCATGCTTTTTCTGATTTGCCCAAAGGCAGCCCATATGCAGGTGCTGCCTGGTTGATGGGACTCAGGTTTGGGACAGACACCGCACATCTTCTTTTTTCTTTTTCAAGTTGAGTAGAAGGTCTACATGCATTGCTCTTTAGGTGGACATGGAAAGTCCTTTTCCCTTAACGGTTGACTGGACTCTATTAATTATGCAAATATAAGGTAAGTAACCTCTATTCTGGGAGAAAAGTGACAGGAAATTGCTGGCTGGCCAAAATCATCGCTGCTAGTACCTGTATGTACTGCTAATTGTTGGTATAGGGGCCAGGGAACCCCCTGGGAGGAGAGGGAACCAGATCCCTTTCTCTTTCTCTGCTCACTTTTACCAGAACCTTTCTAAAGGACTGATGTTGCCCCAGCTGAGGTCCCTTGGAAGGAAAAATTCCAAGGGTCCCAAAGGAAAACTCACTACATAGGATGGAGGAGATTGAGTTGGGGATCTTAACATCAGGGCCTCTGGAGGCTCATGGGGGACGTTCTGCTGATAGAGCTTGGGTCCCTGGCATTGTACTGGTCCTTTGACAGCTATGTAAGCAAAGGTTAAACAGCAGTACCCCGGGGTCCCTGGGGTGAAACACTGCTGTAATCTTGGTGGGGATTTAGTGCACTAGGATTCAGGCAGTAGCAGACCTAAAGGGCAGCTCTGGAACTTTACCATGAGCCACAGCAGCTAGAAGTGTGGACCCATCATGGATGGAGCAGACTGTCCATTCTCTTTCAGCCTGGTGTTTGGAAGGAAGACAAGACCAAAAGTTTTTGAACAGTTTGGGATAGGGATGGGGAAGTAGCTTCTAGAGGAAGATACTGGAATTGCTTCTAACAGGATAGGTTTACGGGGTCTCAAAAACAGTGAATTGGAAAAAATAAGAGATGGGACAACATTTTTACCCCATCATATGAAGGGAGTCATACCAGGAGATTCTTCCTCCTCGGTGTCTTTCATATCCTTTCCTGCCTCACCAAACTAGCAGGCCCCCTTACAGCCATCTCTCCAGTCCTTTTCCACACTGCCTCAAGAATGATCTTTCTAGACTGCAAATATGGTATGTCACTCTGCTGCCTAGCCAGTTATAATGGCCCCGTAACATTTAGACTAATACCCAGATTCCTTTGCTGTGTATATAGGGGCCTTCGCTCCTTGGTCAAAGCCTTTCTTCCAACCCACCTCTTGTAATAGCTCCTGGTTTGCCCAGTGCACCAACAGCATGGATTACTTGCTGTTCCCCAAACATATGAAGCTTCTTCATGCAACCAAGCCTTTCTTCCCCCTGTATTTTACTTTCTTTCCCTTATATTCAGACTTACTCAAATGTCATAGGCTTTGGGAATCTTGTTCTGCCACATGTTTGTTTTTACTATAAGGCTACGGATAAGGGACTATGTCTTATTCATTTCAGAATGAATATACTGGTACCTAACCCCATGCCTGGAAATGGTGGACTCTATTAACTTAGTGAAATAAAGAAAAATGTGGAGACTAAGTGGAACTTAGTGGAAAACTTAGTGGAAAAGTAGAATTTACCAAGTACCTTGTATATCATACTAGTTAGATTGTCCTCAAGCCTGAGTCCACGGCTTCTTCCCTGGTCCAGCTAACAATCCATTTCTAAAGAGGATGAATGTTCTATTTTGCAACCCTGCCAGGACCACATTTTCTAGGTGTGAATATATGCCATTTTCTTTTTCTTTCTTCCACTGGCTAGAGTTGGGTGGAGTGAATGCTCTGAAATGGGAGGAGGCCTGACCTGGTCCCTCCCCATGTCTTTTTCTCTCTGTTTCATTCCTCATTTTCATCCAGAGGCAGGTAGACTCAGGGGGCAGTGCTCTGGCCAGAGGTGGCCTGCAGTGAGTGCCCGTAGACTTCCGGTAATCTTTCTTGTGGTCTGGCTTAATGCTGCTTTTTCCTTCCCTTCTGATGAACCTGCCCTTTTGTCCCTGTGCTGTGGGAAGTTCCTCTGAGCCTTAGATTTGGGCACAGCAGAAAATAGGGCAGCTTTTTTGTGCCTTGTGCTTATTGGAAAAAGGCCTTTTTCATGGGTCCATTCAAATCTCAGCTGACACTTGCTCAACGGTCTCTGAGTCTGGGCCGAGACAGGATTTTATAATTCAGGAGGAAAACTCCACTCCAAACCATCAGAATCGAATTCTGAAAGCCTAGTACATGGGTGCTGGCCCGTTATCTATCAGGCAGCTTTTGACTGATGGTTTAGGTGTTGGTTAAAGGGAGAATGGACAAGAATATTTCAGACATGAGAAATGCATGACTTAAGAGAACCCATCCTTGAAGATGAATGGTGGAAATAAAATTATAATGTGCCCAAATGATGCTTCATTTACTTCCAGCATTCTCTTGGAGGACTTTGGCAATTTACACTATTTGCTTGGACATTTAAGGAACTAATCTCTTTATTATTATTATAAATATAATGTGATTTCAGTATGGCTTTATCTTTCTGATGAGAGGGTTTACTCTCCCTAGATATTCTAATCCTTACCTCTTGGCTACAGTGTGGTTTCTTTCTTTATTTTTTAAAAACTTAAAAAAAAAGATTTATTTATTTGACAGAGAGAGAGAGAGATAGAGAGAGAGCACACAAGCAGGGGGAGTGGGAGTGGGAGAGGGAGAAGCAGGCTCCCTACTCAGCGGTGCTCGATCCCAGGACCCTGCGATCATGACCTGAGCTGAAGGTAGGTCATGCTTAACTGACTGAGCCAGCCAGGCGCCCCAGTGTGGTTTCTCTAAAGTACTTATTTGGTGAATACATATGGTTGCAACAACCTGGAAGCAAACTGGTCTGGTTTTCTTAGTAGGGACAAGTCAGGAGATATTACCTACAGAGTAGGTAGCTGCCTACAGAAATGGTTTCTAGGCAGAACTGAGGTGTTATCTTGCAAATAAATACAACTAAATTGCACCATTCCAACAGCAAACAAATTTTAAAAATTCAAATAAACAAAATATCCCTTACTCAGACTTCCCCTTTCAATCTAATAGTGCCACCCAGGTCTTGGGAAATTTGCTTATTTTTTGTGAATGCTGCAAAGTCCTAGCCTAGACCTATTTAAAAATGTCTTTAAAAACCTTAACACTGTTGGGGCACCTGACTGGCTCAGTTGATTGGGCTTGTCTGACTCTTGGTTTTGGCTCAGGTCATGATCTCCGGGTTGCGAGATCGAGCCTCGAGTTGGGTTCCAGGCTCAGTGGGGGAGTTGGCTTGAGATTTTCTATCTCCCTCTCATTCTCCCCTCCCCCCCAACTCATCTCTCTTGCACTCTCTCTTGCACTCTCTCAAATCAGTCAACCAATCAATCTTAAACAATCAAAACCCTTAACACTGTTTATTTAAAATGGATGGAGAAAAGATGTACATTTGACCCTCTGCAGGGCCACTTGGCATTTACCATCATCTGCTGGGATTCAAGAACTGTGAGCAGTCACCAGTTAGTTTTCTTTTTTTTCCGTTAGACACAGCCTTATATGTTAACCACCATCCGTGGGGGAGGGGCAGAAGGGGTTCTTGTCACACATGTGTAGAAGGTATTCATGACAGAGAAGAATGAAAACAAATTCATCCCTATTCTATCTTGTTGTCTGGCACCGATGTCCTGCCGAAGAGAGAGGGAGACAGGGCATCAATTTATAATTACAGTTTGATGAGATAAACTTAGATGATTATGTACCAAAATATCTTAAGTAGAATGTTACAGGAAGCATTTTTTTAATGAAAAAAGTGTTTTCTGAATTCGTTTTCTTTTCTTTTTTTTTTTTAAAGATTTCACCCATTCATTTGACAGAGAGAGATCACAGTAGGAGAGAGGAAGGGAAGAGATCACAGAGAGAGGAAGGGAAGCAGGCTCCCCGCTGAGCAGAGAGCCCGACGTGGGACTCGATCCCAGGACCCTGAGACCATGACCCGAGCCGAAGGCAGCGGCTTAACCCACTGAGCCACCCAGGCGCCCCTGAATTCGTTTTCTTTGTTAAAGTGAGGCACTTAACATTTTGAATTTTAGACTGCTGATACATTGGGAAAACCCTAATAGCGGAGAGACGGTTTGGAGATGGAAGAAATGGTGCGGACCTGCCACCTAGTGGTCACAGTGTTCTGTCTATATTCTCTTTCCTGCCCGTGGCTTCAGGGTATCAAGTGAGGGATTGATTGCCTGCTGTGCCAGGCTTTCCTGCAGAATCCTTGTAAGACAGAAGGGGTGAATTTGACTAACATATTGTTGCCCTTGATAGGGCAACATTTTTATTTCTGCTTTCTGTTCACTAAAATTATTCTGCCTCAAATTCATTATTTGAAATTAGTTTTACTAGCTGGATGGTTTTTTGCTCTCCCCTTTGCTAATATTTTTAACTAATTATGTCAGCAAAGATTTGAGTTAAACTTAAAAATCATAGCCTACTGTTAGTAACTAGTTTACTGTTTCACTGAAATGAGTTCATGTCTAAGTACACAGAAGACATGCAGAGTATTTGGAGCGTCGTGGGACCTAACCAAAGTCTGAATGGTGGCCAGGTGCAGGGAAATGTCATTATAAGCTTCTCTGGTTCTTTAAAGATGAATTTTTCTTTCTTTCTTTCCTTTTTTTTTTTTTAAAGATTATTTGTTTATTTATTTGATGGATAGAGATCACAAGCAGGCAGAAGTAGGCAGAGGTTCAGACAGAGAGAGAGGAGGAAGCAGGCTCCCTGCTGAGCTCTAGAGAGCCCGATGCGGTACTCGATCCCAGGACCCTGGGATCATGACCTGGGCGGAAGGCAGAGGCTTAACCCACTGAGCCACCCAGGCCCCCAAGATGAATTTTTCTTTAGTAGGATGCTGTTAAAGCAAAAGATCAATGGGAAAACTCATCTTCTGTTTTTTTTTTCCAGATGAGCTATGTTCAGCAAGCACACCCCTAATTAGACAGAGCCATAGACAGCTGACTGTAATCATTTCTTAATCCTTAAACCACATGTAATCCAGAATTGTGTCAAATAGTGAGGCTTTCTAAAACAAACTTAGTGATAGAGATATTAAGAATGATCAAAATTCCCCGAGGGAATTGTGTACTTTCTCTCTTCAATGACAAGAAATCTTTGAAGGTTCCTCTGTGTGTGTGTGTGTGTGTGTGTGTGTGTGTGTGTGTAGGGGATAAGGGTGGGGAAAACATTATTAGTAAAGGACTTTAACTAGGATATAAAATAAATTTCTACAGGAGGATTTCTATTAGTATTGTTTTGGGGTTCATTATAGGCAATATTTACATAAGGAATCTTAACATTTGATTAAGTGCTAATATTTGTCTTTATCACACACATATATTTTATTTATTTTGTTATATTTATGTATGTGTATATGAATGTATGTATGTGTATATATATAAAATATATATAATTTTTTTGTCTAGGAAGTTGTCATGATGAAATTAATTAATTAAAAAGAAACATAGGAATTAAAAATTAAAAAGGAACTATAGAAGGGCTCTTCAGATCAAAGCAGACTTTAGCTAAAAACTTTTCCTAAAGATGATCTCTGAATTTGCAGACAGCCTGGGTAACACATCACTCATTTAGATTGTAAAGTGACTAATTGAATGCCCAATACTGTACTAGGTAATATTTGCTGAGACGAATACAAAAGTATATATGACAGAGCCTGGGTTCTCAGGGTCCTTGTAAGAGGCACCGTTGAAATGACTATGAGGCCCAATTGCCTGTGTTTGAGTTCATTGCTCTCTTTCTTTCTTTTTTTTTCCCCAAGATTTTATTTACTTATTTGAGAGAGAGAGAGAGAGAGCACAAGTGGGGAGCGGTGTGGGGGGGAAGGGGCCAAATTGGGAAGGGGAAGAGCAGAGGGAGAGGGAGAGGGAGAAGCAGGCTTCCCACTGAGCATGGAACCCAAGGGGGCTTGATCATGACCTGAGCTGAAAGCAGATGCTTAACTGACTGAACCCTCCCAACTACCCCTGCTCCCCACCCACTTCTTACTAATAGTATGACCTTGGAGAAGTTACTTGACTTCTCTGTGCCTTAGTTTCTTCATCTGTGAGTGGTGGTAAGAATAACAGACCTCGCAGGGTTGAATGGAAAGCATTTAGGACAGTGTTTGGAGATACGGTGAGGACTCAAGTCCATGATAGGTGTTTTCATCCCTATGATCTGGTGAGGAAGCCAGAGCTTAGATACCATACACAAGTGGACAAGTTCAGTACTGTCTTTTATCTAGTAAGAAATTGTTAAGAGCGTTTACCACAGGGGTTCACGAAACAGAAAACCAGTGTGGGCTGGGATATTTTGAAAAAGAAGGAGTGAGGGATGGATCTGGATTTTGAACATTTCAAAAAAGATTGTCATTTTCCCTGTTTGGATTTTGATTAAAGAGAATAATTCATTCTGTAGGGCTGAGGGGAAAGAATAAGCCAAGCCTTTGTTTGCTTACCGTTTGTTTTTCATTCAGTAACCGTTTATGGACTATGTCCTATGTTCTCAGTGCCAGGCCTTGTGTTTGGCACTAGGGGTACGGTAGTGAGGTGAGGCAGACAAGAATCACAGCTCTAGTTTCTGGTCTCTAACTTTTAAATAATGTTCTCCATGTGCCTTAATATCCTCTCTGGATCATGTTTGGCTTATTTTTTGGTTTATTATTATTATTCAGTTACTATTTTTTACTTTATTATTTAGTTTATTTTTAAAAACCATTTTTTTAAAAAGATTTTTTAAATTTATTTGACAGACAGAGATCACAAGTAGGCAGAGAGGCAGCCAGAGAGAGAGGAGTAAGCAGGCCCCCTGCTGAGCAGAAAGCGGGGGCTCTGGGATCATGACCCTAGTTAAAGGCAGAGGCTTTAACCTAGGCGCCCCTAAAAACCATTTTTTTATATATAATTTTTTATTTTTTATAAACATATATTTTTATCCCCAGGGGTACAGGTCTGTGAATCACCAGGTTTACACACTTCACAGCACTCACCAAAGCACATACCCTCCCCAATGTCCATAATCCCACCCCCTTCTCCCAAACCCCTTCCCCCCAGCAACCCTCAGTTTGTTTTGTGAGATTAGAGTCACTTATGGTTTGTCTCCCTCCCAATCCCATCTAAAAACCATTTTTGATGAAAAGTTCGAACACATACAACTGTGTAGTCAGAGGACTGTAATGGGAACCCAGGTCCCTGTTACCCATTATCAGCTTCAACAATTATCAAGTCTCTGTTCCCCTTCCTGGCCCTCCCCCAGTCAGAGTTATTTTAAAGGAAATCTAATGTCAGGTCATTTTACTCATAAATATTTTAGTATGAATCTCTGATTGATAA
This sequence comes from Mustela lutreola, assembly GCF_030435805.1. Classification (NCBI taxonomy): domain Eukaryota; kingdom Metazoa; phylum Chordata; class Mammalia; order Carnivora; family Mustelidae; genus Mustela; species Mustela lutreola. Next base: position 66,147,232 of record NC_081296.1, on the reverse strand, counting down.
GGAATTTCTAAGAAATGTAACCACTATGCCATTATCTACCTTAAAGAATTAACAGTACTTTTTATATAATAAATTATCTCAAATATGTCTTTAAAGATATTTCATTTTTAAGTGAGAGGAAAATGACTTTTTTTTTTTGCATAAGGTCCTATGATTTTTATTATGTTCTGTCTTCCAGTCATCTCCTTGGCATGTCTTTCTGTTTATTTAGGTCTTTTTAAAAAATTTCTTTTAGCAGTATTTAATAGTCTGTAGCATAAAGATCCCATACACACTTTAGATTTAAATTTTAAATCTAAAATTTAAATAAGTATTACATTTTTTGGAAACTTCAGTAAGTTATGTAATGTTGGTTTCTAACTGTACATTGCTAATGTATATAGAAATAGGATACATTTGATTCATCCTGTGAACTTGCTAAACTCTCTTATTTGTTCTAGGAGTTTTTCCCCCCACTCCTGATTCCTTGGGATTTTCTCCATAGCTATTCATGTTGTCTGTGCATGGGATTAGCTATATTAAATTATTACCAATCTGTATGCTCTGTTTTTCTTTTCCTTGCCTTTTCTCTTACACTGGCTAGGACTTCCAGCACAATGTTGAATAGGGGTTATGAGAGTGGACATTTTTGTTTTGTTTCATTCAATTTTTCACTGTTAAGTATGATGTTAGCTGCAGGTTATCACGTTGAGGAAGTTGCCTTCTCTTCCTATGTTGCTGAGTTTTTATTGCGAGCAAATGCTGAATTTTGTAAAATGCTTTTCTGCATCAATTGATAGGATTATGGGTGTCCCCCCCCCCCAACTTTAGACTGCTAATCTGGTAAATTATTTTGGTTGGTTTTTGCATATTGAACTAGTCTTGCATTCCTGTGATAAACCCCCCTTGGTGGTTGTTCATGTAAGGTTTTGAAGTTCCAACTGGAAACACATAAAAAGGGATCAGCTAGCAAAGAATTTAACAGCTTGTGTTTGGGCTGATGTATTGGAAATCAGTTGGCTGATTGGCCTGTTAATCACTCCAATAGCTTCTGCTGACCTGTTTTCCAAGAACCACCCAGACCAACCATGCTTGTGCTGCCAATATACTTTGCCTCTATCCCCTCCTATCTATTTAAATCTACTATTTACTTATTTACATTTAATTCCATTCTTTTTCCTCACCTAAGTCCCGTACCAGGGATTTCTAAATGTTGGAGTCACTCCTGAGCATCTCCCTCCTTCATTTGTGCTTGGCAAATTTAATTTGTAGCAAAAGAGTGGGGGATGCATTGCATTTAAATTTTTTTTTTTTTTGCTTAAATACATTTGTGATTAGCGTGCTAAAATTTAAATGATATGAAATAATTATTTTCACAAATTTTGTCCTTTCATGAGGCATAGAAAGAAAAAAAACTATGGATGTCTTGTCATACATAGTCTTCTAAGATCTGATTTTACATTGCAATTTGCGGGGGGGGGGGGGGAGGTAATAGAAATAAACCAGGGAGTAATATAAATGTTTGCATGTGGTTCACATAATTCGCTTGCCTCCCCAGAGGCTAAATTCCGAAGAATTTGTTTCTGAATTCTTGAGTCTGAAGACACAACGGTACAGAGATGCCTCTGAAAGCAAGCCCTCATGCAGGGAGCCTCGCCAGGCAAGGCCGCCCCACTCACCCCCTTGCTGGGGAGCAGTGAGGATGCCATGGGTTGTGGCATGAGCTCAGAGTGCTGCTTTCTGTTAGAACATAGTCTCCATTTCTTTGAACAAGCCATTAATAGATGTCAAGTTCACATTATAGGTTTTAGTTCCCAAGCTGTGTTAAAAGCAAATGTGTGGGGTTTTATATTTCCAGCTGCCTTTTTTTTTTTTTTAAAGTAAAATATGTGGGTTTTGGTTTTCAGCAAGCCACATTTCTTCTAATAAAAACAGTTGGAACAAAATGTGTTTTATAAGCATATAAAAATGTCAGACCATAATGATTTTAGTGCTGCATATTTAAAAATGGGTCACTAATATTTAAGATATTAGTATCTGCAATGAAAGTAAATTATGGAAAGTAAATTACACTATATCATTGCTATAAAGGAGAAGGTGGTTGGAAACTAGTCCAGCAACTGTCTCGAGACCATTTTATTTCAGCTTTAGTGCAATGTGCTTGTCTTTTGGCTTTAATTTATTCAAATTTTGGCCTTAAAAATTATTAAACTTTTGTATTTGAAACTGGGCCCCAAAATTCAAGCATCCTTTATGTATTTGGAGACATAATTTACTAGGAAAGAGTACCTTCCTGCTTTGAACTTACTGGAGAAGCATCTCAGTAGGTTCTGGTGCCAAAATGAGTTGTGCTTCCTTCTAACGGTTCACTTTCTATGATCTGGTGGACATTCTGAGCGCCTTTTTGCTCTGTCTGCTAGGAAGTTCAGAAAATTTTTTTTTAGCCCATTTCTAGCCCACACATTTTGTACATTCAGCACACATCTAGAATCCTTTTCATTTGATTTCTTTTACCTTTATTTTACTTTTGCCTAATTTTTTTCATTTGACTCTCTTCCCATATTATACTGTAGTTAGTATTAATGGGCTGCTGTATATCCATATTAGAATACTAGGGCTGAAAACAGATTTTGAAAAAAAAATCTGAGTTTGTTTTTCTTAGATCATTTTATCCATATCATTACATTTCCTAGCACTTTGCTCCCCCCCCCCCCTTTTTTGTAACTTGTGATGACATATTCCTTTTCTTTTTTTTTTTTTTTTTTTTTTTGGTAATTAAAAAAAAAATGACATACAATGTATTATTTGTTTCAGGGGTACAGGTCTGAGATTCATCAGTCTTACACAATTCTCAGCACTCACCATAGCACATACCCTCCCCAATGTCCATCACCCAGCCACCTGTAGCACACCCCTCCCCTCTAGCAACCCTCAGTTTGTTTTCTGAGATTAGGAGTCTCTTATGGTTTGTGTCCCTCTCTGGTTTCATCTTATTTCATTTTCCCCCCTCTTCCCCTATGAGCCTCTGCCTTGTTTCTCAAATTCCTCATATCAGTGAGATCATATGATAATTGTCTTTCTCTGATTGACTTATTTTGCTAAGCATAATACCCTCTAGTTCCATCTACATCATTGCAAATGGCAAGATTCCATTTCTTTTGATGGCTGCATAGTATTCCATCATATATATATATATATATATATATATATATATATATATATATATCACATATTCTTTATCCATTCATCTGTTGATGGACATCTGAGTTCTTTCCATAGTTTGGCTATTGTGGACATTGCTGCTATCAACATTCAGGTGCATGTGCCCCTTTGGATCACTACATTTGTATCTTTGGGGTAAAGACCCAGTAGTGCAATTGCTGAGACAATGACATATTCTTCAATGATTAAATTCCAAACAGGAAAATTCCTGGGATGTGTTTTAAAAAATCTTTACTGCCTCTAATACTAGTTGGTTATAAAAAAATTATAAGAAGTTCAAACATTATAGAAATACGTAATATCGAAAATAAAGTTCCTCCATAATATCCTCTTTCCAAAACAAGTTTGTAAACTTGTTTATATTTTTGTCTTTTACTCATTCTTTGGGATAGTGATGGCCAGATATTTATTAGTTTTTGTATAAAGAACTGTTTCCTTTTATACTTAAGTTACATTTTTATGCTTTAAGACTACCCTGAATATCTAGGTTTCTGGGCTTTATTCCTAACATTTCCCCAGTTCTCTGTTTGGAGATGTATACTTTATTCACTGAAATTAGTCAAGTACTATGGGAGCTTGCTTAAGAGTTTTACTATTTCAGATTACTGTGGTATAGACTTCAGTTACATGATGTCAACATTCAGAGGGATGCTGAAAGATTCAGACTTGGAAAAGCTGGACATTTATTATGATAAATAATAGCTTTGGTACTTTGGAGCTATTCCAAATATTAATGTTAAAAATTATGCCTGTGACAAATGGAAAATTATGTCACTAGGGAAACACCTGTGATGGCATTGCCTGTGATGACATTGTTGGGTTAGTTCCCTTTAATAGATTAATATTTCTTAGCACTGATAATCATTAAAATGCTTTAACATAAATGTTCTTGTTGGGCTCTGTGCTGTTCTTGCAAAGGGGGTAAAGTAGCCTGTCTGATTAGCTTATCTTTGTACCAAGCTCTGTATCATCTCAGATATAGGGGAACTCTTATTTTAAAATTAGATTTCATGATTGGGCCTGATGAATAGTAGCTGAGACTATGACCAAAATTTGGGTGTTACTGAGGACAGACATTCTTTTCTTCATGTCATTCTGGCAATGCAGCAGTTCAGAAAAAATGTAGAAGGTCTTGCAATATTTGTCCAGATCTGTTTGGTTTCTAAAGCTTGATTTAAGATATTCGGGGATCCTGGTCGCTTTGCTTTCAGCCTACCTGGACTCCCAGGCTACGGCCATAATTATACTGAATTCTTCTCCATCTTTCTTAAAACCCTTGTGTTGGCTATCTGAGTGTGGAACCTCCTAAAATTTCATGACAATTTATTTAGCTTGTTTTAACTAACCAGGAGAAAAACAGATTCAGAGACACTAAGCAGCCTAGTATACTGAGCTGAGGAATGAACCTGTGCTTGTGATTAGCCTCAAACCCAGACAAGGTCCACCCACCCTTGATTTTGATTTTTTTTGAGACCTGTATAAAAGTGGGGATATATATATATATATATATATTTACACACACACACACACACACACACACACACACACACACACACACGGACACCAACAATAAAACAATACCAAAATAATAAAAAAAGAATTAAAAAAAACCTAAAAGCCTATCAGTGAATCTGGTCTCCACTGTTTGATTTTAGCAGCTTTTTGTGGCTTGGTGTAGACAGATAATACAGATGCAAACCCAGTTCTGTGATTTCAGATAGACTTCCTGTGGGGATACAGGTTTCTAGCGTTATTAGTCCAGACTTCTGATGTAATCATTGCCTTTGGGTAGCAATAGCATCAACAGTATTAAAGAAGGAAAATCCCACACCCTTGATAAGAATTGGGAGCAGAATCTTTATTTTTAGAAAGCAAAACTTGGAAACAACTATATTTATTATTTTAAAAGATTTTAGAGCGTTTTTATAAAGTGTGTTTCTCTGTTATCATTGCTCTCAATAGGAATTCTTCTATCTTTCAAACAAAATGTTCACTAATATTTACCTTTCCTATGAGATATTTTATTTGCATGACTATTTTTAAAGCATGGGCTCATTTTGGTGGAGTTGCTCTTGTGGTGTTTAACCTGTATTTACATATTTTCCTCGTCCTTATGAATGTCTTGTTTCTTGACTTATGAGACTAAATACCAGTGCTTCTTTTTGGTGGTTATTGGATGACTTACAGATAGAACACATACAAGAAAGAGCATGTCATTATTAACCAAATTATTTATATTTCATTTGCTAAGTATAATTTTAGTTATTTTTGTAAGTTTTTAAATATAAAGACTGCTAAGTTGTATTTATTAGCAAAATGTGTTAACTACTTTTCAAAATGTTTTTATTTTTTAAGTAGCCTCCATGCCTAGCATGAGCTCCACACGAGGCTTGAACTTATAACCCTGAGATCAAGACCTGAGCTGAGATCAAGAGTCGGATGCTTAATGACTGCACCCCCCGGGTGTCCCTGTGATAATTACTTTGAACATTTTGGTATAATTTCTATCTACAAGTGTATTCGTGCATACCTATAGAATAAACTAGAATCTAGGTTATATACATGTATATATAATTATTTAGATTATACATATAATGTTATATTGTGAAAATTACCCTTGTCAATAATCACACTTTGTAAATATGCTTTTAAATAACTGCCTAGTACTGTATTACATTGTGTGATATAACACATTTTACCAATTTCCTTGTTGTTGAACATTTAGATTTTGTGCTACTAGAAAGAAGGCTGCAACACACAGTCTGATATATTTATGTCTCTGATAATTTCCTTAGGATGAATCCCTAGGAGTAGAATTACTGATTGAAAAGAGTGTGAAAAAATTTTAAAGGCTCTTAATACATAATGCCAAGTTCATTCATTCAGTCAAAAATTTAAAAATAAATTTTTTAAAAATTTAATTTACTTATTTGACAGAGAGAGATCACAAGTAGGCAGAGAGGCCGGCAGAGAGAGAGGAAGGGAAGCGGGCTCCCTGCTGAACAGAGAGCATAATGCAGGTCTCGATCCCAGGACCCTGAGATCATGACCTGAGCCGAAGGCAGAGGCTTAACCCACTGAGCCACCCAGGCGCTCCCAGTCAAAAATTTTTTTTCTAAAAACAAAAAAATTTTTTTTTTCTTAAGCACCAAGTTTAGAACAATGAATAAGACAGTCCTTGCTCTCAGTTCATGGTCTGGTTGGAAGACAGACGCGTATATGAGTAAGCTCAAGTCCATGCTTTCTGGAAATGTTGTATTAATTTATAATGTCAACATATGCAAGAAATTTTGGAATGTGTATATGTGTTCTTTGAAATTAGGGTATCATCGAATACAGGAAGCAAAAATATTTGTGTTTTGGTTACTGCCTATCATGAATCACCTACCTAATAATTTTTTGACATTATTGATTTAGGAAACTGAATCCATTTCAATATCCCCATTTCTGTAACAAGGAATGTCTCTACATTTATATAGTATTCTCATTTCCATAATTTTATGGGGTTCTCCTCCTGTGTTCTCCCAGTATTTTGATACTTTCTGCCACTGATGAATAGAACACTGCTCCTGGTTCTTGGAATGAATGGTTGACAGAGAACACTGCACCCATATTGCTTTGAAGTATCTTATCACTATTTTGTTCTCCTTTTCAAAGGAGAAAGACCCTTCTTTTATATATATTCTTTTTTCTTTCTTTTTTAAAAAAGATTTATTTATTTATTTATTTATTTGACAGAGAGAGAGAGATCACAAGTAGGCAGAGAGGCAGGGGGAAGCAGGCTCCCTACTGAGCAGAGAGCCTGATACAGGGCTCGATATCAGGACCCTGAGATCATGACCTGAGCCAAAGGCAAAGGCTTAACCGCTGAGCCACCCAGGCACCCCTATATGTATTCTTTATAAATGTGTATAAGGCACCTAAGAGTGGAACCTAAAACCTACAGTGACAAAAACTCAGGGTAATGCTATTATATTTAATTTGCAGATTCTCCAATACCTATTAAGCCTTGGCTTAATATTCAGGACAGAAATAGCCAATTTTCTAGTTTTCCAGACAGCAAGTTAGTTGGTTGTATTCATATAACTAGTGTATTAAATATGTGGCGATCAAAAGCAATTATTTGTCATCAGAATAGACTAATGACATTAAGGTGTGTTATAAAAAGCACGCACAGTTTTAGTCTGTCTGAAAGTTAGTTAGGAAGGCAGATATGGCTTTCCTGGAGCACTGAGCTGCATTTCCACGCCCAGAACACTCAGTCCTTGGGAATAATTATTCTATTCACTGCTCAATACGTTTCCCACATGGGGAGCTGCCAAGATTCTCTGGCTTCTAATTTAGGAGCTAAAAAGATTTCCTTACTGGGCTCAGAAACGATCTTTAGGCAAATGTATGGCCTTTCCTTTTCACTCAAAAATGGCCACAGATAGACACTGTACCAAGTGTGGCAAGATAAATAATGTGACTGAGCTGTTTTCCAAAACATACCTTTTCACCATAAAATACCTAATATTTTTCGGGTTTACTTGTTACTAATATGACCTCTGAACTTAAGTGAGCAAGTAAACTATTCCTAAAAATAATGAGAGATGGCATAATATCTGCCATTGTATACTTTTAGTTTTATCCATTCGTATTTCATTGGATCTTGATGAAATACATAATTGTAATTCATCAAATGAAATAAATGAAGTGGTTTAGGTATTTATACCATGGGAATTCTGAAGATTTGTACTTTTAAGGTAAAGTTTTTAGAGAGGTGGGAGGTTTCGGTTTGTGGATGTGGAAAAATGTGGATTCCTGACTCAATATATCCGTGAATCTTATATTTGAATTTATATTTGATAAAAGAGTTTAGTATCTTAGTATTGGTAATCTTTTGGCACTTAATTCTTCAGCCGGTATTATGTTGCCAAGGTTTATCTATATTTTTGGGTGCATCAGTAGTGTACTGTTTGAAGGTAATATAACATTCCATAGTAGGAATATACCTAAATTTATTTACACATTTTCTTGTAAATAGACATGTGGGTTATTTCCAGATATTCATTATTATGAATGGTGTTGCCATGAACATTCTTTTTTTTATCATTTAAAAAATTTTTAAATTTTTTAATTAACATATAATGTATTATTAGCCCCTGGGTCTGTGAATCACCAGGTTTACATACTTCACAGCATTCACCACAGCACATACCCTCCCCAATATCCATAACCCCACTCCCCTCTCCCTACCCCTCCACCCCCTGGCAACCCTCAGTTGCCATGAATATTCTTAAACATGATGTTTACTGTACATATGTCAGAGTTGCTCTGGTTTCTACTTTGGAGGAGAATTGCTGGGTCTTAGAGTATCTGAATGTTGAGCTTTATAAGAAAATGCAATCCTGTCTTCCAAAGAGGTCGTACCAGTTTACATTCCTCCCAGCAATACTGTAGAAATCTGGTCATCCATATTCTCTCTAAACACTTGATCTTATCAGACTTTTGAATGTTGCTCATTATGTGGGTTTAGAATGGTTTTCATTTGCATTTCTCTGATCACTAATGAAGTTCAGTATTTATTCAATAGTTATTGCCATATGTAATTCTTCTTTAAAAATAGACTTTTCCATGTTTTTGGCCTGGTTTTAAAATTTGCATTGATTTGGCTTTTCCTATTATAGGAGTATGTATTTATATATTTATGTATTTATTTATTTATTTTTGAGTTTTAAAAAATTGTATATTATTGATACTAATCCCTTGGCAATGGTATGAAAGGGAAATATCTTCTCCTAGTTTATAACTTTTTTCACCTTCTTTAGGGTAACTTTTTTTCCCCCTATGATTTATTCATTTATTTGAGAGAGAGACCATGCAAATGAGTTGGGAGAGGGGCAGAGGGAGAGAGTGAGAGAATCTTTGATTCCCCGTCGAGTATTGAGCCCAACCTGGGGCTCCATCCTAGGACCATGATATCATGACCTGAGCCAAAATCAAGAGTGGGATACTTAACTGCTTGAGACACTCAAGCAGCCACTAACCATCTATTTTTAACTGTTTTCTAGGGTGACTTTTAACTATATCCTTTTAACAAGGTCAAGTTCATTAATATTTTCTAATGAACATTGTTAGAGAAAATCTTCCCTGTCAAAATCAGAAAGAATTAAAAAATATGTTTTCCACTAAAATTATCAAAGTTTTGCTTCTGATATTTTAAGTCTTGCTCCATCTGGAATTGGCTTTTGTAAGATATGAAATAGAGGTCCACTTTTCATTTTTATCATATCATTCACCATCTCTCTCATATATTAAAGACATATATCTATGTGGGATTTTGTTCCGAGTTCTCTTCTATTCTATGGGTCAGAATGTCTGTCCCTGGCCTGAGTCCTTGGGTGCTAGTCAGCTTCATAACCAGGGCACAGCGCCCTCCTTGCTCAGCTTTGTCAGGAGTGTCTTGGCTCTTCTTTGCTCCTTGTTCTCCCATGTGAACTTAAAAATCAAGTTCCATTACAGCTACTTTGGAAAACAGTATGGAGGTTCCTCAAAAAATTAAAAACAGAGTTACCCTATGACCCAGCAATTGCACTACTGGATATTTGCCCCAAAGATACAGATGTGGTGTAAAGAAGGGCCATATGGACCCCAATGTTCATACCAGCGATGTCCACAATAGCCAAACTGTGGAAACAGCTGAGATGCCCTTCAACAGACGAATGGATAAAGCAGATGTGGTCTATATATACAATGGAATATTGCTCAGCCATCATAAAGGATGATTACCCAACTTTTACATCAACATGGATGGGACTGGAGGAGAGTATGCTGAGTGAAATAAGTCAAGCAGAGGTCAATTATCATATGGTTTTACTTATTTGTGGAACATAAGAAATATCATGGAGGACATTAGAAAAAGGAAGGAAAAAACGAAGTGGGGGAGGAATCGGATTCAGAGACAAACCATGAGAGACTATGGGCTCTGGGAAACAAACTGAGGGTTTTAGAGGGGAGGAAGTGGGAAGGTGGGTTAGCCCAGTGCTGGGTATTAAGGAGGGCGCGTACTACATGGAGCACTGGGTATTATATGCAAACAATGAATCGTGGAACACTACATCAAAAACTAATGATGTACTATATGGTGACTAATATAACAATAAAAAAAATGAGGTTCCATAAACAACCCCCTTAGGATTTTGTTAGCATTGTATTGAAATTTTAGATCCATTTGGAGAACACGTCATCTTTATGATATTGGGTATTCCTAAGTATTAACTTGGTATATCTCTGTTTGTTTAAGTATTCTTTAATGTCTTTTAATACAGTTTAAACAATTCTCATGTTTGAATTTTGCATCTGTTTAAAAAATATTTATTCCTAGTTGCTTGATATATATATTTTTAAAGATTTTATTTATTTATTTGACAGAGATCACAAGTAGGCAGAGAGGCAGTCAGAGAAAGAGAGAAGGAAGCAGGCTCCCTGTGGAGCAGAGAACCCGATGTGGGGCTCGATCCCAGGACCCTAGGATTATGACCTAAGCCGAAGGCAGAGGCTTTAACCCACTGAGCCACCCAGGCATCCCGTTGCTTGATATTTTTAATGCTGTTATAAATCACGTCTTTTATTTTTTTTATTATTTTTTTTTTTATCACGTCTTTTAAATCATGGATTCTAGCTGCGTACTGCTGGTGTATAGAAATGTGATTAGTTTTTGAATATTGATCTTATATACAGCTATCTTGCTGAACTCTCTTTATAAAAAGTAATAACTTATTTGTAGACTCTTTTGGGCTCTCTAGGTATATAGTCATAGTTGACATTTTCTTCTTCTTCTTCTTCTTCTTTTTCTTTTTTTTTTTTTAAAGATTTTATTTATTTATTTGACAGAGAGAGATCACAAGTAGGCAGAGAGGCAGGCAGAAAGAGGAAGGCAAGCAGGTTCCCTGCTGAGCAGAGAGCCCGATGCGGGGCTTGATCCCAGGACTCTGGGATCATGACCTGAGCCAAAAGCAGAGGCTTTAACCCACTGGGCCACCCAGGCGCCCCTTATTTTCTTCTTTTAATTTTTGCCTTTTTTTCCTTGTGCTGTTTATAACTCTATGACAGGGGCACCTGGGTGACTCAGTGGGTTAAAGCCTCTGCCTTCGGCTCAGGTCATGATCTCAGGGTCCTGGGATCGAGCCCCACATCGGGCTCTCTGCTTGGCGGGGAGCCTGCTTTCCCCTCTCTCTGCCTGCCTCTCTGCCTACTTGTGGATCTCTGTCTGTTAAATAAATAAATAAAATCTTTAAAAAAAATAGAATTCTATGATAGTATTGAATAGAATTGATGATAATGGACATTCTTTTCTTGTTCTTGATTTTAAAGGTTTTTAATGTTTTCCCATTAAGTGTGATGTTTGTTACAAGTTTTTTTTTTTTTTTTTTTTTTTTTTTTAATCAGGTTAAGGGTATTCCCTTCTCTGTTCCTAATTTACAAAGTGTTTTTGCCAAGTATTTCCATCAAATTTTATCCAATGTTTTTCTTTTTTTAAAGTATCAGATTTTATTTAATTTTAATTTTTTATTTTTAAAAAAATTATTTAAATTCAATTTACATATAGTATGTTATTGGTTTCAGAGGTAGAGTTCAGTGACTCATCAGTTGTATATAACATCCAGTGCCCATTACCTCACGTGCCTGCCTTAATGCCCATCACCTGTTATCCCATCCCCCCAACCTCCTCCCCTTAGTAACCCTCCGTTTGTTTCCTGTGATTAAGAGTCTTTTGGGCGCCTGGGTGGCTCAGTGGGTTAAGCCGCTGCCTTCGGCTCAGGTCATGATCTCAGGGTCCTGGGATCGAGGCCCGCATTGGGCTCTCTGCTCAGCAGGGAGCCTGCTTCCCTCTCTCTCTCTCTCTGCCTGCCTCTCCATCTACTTGTGATTTCTCTCTGTCAAATAAATAAATAAAATCTTAAAAAAAAAAATAAAGTCAATTAAAAAAAAAAAGAGTCTCTTAAGGTTTGTCTCCCTCTCTGGTTATGTCTTATTTCATTTTTCCTTCCCTTCCTTTATGATCCTCTGTTTTGTTTCTTAAATTCCACATATGAGTGAAATCATATGATAATTGTCTTTCTCTGATTGCCTTATTTCACCTAGCATAATATCCTCTAGTTCCATCCACCTTGTTGCAGATGGCAAGATCTAATTTTTTCTGATGGCTGAGTAATAATAATATTCCATTGTATAGATACACCACATCTTCTTTATCCATTCATCTGTTGATGGACATCTGGGCTCTTTCCGTAGTTTGGCTATTATGGACATTGCTGCTGTGAACATTGGGATGCATGTGCCCCTTTGGATCACTACATCACATGCTTTTCTGAATCTACTGATATATCTTTTTTCTTCCTTTAAACATCTAATGTGTTAAATTTAAAAATACTAAAACGATGTTCTTTTGAGAGATACATATATATGGTAAACTGTGTATTAAAAAGAAACCAATCAGGGGCACCTGGGTGGCTCAGTTGGTTAAGCTTCTACCTTCAGATTAGTCATGATCCCAGGGTCCTGGGATTGAGCCCTGTGTCAGGTTCCCTGCTCAGCAGGGGGTCTGCTTCTCCCTTTCCCTCTGCTCCTCCACCTCCTTGTGCTCTTTCTCTCTCTGCTCGCTCTCTCAAATTAATAAATAAAATCTTAAAAAAAAAAAAACCAACCCAGTTAGTGATAAGTACATGATTCAGGATAACAATGAACACAGGTAGGGAGGGAAGAAGCACTTGGTAGGTACAAATTGTTGCTAATGTTCTAGTTCTCATGCTGGTTGGTGAGTTCAGGAGAATATAGTAGATTATCTAAAGCATTCACATATAGGCCTAAAAGCACAAATGATTAAATCCAAAAGCAGATCATGCATGGACCATTAAGGAAAGATAAGCATATGTGTTATGAACTAAGAATTATGATTATTCCCATTGTATGCTTAGAAAAAGAAATTCGTATTTGTCTTTATGAGGTTGTGTTGCATTTACTCGGGGGTTGGTAAAAAAGAGTCTTTTCACCATGCCATATTTTCCATTGTTATTGGTGAAGTTCACCTTTTAAATATGTTTGGGGCAGTTGTTGGTTGTGAAACTTACTGTCACAATTCACATGTGGTACGGGGTCTGCACAGCCTGTGCTCTCCATTGTTTAGTCCCCAGATTACCAGATGATTACATGGCCCTCATTTTAGGTTGATACTTTGTGTGGAATGTTCCTTAGTTTGGAGAAGGTCTGACCCTTTCTTTTGGTTCCTTAGACTATACTCTTCCATGTTGTGCATGTCCTGAATTTCCGTCCGGCCCCATCCTATCCGGTAGAGCTGGGGTATGGATTTTGTAGCTTTGGGGGAGGATACTTGGAATGTATTACAGTGGTTATGAACATTTGGAATGAAACAGATTTGGATTTGAACCTTGACTCTTCTTTTTTCCAGCTGTGTGGTCTTTAGAAATGTTGATAATCACTCTGAGCCTCAGTTACCAAAAATTTTGCCTGACATTTTCTCCGAGGTTGTTGTAAGTGTTATAATGTATCTATTATTATGACTGTGCTTATCATATCACGATCACATATCATTAATTTTTGTTTCTCCATGTAATTGGATGGAGGGTCAAGCTCCTGATCTGGATTTTCCCTTGAGTGTGCTAAATGTACCAGCTGCTTTATTCCCTAAGTTTGGAAGAGAACCACAGTACCAAAATATCCTTACCTTTGCTTTTCAACCAGTGATTTTTCTATTCTGTCTGTACTATTTCTGGAGAGAGGGGAGAGACAGGCAATTATGTCATTCATAGCCAGGCCCTTTCTAAGTAGGTTCGGGCTGAATCTCAGTGCTGAGAACAATATTAACAGTGCTTGCCCCTGTACTGAGCATCTCTGCAGCAGCTATGATACCAAATGCCTTACCCTCAGCATCTCACCAGATTCTAGCCCAGTTACCCAAAGCAGATCTTTTTTTTTCTTTTTTAAATTAACATATAATATATTATTTGTGTCAGGGGTACAGGTCTGTGATTCATCAGTCTTACACAATTCACAGTGTTCACCACAGCACATACTCTCCCCAATGTCTATCACCCTATAAGCCCATCCCTCCCACCCCCTTTCCCTCCAGGAATCCTCAGTTTGTTTCCTGAGATTAAGAGTCTCTTATGGTTTGTCTCTCTCTCTCTGGTTTCATCTTGTTTCATTTTCTCCCTCTCTCTTCCTATGATCCTCTGTCCTGTTTCTCAAAATCCCTATATCAGTGAGATCATATGATAGTTGCCTTTCTCTGATTGACTTATTTTGCTTAGCATAATACCCTTTAGTTCCACCCATGTCAATGGAAATGGCAAGATTTCATTTTTGATGGCTGCATGGTATTCCATTGTAGATATATATATATATATATATATATATATATATATATATATATATATATATACCACATCTTCTTTATCCATTTATCTGTTGATGGACATCTGAGCTTTTCCCACAGTTTGGCTATTGAGGGCATTGCTGCTATAAATATTGGGCTGCACACATCTCTTTGAATCACTACATATTTATCTTTGGGGTAAATACTCAGTAGTGCAATTGCTGGGTTCCAGGGTAACTCTGTTTTTTTTTTTTTTTTAAAGATTTTATTTATTCATTTGACAGAGAGAGATCACAAGTAGGCAGAGAGGCAGGCAGAGAGAGAGAGAGGAGGAAGCAGGCTCCCCGCTGAGCAGAGAGCCTGATGCGGGACTTGATCCCAGGACCCTGAGATCATGACCTGAGCCGAAGGCAGCGGCTTAACCCACTGAGCCACCCAGGCACCCGGTAACTCTGTTTTTAATTTTTTGAGGAACCTCCATACTGTTTTCCAGAGTGGCTGCATCATCCAAAGCAGATCTTTGACCTTCATCTTAACACAAGAAAGTTGGGGCTTAGAAAAGTTCACTAACTAGCCCAGTGTCACACAATCAGTAGTTTGTCGAACCAGGAGGCATTCCCTGGGCTTTTTCTTTTTTTTTTTAAATTTTATTTATTTGACACAGAGAGAGATCACAAGTAGGCAGAGAGAGAGAGAGGAGGAAGCAGGTTTCCCGCTGAGCAGAGAGCCTGATGCGGGACTCGATCCCAGGACCCTGAGATCATGATCCGAGCCGAAGGCAGAGGGTCAACCCACTGAGCCACCCAGGTGCCCCTCCCTGGGCTTTTTGACTCCAAAACCTACATTCATAACCATTTTTTGTGCTTTCCCTGGAGAGTCTTTACATCTCCCTGTTTTTCTGGATTGTGGACTTGGAAGTATGTGGAGCCCAGAACTCAGTGGGACCTGTTGAGTGACTAGTTGGGATTCCCTGCTGAATGGGGAAGCCTGCAGATGCAAGAGATGCTCTGGAAACTTTGGGTGCTATTTGGCCATTTTCTACTAAATGTTGAATCTAAGCTGTTTGAGTGCTGGAATTGGTAGGCTTGAGAGATTTTTGCGTTATTCTCTTTGGGTAAGGAATATTTAGATATGTGGCATTCATGACTGTGTTTTGGATTTTTAAGTCAGAAAGCTAGAGTGTTTATAAAAACTTTGGAAAATATCTGTAGTATGCTGAAATAAAGTGAGAGCTTAATAAAAATGTGCATTAATGCAGGAATCCGCTGCCCTCACACTAAGCACAAGAGATCTCTGTTGAACCTTGGGAAAAATAAACTTACTCCCTTGGCTTTTATGGGGGTGGCACTAAAATTTGGTAGCTTTGCCCAGGAGTGGGGTAGTGGCATAGAATGAAAACAGTCTGCAGGAGCCTTCAGGTTCCTTAGAACACAACCAAATTAAACATTAACATAGTCTTTGCAGAATGAATCCTGGATTCCCTCATCCCACACAGATGGCTGATTTTTTTGAAAAAGAAATTCAACTTAGAAAGTTTGTTTACTCTTCTACTTTTACCAAGTGTTTAATTAAACACAATTAACCAAAAGATGAGAGAATAAAATTTCCTGTTTGAAATTCTTTCCTCCTCCAGCACACCCAAAAAGCGAGCCGTATTTTAGGCAGAATCGTTAAATTTTATTTTTTGCCCTTGTGCTAGTTCCCTCCTCTGATCCAGTTAATATTAAAATGCTCAGAAAGCAATTATCATTCATCTTTCAACTTGATGATCAAGTATTTTCCTTGCAAATGAAGTATGCCCTGTCAATGATTAAACGTTACTAAAAACAAGAATCAACCTCATTTGTTTCAGCACCTCAGTTTCTCTGCGGGAGGTGACATTTTTCTGTCGGTTTGTCAATGTGTTATTCTGGTGGCCTCCCTTTCACTCAAGTCGTGTGTATTTGGTTGGTTTGGTTTTGAATTCAGTAAAGAGTATGACTGAGGTCTAAAAAGGAAACAAGTACCATAAAATACCATACTTCTCAGATTCTGTTTATAAAAGTGTCGCATAAGTGCTTGCAATACGTTGGAAATCCTGTGGCTCCCAAAAATTTCTCCAGTACCTCTCCATAGTCAGTATTTATGGTGTATTCATTTATTGGTCACACGGAATAACGCGCAGTGTGTCAGGACAGTCCTGTTAGGCTCTCCAGGTGCCATTTATTTATTTAATGCTACTCAATAGCATTTACTTATTTATTTTATTTTAAATTCAATTTGCTAACCTACAGTGAGTACATCATCAGTTTTTGATGTAGTCTTCAAGGATTCATTGGTTGTGTATGGGCTTTCCATTTCAACAGCCTTACTAAGATAGCCGCTGACCAAGAGCTGACAGCTATTTCTGCCTATGAAAGAAGTTGGGTTCAACATTCCAGTCGAACCAGAACCAGTTGACCTGTCGACCTTTCTACAGTATTCTCTTGTATACCATCAAGAGAGGAATAATCACTACTCTCTCATTTATATCTAACGTATGTGCTCCTCATGTATGGAAGTACATTTCCTGCCATCTACACGTGTGGGGCTTTTGGACCAAATTTGTTTTGTGAATTTCTGTTTACCAAGTAAGGTAATCCCTATTGGAATAGATTTACTCACTCAGATGTTGATTGGCACATAGTAAGTGCTCAGTAAATAGTGTTTGAATGAATATATGCTGGGCAGTGAATATGGGGACCTTTTGGCCTCTCTGCATATTTAATTAAGTGGTCATATATGTAGAGGTTTGATTTCCTTTTGTATAATTGCTATCTGTAAAATATTTTCATAATTATCTTTACCTGGATGGTTTAAACCAGGCTTTAAACATTACCTCTAGATTTAGATAAAAGTAAAATTGGAGCATTAACTCTAAGCAAGGTGGGAAATGTATTCATTTCCAGTTTGCAGGAATGTTGGGGAAAGAAATTCTAGTTTCCAGGAAGGTTCGGCACCATACATTTCCCAGAATGAGCTTGGCTCCTCTCTACTAGGAGCACTAAAATTAAATGGCTCTAATTGCATAAAGCCTTGGCAGTAACTCATGAGCGGATCTTCCAAACCTTGTTGGTTGTATAGATGTGTTTTGCTGGCAAAAATGCTGATTATTTATTGATGACAAATAATTATCAAACCAGCTTTGTGTAATATATTGACAACCAGCCTGAAGGATATCACGTCTTGGTTATTGTATTGTTTTTATATTCTTCTAATTGCACGTGCACATGTAGCAATAACCCTGTTGATGTTATTAATTCTCATTCTATATTTTGGAATTTGTTTTTCAAGATATGGTTGAAAGATTGTGCTCTGGAAGAATAGAATGATAAGTCCTTCGAAGGAAAACCTGAAATAACCTTTTAGAATGAGAATACATGTTTTCTTACTCTTTTTGGAAGTGTACACTTTGTTTTGATATGATGTATGACCTGAGGGGAAATGTTCCCTCTAAAGCCCTAAATATATAAGTTGGATTTGCAGACAGCAGAGATGCCCTAGGTTCCCTTCTGTGGTATAGAAATAATAATATCTGTGTATAACATAGTTGATCTCTGCCATACAGTGGTGCTTAGCAGTGGCACTGCCTGACAATATCATTTTATTAGATGTGCTACTTTGATTTTATCCTTTTATTTTTATCTACATAACTCTCTTCCCAAGTTACTTGCAATAAAATGTCAAATGTTCAAGTGTGACATTTAAATAAACTTGAGATTTTTTTTTCAAGTAGCAACTAGGACTAGATTGGCTTAACATTTGAATTAAAAATATACTTCTATTTATTAATAGAATAATTGCAAATCAAGTTACTCAACAGCAACTTGAGTTCTTGGCATTTCAAGTATGTAATTAACTTCTACATTGACCCAGTTAATACTCCCAAAGTAAGTAAGGCCAGTGAGGCAATTTGGATTCTCTAGAAGTGTGGAGATGGCGTTTGGGATGCAAGAAGTTTGTTAGGAAGTATGACCTATGAAAGGGAAAGGGTGAGGCATATTTGGGGAGCAGGAGAAGCTAAACAGCTTGTAGACCCGGCCAGCCTTTGCAGACCCAGCAAGGAACTAGGGAGTGAGGGTTTCCAGTCAGCAGTGTCCGTGTTGGCTGAAGTGACTGGCCTTTCCATCCCTTCTGCTCAGTCACCGAAGGCAGGCCAGCCTGGAGAACATGTGACTTCAGGCCAGAGGCTCTCGGCAGCTGAGGCCCATGGAAGAGCTGCCCGCTAGAGGCTGTCTGCGGGCACTCTCCCCACAGCTGGGCAGAAGAAGGTCTTCCTTGATGGGGGTATTGAGCTCTACCACACAGGACTCTCCTAATTATTCCTAACATTAATACTTAGATATTTGTATCATTATCTTCATCTGACCAATGAAAAATGGAGATGTAACAGTTTGCTTAAGAACTCGTGGTTAATTCTAAGCAAAGCTGGGAAGAGTAATTTATGTGTCCTATTCTCTTAGCCTTTGGCAAACTGACATCATTCTGTCATGGTTGTATTATTCTTAATTGCGCGTCAGTGTGTGTGAAGAAATAGTGAGGAAAAGGTGTTGTAGCTACTCAAGAACTAGTACGGTGAACAAGAAGGGGCATAGGTTTTAGATTCGAACTGGCATGGCTCCGAGTTTGTGTTCCTTCTGGCTCTGTGACAGGCAAGCCTCTCATTCATTCTGACTTTTAGTGTTCTGACTGGTCAATGGGAGGAATGAAGCTGACGTACTGACTAAACAGTACAGATGAAAATGCATAGTTTATGGCAGAAAACACCATACATGCTAATTTTCTTAAATACCAAAAACAAGTTGGGGTGTAAAATGTTGATAGAAAAATGAAGATTTGAACTGGAAGATAGAACTTTTCTCCCTCATATTTTCTTTTGTATCTCTCTTAGATGTTAAGTGTTAAAATATTAGAAATGAATTGACACATTTTTCTGGAGAAGTTGCTTCTGGGATATGGGGCCATTCCGGACAGATACGGGAAGGGCACTTTTTTTAAAAAGGAGAAGAAGGAGTGTGGAATGAAAAAGATTGACTAAATCAGCAAATAT
Source organism: Mustela lutreola (assembly GCF_030435805.1). Classification (NCBI taxonomy): domain Eukaryota; kingdom Metazoa; phylum Chordata; class Mammalia; order Carnivora; family Mustelidae; genus Mustela; species Mustela lutreola. The sequence goes on along the minus strand of NC_081296.1, from coordinate 66,127,586 downwards.
TCATGGAATCCTTATTATGGGCCAGGCCTCTTTTGAATTTTAATGATAAAGTTCAATATAGAAGGTCAGTGAAAGTACCTGATCTGAGCTTATTGAAAACTGCACTTCTCCATTTTCTACTTCTAGCCTCTTGAGTTAGTCTCCGTTATTTTCCTAGGGGTTGGCTGTAGGCTGGTGACTATTTTCCACCTGTCTACTGTAGGCCTATCTTCAACCCGTTCTTCATGGAAATTCAATTCTGTTATTTCCTACTTCCCATTACTTTCGTAAAGTTCAAAATACTTGCCATTGACTATTGCCTGGAGCCTGCCAACCTCATCTCTCACTGTTTACATTTCCAAACCCAACTCCAAAACCCATACCCTTCCCCTCGCCCTCTTTCTGCTTCACTAGCTCCCCCAGTAGGTGTTGGCCCTCTGACTTTGGACCTTTGCCTACTGGTTCTGCATCTTAACAATGCTCTTTCTCTTTCCTTCTACCCCTGGTTAACTGCCACTTGGTGTATGTTTTACTTCCTTTGGAAAAGCTTTTGGTGATCCCTCGACTAGATTGGGTCACCCTCTTACTTTCCTCTAATACTCCCTTTTAGAATTGATCATAGGAGGTAATTACATGTAGTGTGTGTGTGATTGTCTATTTCCCCCATCTGACTACAGCCCTGCAAGGTCCGTGACTAGGTCTGTTTGGGCTCACATTTGCCAAGCACAGTCCTGGCATGGAGTAGGAACTCATTGAATCTGTTTGGATAAAGGACTTAGGAGGCTCTCATAATTTTCTCTTGTTCAGACTGTGCTTCCCACCTCATTGTTGGAGCCATTTCAGTTTGGACATAGGTCAGTGTAAATCCCACCTACATTAAGCTATACATTTGCTACCACAAAGACTAGAAATGAGGCCTTTACTCTGATGTCAACAATTAAAAGCAATCCTTACTTTTGCTCAAAGCTAGTACGCTTTCCATTATTTTATTTTAAACCTAGTATGCTTTGTACTTCAGTGCACGTTGTCATGTCAGGTCAAAAAAAATCAAGGTCCTTTGATTTATTTAAAAAATTATTTTCCTTGTGTCATTGAATTAGGAGACATAATATCTTCAAATATGACTATTCAAAAAAATTCTTAAGGACTTGATTTGTGGGGGAGGGAGAAGCAAGCCCTTCATCCATTTTCTCTCCCTCAAGCAATCCTAATCTATTGTTTTTCCTCGGATCAAAAGCTCTTTTTACAGTGCCCTGTGTCTTATAAGTAAGAGCTGGAGAGGAAAATGGAGATATATAGTTTGCTTACAAGAGCAAATGTCAAACTTCTCGTAATAAGTGCATTTCTTGGCCATTTTATGCTGGTATGAGTTCAGGCTGGGCTACTTTAAAATGGACATCTTCTCTTTTTATAGGAAACACATGGAATGTCTGGAATTCTTCTTAGAAAAAGGAATCTGCAGCCTGCTGCGAAGCAGCAAAGTACTTGCTTTTTGTTGGTTGTGGCCTTAGACTTCAATGCCAAAGGCATCCTGAAAATCAGACATGAGTGACTAAAGTTCGTTATTGCATCTTGAACTGAAAATGAGGACTCTGTATTTGATTTGAAAAATTTGATAATTTGTGGTTCAGCCACTTTGATAACGTGATCCAACTGGCCATTTTGTCTCCATGTTTTATTTCAAAGCCATTTACTTTATAAACTTCCCGTATGGCTCTTTTATTTTCGCTTCGAATAAATGAAAACTGTTGGCAATTTAACTTACTTGTGTCTTTGACATTTCAGTGGTTCCTGTATATGAATGCCAGGACTAGTGAACTGAAAAGATAGTTCCTAAATCTTCATGCAAATAACAGTATTGAAATCATATTAAGAGTAACTTTATTTCTAACCTTTTCTTCTCTTTGTTATCAATATTAAAACTACCTCTTGAAAGTTACTGGCTAGATTGATAGGTGTTAGTCTGAGTCTTGGCCATATTCTTCTGCAACATATATCAGCTGTACCAGAAATGAGGCTGGCTGAATTTTTAGTCACACAGACATTGCTTTATCTTGTTTTATTTCTCAGTAACATCTACGATTTTTACTTGGAGAGAATTGGAATTGATAGATCGGCAACGTTGATTAACATGGAGTTCCTTGCTTCACTTTTTATTCCTTACATGATTAACCAGAACCTCCCAAATTGCTGATATTTTATTTAATTTTTAAGTTTACTGGTTAATAAGTAGGTGAGATTCTTCTAAGAGCATCAGTTTCCACATTATGTGTGGAACCTCTCTTGGGAAACACAAGAATTTAAGAAAAAAGGAAATTAGGTATTATTCTTGCATAATTGTAATCTTGTAGGAATTCACACAGAAAAGTAGCTATTGTGTTAGGAAAGAGTTTTTTTAGAGCGGCTTTTGTTTAGCCCTGTGTGGAACGAAGCAGGAAAACAATCTTGTTTGTTCTTGTTAATTGCTCCCCCCCACATGTTATTTAGTACAATTAATTAATTAAAACTTTACTCTGCTTTTGTTAATAGACAAAATAAAATTATCAGCTACCTCCATAATAACAAAAAATTTCAAAATCTAAGGGTATGGATTGGAGAAAATGAAACTTCTTGGTGTTGGTGAGATAAAGACTAGGTAATTGACTTCATCATGGCCTTAGTCTGTGATGTTGGTGGCGGGGGTTGGGGGAAAGACATTTTCAGTTTTTGGTATTTTCATGACAGACTTAGATTATCTTCCCATTCAATTAAGTGGTACTGTTGTCAACTTTCTGTCTTAATGACTTTTGCAAATAAAGAAGAGTATATTTTTGTTATTCATTAAACAGATATTTTATCTTATGTATTTCTTGTGAAAAAATATGCGATGGGCTGGAAATTAATTCATAAAGCAGTTTTGGACTTTTCCTCCAATTCAGTTGGACAAACTCACTGAGCTCATTCAGGCATTGATTTAGAATCCAAGTGGTAAATAACAAGGCACAGTCTCTCCTCTTAATACCTTATCTTAGACTGTTGGAATGACAGTCAAAATAAGGGAGAATATATTTTTTGCTCATTCCTCCTGTGTTGTAGGAGGGATACAAATGCTACGTGAGTGATTAATTTTCCCCGGAGGTAGTTGGGATCTTGCTACTTGATAGTGCTGGCAGTAGGGGTGGCAGGAGAAGAGGATGTAATTTTCAGCAAATATTGAAGGAATTTTTTTGTGCATCTACTGTGTGACAGTACCCTATCATGTGTTGGGGAGCCAGTCTGAACCAAGACAATTTCTCTGCTCCCCTGGAACTTGTATTCGAGTGAAAGGAAGTAGTGTCTTTTGACAAATAGGAAGTCTTTTTTTTTTTTTTTAAGATTTTACCTATTCATTTGTCAGAGGGAGCAAGAGAGAGTATAAGCAGTGGGAATGGGAGGCAGAGGGAGAGGCAGAACTCCATGCTGAGCAAGGACCCCGGTGCGGGACTATGACCGGAGTATTTCTGGCTGTCTCTGCACTTTCTCCTCTTGGCTGGGTCAGTGATACCTTATGGAGAGTCAAGAGGTCGTGTGGGGGGCTCAGCTGTGAGTGGAGGAAGAACGCTTCTCCCTGGTAACAGGAGAGAGAAAAAGAAAATGGGAATTGATGCAAGGGTTTGTAACCTGCTGGTGGGACTTTAAAAAGCTCTTCTCTAAAATCTAAAAAACCAACACCAAAATCAAAAAGCACCAAATGAATAAGCAACAAAAAGCAGAATCAGACCTATAAACACAGAGAACAAACTGACTGTTGCCAGAGTGGAAGAGGTGGAGGGAGGATGGGCAAAATGGGTGAAGGGGAGTGGTGGGGGTACAGGCTTCCCATTATCAGTAATCCCCAGGATTAAAACACACAGCATAGAGGATTCAGTCAATGGTACTGTAAAATAGCATAGTCTGGTGACAGAAGGTAGCCACACTCGGGGTGAGCATAGCACAATGTATTCAAAACTTGTCAAATCGCTATGTTGTACACCTAAAACTAATGTAACATGAGTGTCAACTATAATAATAAAAAAAAAGGAACAAAAAAGAGCTCTTATCTAAAGTCTTTTGTTACCCCAACAAAATTGAGTGAGGTCATCAGCTGAGGTTGGGGTCAACTGTGTGTCAGAGTGGCGGAAGGAGAGAGGAGCAGGTGTGAAATAGTTGCTTGAGGTGGGAGTACACACTTAAGAGACAGAGAGCTGGAGTTCTGGGCAGTGTTGGGGTGAGCGATCATGAACCTAGAGTAAAGTAAATCTGCTTAGTTGGATTTTTCTGTAGTAAGAGTCTACTACTATTTGGCTCCTTGGCTCCAGGTTGATGTCTGGGTTCATTCAGGACTGAAGTTTCAACTGACTGCAAATACATTTGCTGAATGAAAGGATTCTTGACCGATTTTGCATAGGTCTGATGGAACCCAAATGTTTATTTTAGAAATCCTTTTAAAATGTGCTCTTTTAGCCAAAATTATAACAGATTTCTTAATTCTGATTCTTTTTAAGCATAAAGACTTACAAACTGGCATTGCAGCTATGCCTCCCCCTTTTTCAATGACATGCCATTAGCTGGCTTTTCTAAACGGAATAAATTGTGTTAGGTAAGACTGTTACTGCGGAGTGTTTTTTAGATTTTTGAAGCATAATACAATTTTAGCAATGTGAAAAAATTGGCTTCCTCCCAGTGCTGTCTAAATGTGAAGGCCCTTCCCCCAACCCCTGCACGTTATTTTGGGGCTACCCTTCCTCTGCATTTATTTCTTTTAAGAGTTCTTTAATGTTTCAGTTCAAAAAGCTTTTAGTTAACAGTAGGAATGGATCCAAAATCAGTGACAGAAATTAATAGATGCTACCTTTGAACAATGCTTTGTTACATTCCATTGCACAATATCTATCTCCATAAAATTCTTTTCTTGCCAGCGAAGTAGGCTTTAAATAGAGCATAGGATCACTGAATAATGCCTGAAGAAACATTCTTAAAACATAGTTATCCTTTTAAGACTTTTGCCTATTTCCTTTCTATCTCCCTTTGGACAATGTTTTATCCTGGAAATTAATTCTGCAACCCCTTTTGTTTTATACCTTATTTTTCCAATACGTTGCACATTGTTACTTCTGCTCAAGTTACCTTCAATGAAAATGGTTTAGTCCACTTTCATTCCTAACCTTATATTATAAGGCTGTATTATGAGTGTGCCAAGTACAGTTCCTATTGTTTGGTTTGAATATAACTGCTGCTACCATAGAGACCTAAGTGTGAATTTTCATTACCTTTCATTTACTCTATATCTGAATTTGATCTGCACTGAGTTTCGAGTTGGATGTATTTATCCTAGGTATCAACACAAGTAGACAAACAGATATAGAGATGATTTGTATCTATTACAAATTATATATATCTGTATTTATAGTATATTATGTTATATTCCTTGGGAAATAAATTGCTTCTGTTGTGATATCAATTATTTGTAGTGTCTTTAGAAATTCAGCATATTAGTGAACCTATAGGTCTTGTTGAAAAACTATGCACAAGTGTTACTGGGTGTAGTCATGTGATTTACTTATTTTCTTTTTCTTTTCCTTTCTTCAAAAAATATTTATTTATATACTTTAGAGAGAGAGTGAGCTAGAGAGAGTGACAGCATGAGGGCACAGAGGAAGAAGCAGGCTCCCCACTGTGTAGGGAGTCTGATGTGGGCCTCTATCCCAGGACCTTGTAAAGGCAGACATTTAACTGAGTCACCCAGGTGCCCTGCGATTTACTTATTTTCAAGTGGGACAGAATTGATTAAATTTAGATACTGTTATACAACATTTATGGGATTTGAGAACCATAGAGTAGGCTTATAAGGAATCTCTATTTTACACATTATGAATCTTTCAAGTTTGGGCCAGAATTAATTTTATCAAAAATTTTACCAAAAATTTTAAACAAGAGGGCCTGCTTGAGTTTAGCAAGGATGTTTTCCAAGATTATGTTTTATATGTTATTTTGGATTTTTGCTAGACGAGTTTTTTTTTTTGCCAGAGTACATGAGACAGTAATTCTTTGGTTGTATTTTGATTTGTAGTATCTTATTTAATGCCATTAAGCAGATTTGTTTGTATTTGCAATTAGCAAGGAATTGTTTTTCTTTCTTTCTTTCTTTCTTTTTTTTTTTTTTTTTTTTGAGAGGGGGAGGGGTAATGGGTGAGGGAGAGTATCTTAAGCAGGCTGTACACCTAATGTGGAGGCTGACTCTGGGCTCAGCCTGACAATCCTGAGATCTTGGCCTGACTGAAATCAGGAGTCAGATGCTCAACTGTCTGAGACACCCAGGCATCCCTGTTTTTCTTTTCTAAGTGCTGTTTAATAGTACTTGCATTTTATTACCAATTAATGGAACTTTTTAAGAAAGTCAGTAAACACAAAGCGTTAATTATATTTTACTTTTCCTACTGCTTATTGGAGTTATCTTAACCTTACGGCCTACTGCTAGATGTTAAGATAATCATCCCCATCTAATTGAGGAAATTGATTTAATTTCCCAGTTCTGTGTAGAAGGCTGGAGAATACCTTGCTGCCTCCAACTCATCATTCATCTTTGAGTAATATTATGCAAATTAATTGAGAAAAGAGTTGTAGAGCTTGTGATTCCTTAATTTCCAAAATATGTTATTTCAGAAGATCTTATGTGCTATATCTTCCCTCCTCCTTTTTGGATAGATACTCATGATAATTCATCTTCTAAAGAAACTTTCAGGTCCTGGGTTTTCAACTTTTCTCAATTTTGTACTTATTTATTTATTTTTTTTTTAAATTTTTTATTTATTTTCTTAAAAGATTTTGTTTATATGGGGAGCCTGGGTGGCTCAGTGGGTTAAGGCCTCTGCCTTCGGCTCGGGTCATGAACTCAGGGTCAGCAGGGAGCCTGCTTCCTTCTCTGCCTGCTTGTCATCTCTGTCTGTCAAATAAATAAATAAAATCTTAAAAAAAAAAAAAAAGGATTTTGTTTATTTGAGAGAGACAGAGACAGAGACAGAGAGAGGGACCGGGCGAGGGGCAGAGGGAGAAGCAGCAGCAGACTCTCCACTGAGCAGGGAGCTCAACTGGGGCTCAATCCCAGGACCTTGAGATCATGACCTGAGCTGAAGTCAGGCACTTAATGGACTGAGCCACCCAGGCGCCCCAAATAAACAAATTTTGTATTTATGGCTTACGTTTTTTAGGCTCAATTAGCTTTATTCAAGGCATGGCACATTTAGACTCCTGCTAGCTATTATAACTTTTTTAACGTCTAAAAATGATAATTTGCTTAAATTTTTTGCTTGAGTGTGTTTGAATAATGACATTTACTTCCTCTCACAAGCTTTTCTTCCACCTTTCTTCCTTCCTCTCCATTTCCTCCTCTCCTCTCCTCTCCTCTCTTCTCCCTCCCTTCTCCTCCCTCCCCCTCCCCCTCCCTCCCTCCCTTCCTCCCTCCCTCCTTCTTCCTCCTTTTCTTCCTCTCTCCCTCCCCCCCTCTTTCTTCTTTCTTTTCTTTTCTACTCTAGCCCAACGACAGGGAAGCATTTGAACGTTAACAAGTCTTTTAATGTCATAGTTAACTGTATTTCTGAAGTGGGATACTACTCTTCTTCCAGTTAGACCTATGACTCATTCATTTGGGTTACAGTGTCCTTCGGGGGGGCGATGTAATAATTTTTCAAAGACATCCTGGCCTGTCCAAGAATATAACCTTTACAGTGCTTATGCTGTATTAGAAGGTGTTAATGGAATGTAGGAGAGCTGGCTCCTGAATGGCTGATTAAATAATGTTTTTATATCCTGAAGTAATGCTAAAACCAGGCATCTCAGTGGAAAAAAGACTGATTTCCAACTGGCAGAATTCTATGAGATATGACCTAAAAATTAATATTTGTGGTTAGGAAGCTGTATCTCTTACAGAGTCAAATTTTCTCTGGTGTGTGACTTGAGAGAAAGAATACGGTAATAATAATTAGTTCTGGCATCTGTAACCAAACCCACAGTACTTTGAGTCTAGATTGTCACATTTTCAGCAATTTGGGAAAAATGAATTTCACCACCGTCGCCATGAAAATAAAAAAGACGATTTTGGAGCTTAAGGCAAGTGAACAAAATCCATTTGGAATTATACTCTAATCTTCATATCATTCAGATTCTTCTTAGGGTAATCATGTAATTAGATCCTGGTATGAAAAATATCCAAGTAATGAGATTGTGTAAAAGAAAATGTGATGGATTTCAGTGGGCAACTTTTGCATGAACTTAACTAGGCTCAGAAGAGTCAAAATTTGAGGCAGAAGCTGTTTCCCTACTATTTATCCAGACCTATTGTATGAAGAAGCCATCTCATCCCTTAGATCCAGGCTAACTAGACATTTACCTCTGTTCTGTATGTTGAAAGAGAGTTTGTTAAGAAAATAAATGGGAAAAAAAATTCCAAGGAGAATGTTTAGCTCCTCAGTATTTTGAAGTCCCTAGTTTGTATACCAACTCTCTAGTATGTTTTTTACTAGAGAAGCTGATAGGTCTCCAGATGCTTCATTTTCTTAATTATTGCTTTTGGATTTAGGTGTCTGCTTCTTATGGGAAAATTCACTGAGACTTAGGATGCAGCTGTTAAAAACTTATAGGAGACTAATTTTCCGTTTTATTTCAAATAAATAAAATTTTATTATAAGTTAAATAACCTTTTGTTTTAAACTAGTCAGTTGTTACTCATGCAGTGGATTTTTAAAAGACTTTTATCAGGCTTTTTTTTCTTTTTTAGAGAAGGAGAGAGTGTTCATGCATGGGCTGTCAGAGGAGGGGATGGGTTGCAGAAGGAGAGAGAGAGAGAATCTCAAGCAGACTCCACACCCAGCTTAAAGACCGAGTTGGGGCTCCATCTCATGACCTTAAGATCATGACCTGAGGGGCGCCTGGGTGGCTCAGTGGGTTAAGCCGCTGCCTTCAGCTCAGGTCATGATCCCAGGGTCTGGGATCGAGTCCCGCATTGGGCTCTCTGCTCAGCAGGGAGCCTGTTTCCCTTTCTCTCTCTCTGCCTGCCTCTCCGCTTACTTGTGATCTCTCTCTGTCAAATAAATAAATAAAATCTTAAAAAAAAAAAAAAAAAAAAAAGAGATCATGACCTGAGCTGAAAAAAAAAAAGAGTTGGATGCTTAACTGACTGTGCCACCCAGGCATCCCAATCAGCCATTTTTCGTTTCGACTAGATAGTTTATTAATTTTACTAAGATATACCAAGAATTACTTTTTGCTAGAGGAAGTCTGATTTTAAGAAATCCACTGGCTTATGTACAATCAAAACTATTATAACATCATAAATACCCAATGATCCCCTTCTCTCTCTCTCTTCTTTTTTTGCTTTATTTTGTCTTATTTTGTTTAATTTTTTTCAATGAGTTCAACTAACATTTCTTGAAAGTTATGAAAAGGATAGCAGCTCCATTTGCATGTTGGATGGGATGAAGAAAATATAAAAATTGCTGCCCTTTACTGCATGCTTTCCTCTGTGACGGAGCAGACGGCTCTTCCTCTCCCCTGCTTAGTGATAAGGAGGGAGCATAAGGAAATCCTGCCCCACTCTTCACTCTCGATCCAGTTCTCCCAGAGGGGGGTGGGGCTGCCATCTGATTGGCCAAAGCTGAGGACGGCCGCGTGCTGCTGTTTACTTGCTTCGGTGTTGTCAAGGCAGAAACGCAAGCCCCTCCTTCGGTCTTTCTGCTCTGGATCCTGGAGCTGCCTGGTCATTCCTGCCCTTGCGGTTAGTGGGGCGTTGGCCAGTTTTCATTTCCCCGGTAGATGGGTAAAGGTTCTGTGGGGTTGGTGAGGGGAGATGGAAGCAGGAGGTCACACATAAAACCGTGTTTATTACATGTTTTGAAATAATTTTTGGTCTTAGAGATACTGCATATTTGGAACGCATTTCAGAATTACAATTAGATTCTTGCTGTCATAACAGGGCCCAATGACATTGAATTTTATACATTATAGCATTCCAGTTTTGGAAGTAAACTTGCAGTACAAATTCCAGAATCAGAATGTTATAGTGTAATATATACTGACAGAGCATTCAGATTTACTAGTAGTAAGTAAAGAAGGGCAAACCAAGACCGAGTTTCAGGAAGCATTTGGAAACCATTGGCTTAACACAACAACAACAACAACAACAACAACAACAACAGCTTTATTGAGTTATAGACCATTAAGTTCATCCTTTTAAAGTAAATAATTCAGTAGTTTTGAGTATATTCACAGAGTTGTGCATCCTTCACCACTATCCAATACCTGAGATTTCTCTTACTTCATACACATCACCAGTCACTGACTATCCCCTGCCCTACTACTAATCTTTCTGTCTCTGTGGATTTGCGTAATTTGGATATTTCATATAAATGGAATCAGATTATATGTGATTCTTTGTGTTTGGTTTCTTTCACTCTGGGTAATGTTCTCACTGTTCATCCGTTCTGTAGCATGTCTCAGTGCTTCATTCCTTTTTATGCCCAAATTATATTCCATTATATGGATATACCACATTTCGCATATTCATCAAGTGATGGACATTTGGATTGTTTCCACTTTTTGGCTATTCTGAGTAGTGCTGCTATGAATATTTTTTTTTTCTGGACTTATTTTCGGTTCTTTTGGGTATATATGTAGAGGTGTAATTTCTGCGTCATATGACAACTCTCTCTTCAGCTTTTTGAGGACTCTGTTGACTTCTAATACAACTTTTAAAAAATATTTTATTTATTAATTTGACAGAGAGAGATCACAAGTAGGCAGAGAGGCAGGCAGAGACAGAGGGGGAGGCAGGCTCCTTGCTGAGCAGAGAGCCCAATGCAGGGCTCGATCCCAGGACCATGGGATCATGACCTGAGCTGAAGGCAGAGGCTTTAACCCACTGAGCCACCCAGGCACCCCCTAATCCAACTTTTGAATAGGAAGCAGTCAAATATAAGCAAGATTTTGGAGTTAGGTTATTTGGGATGAGCTAAGTATTGCTATATCGAACTTAGAACTTTATTTTAATGCAGCATTCCTATTTTGTAATTATAGATAATTTAGGGACATTTGTTTGGTTGTATTAAGTTATGTTGATTAAAGGAATAGATATCAACTTGCATTAATTCTTTATATGTCATTGCCTAAGATGGTATCCTGATAACTACTGTTAATAGATTTCCTCACTTTTTTAAAGGATGGAGCAAAAGAACACAGTCTAAATATTCAAAGAGTAGAAATGTATCCACATATTTTATGTCCAAGTACATAGTCAATATTCTTTTGCTAAATATCAAATGCAGTTAATCTATGTCCTAGTGTTTTTGTGCTGACCATCACTGGTCCTATAAATATATTCTATTCTTGGAGGAGTGGCCAAAACCCTGATGGGCATTTTCAGAACTTTTTTGTTGCTAGTGCCTGCCTGCCTTCCTGCCTTTCTTTCTTCCTTCCTCCCTCCCTTCCTCACTCCCTTCCAAGATTTTATTTATTTATTAGAGAGAGAGAGTGAGCAAGAGAGAGCGGAAGTGGGGGGGAGAGGCAGAGGGAGAAGCAGACTTCGCAATGAGCAGGGAGCCCGGTACTGGACTCGATCCCAGGATCCTGGGATCATGACCTGAGCTGAAGTCAGATCCTTAACTGACTGAGTCACCCAGGCGCCCTACTAATATCTTTTTTATGAATTTGTTTAGTCATCTCTTTCAATGATAACTTTCTTTTCCCCCACAATTCTTTAATTTTGGCACTTCCTTGTACTCTTGGATGAAATCACTTCAGCCAATGTCTGCTGGTTCTGATTTTGTATTAATATTAATTTTATGATCAGAGGGCAGAGACTTTGGTAGTCTTCACTTCTGTGTCCCCTAGGATTAACATAGTGCTGGCACACTGTAGGTGCTCCGAGAGTGTTTGTTTTATGAGTAAAGGAAAGAATTAATGGAATTTGGTACTGTGCTATTTTACTTTCAAGAAGGAGGAATGGAGGAGCAAAAGTTTATTTGCTATTTTTATAAACATATGTAAGCCTCCCAAAACACAGGAAGTTCACAACTGAATTAAAGGTGTGCAATTTTTTCTCCAGGAACAGAAAAAATAGAGTAAGATTTTTTGCTTAAGGTTAACACAATAAAGGGCACCTGGATGGCTCAGTTGTTAGGCGTCTGCCTTCTGCTCCGTGCCCCAGGCCTGTCAACTCAGTGCTCACAAGGGCTTCTTTTTAGGGTTCACACCTCTTCATGTCCTCCCTTCCTCGGGGTGTAGGTGTTCTCACCTCGCATTCATAGCCCTGGGGATATCACAGCTGCCCTTTCGGCCTCCTATCACCTGTACTTCTTACTGTGGTCACCTACTTCTGTCCTGAGTCCCCGCAGACAGACGTTTGCATTCTGAGCAGTAACATAACACACAAGGGTTCCAATTTCTTCTCATCCTTGCCAACACTTGTTCTCTTCTTTCTTTCTTTTATTTTTTTTTATTTTTTTTTTCTTTCTTTTATTTTTTTAAAAATAATAGCCTTCCTAATGGATGTGAAATGGTATTTCACTGTGGTTTTCTTTTCTTTTTTCTTTTTCTTTTTAAGGTTTTTATTTATTTATTTGAGAGGGGGAGAGAGAGAGAGCGAGCGAGTGAGCACGAGTTTGGGGGGGGGGGTTGGGCAGAGGGAGAGGGAGAAGCAGACTCCCTGCTGATCACGGAGCCCATGCGGGGCTCCATCCCAGGACCCTGAGATCATGACCTGAGCCAAAGGCAGATGCTCAACTGACTGAGCCACCCAGGTGCCCCTCGCTGTAGTTTTCATTTGGGCTTCTCTGGTGATTAGTGATGTTGAACATTTTTTCATGTGCCTTTTGGCCATTTGTATACCTTCTGTGGAGAAATGTTTCTTCAAGTCTTTTGTCCATTTTTAAATTGGATTGTTTGTTTTTTGTTGTTGTGTTCTTCTCTCTTGTTTTTAAGCACTTAGTTTGTGTTTGTCTTGTGACACGTAATGTAGTCTGGCTCACATTGGCATTGTTTATGTGTGCCTTTGTCTCCCTCCTAGGCTGGGTGAGCCCCTAAAAGATAATTAGGGTTATTTATCTCTTTTTCCACTAGTAGGCTAGCATAGGTGTTATGCACAGTAAGCCTTAAATAAAAAATTTGTTAAATGGGTAGTAGAAGACAGTATAGTCACTTGACAAATACTTGAATGCCAGCTGTGGTCAGGACTCTCTTTTGGGCACTACTCAGATCCATCTGAGCATGGGGTGCAGGGCAGAGAAGGTGGGGAGGCAGCCATGGAAATGGGGAGGGACTAGACAGCAGCGGTATGGATAGCATGGAATGAAGTCTTTCATGAGACCATGTCCATTAAAAAATATTCTTTTTTAAATTAATTAATTTATTTTCAGCATAACAGTATTCATTATTTTTGCACCCCACCCAGTGCTCCACGCAATCCGTTTCCTCTATAATACCCACCGCCTGATACCCCAACCTCCCACCCCCCAGCCCCTTCAAAACCCCTCAGAGTGTTTTTCAGAGTCCAAAATATTCTTGTGCAATAATTAGAGTTATGACTTATGTTTCAAATCACATAGCGGATTTCTTATTCTCCTATCCTTCTGTATTGTTTCTGATATGACTTTCCTCCCACCCTCTTACTTTTAAGAGGGTAAGAGTAAGTACCCCTCTCACTTTTGGGGTACCTTACTTTTGGAAGGTACCAGCTCTTTTTCACCTTCCTCTGGTCAGTAGGAAGCTTAGTTTTCTGAGATTCTGAGAGTATTCTAGCTTTGTTCAAAATTTTTGATTTGATATCAACTCAAGCCGTGAAAAGTGACAGTTTCAGCAAGGCATTACCAAGCTACATGACTCAGGAGTGTGCCAAACCATGTATGTTCGTTCATGATCCTGCAACCTGGTGGCTGTGAGGTCTGATAAAGGAGTCTTCCATATTTAATTGTGACCAGTGAACACTGACCTTCTGGGTCAGGGTGTGTTGTCGGTTCCAGGCCTATGTCCTGAGTACTGCATTTCAACCTTGGCTTTCTAAGGTCAGATCTGTTTGCCTTCATGAACTAAAAATTTTTTTTTTCTAATAATCTTTTCATATAATAGTAGGCTTTCTTTTTTTTTTTCATTTTAAAAAATTTAAATTCGGTTAACATTCAATGTGTAATTAGTTTCAGAGGTAGAGGTCAGTGACTCATCAGTCTTATATAACACCCAGGGGGCATTATATCACGTGTCCTCCTTACTGTCCATCACCTGGCTACCCCCTTCCCTCAGTCCCCTCCCCTCCAGCAACCCTCAGTTTGTTTCCTATAATTAAGAGTCTCTTTTGGTTTATCTCCCTCTCTGATTTTATCTTGTTTTATTTTTTTCCTCCCTTCACCTCTGTTTTGCTCCTCTGTTTTGTTTCTTAAATTCTGTATATAAGTGAAATCATATGATCATTGTACTTTTCTGATGGACTTATTTGTTTAGCATAATACACTCTGTTCCATCCATGTCATTGCAAATGGCAAGATTAATGAACTATAGTCTTGAAGTTTTAGTAAAGAAATTATGAATTGTGCTCCTGAAATATCCTTGAGCCCCTTCGCTTATTTCCATGGCAACTACCTTTTAAATATTGGGCGGGGCCCCAAGTAGCTCAGTTCTTTAAGCATCCAACTCCTCGTTTTGGCTCCGGTCATGATCTCAGGGTCATGAGATTGAGCCCTGTGTTGAGGCTCCATGCACAGTGGGGAGTTTGCTTATCCTTCTCCCTCTGCTCCCCCATAAATAAAATAAAATAAAATAAAATCTTTATTAGTTCTGATAGGCATTTATAAGCAGTCTCAAATGCTATCAAATCACTTCAACTGAATCAAATGAAACTACATTGTTCTCTAATATTAGCATCTTTACAGCAAATTTTGAGTTTGGGCTTCATATAAATTAAAAATTCGTTAAAGGGGTGCCTGGGTGGCTCAGTCGGTTAAGCATCTACCTTTGGCTCAGGTCATGATCCCAGACTGAGCCCTGCATTGGATGCCCTACTCAGCAGGGAGTCTGTTTCTCCCTCTGCTCATGCTCTCTCTCTCTCTCTCTCTCTCTCAAATAAATAAAACCTAAAAAAAAAAAATTTTCTTTGAAGTTAGGAATTGGCTGAATCATCTTTTAAATTTTTTTTTTTTATCTTATTGATGTTCTCTTTTCTTATAGATTATGTATTTTCTAATGCATGAGTCCCCATGACAATGGTGTTGAACTAATTTTTCTAGTATGTGCTACATTTGTGTTAGGAGGAATATTTAGGAACTAAGGAGAAGAAGTGCTTGTGCATATTTTTGGGCTACTGTCAATTGCCTGCCGATTATCTGTGACAAATGATTAAAATTTGGACCTACATGTCCAGTCATGTCTAGCATTCTATCTTGGTTTCCATCCCATCACTATTTGGTTTATATATTTAGGTATTTTATTTTTTAAAGATTTTATTTATTTATTTGACAGAGAGAGATCACAAGTAGGCAGAGAGGCAGGCAGAGAGAGAGAGGAGGAAGCAGGCTCCCTGCTGAGCAGAGAGCCCGATGTGGGACTCGATCCCAGGACCCTGAGATCATGACCTGAGCCGAAGGCAGCGGCTTAACCCACTGAGCCACCCAGGCACCCTATTTAGGTATTTTAAAGAATTTAATTTGAATTAAAATAATAGAATATAAATTTGTTGGGGAAAATAATTCTTCATTCTAAGACGAATGCTAATGCTTTCTGCATTTTCAAGTGTTTTAGGTTTTTTTTTTGTGGCCAAATATTGTCCACACACACACACACACACACTAAAACATTGGAAAATGGTAAAGTTGGGAAGCATAGAAATAAGACTACAGGTAATCATTTGTCATTTGTGAGTGTTGAAGAAGGTTCAATCCCTTAAACATTTACCAGGCAGGCATTTCCATTTTCAGTGTTTGTAAGTCAGGGTTCCTACAGGATGTAGATGGATTCTCCAATGAGATAGTTGAGGAGAGTTTAATAAAGGGCTGTTTACCAAGAAGTGAGGAGAGCAGAATGAAACCAGCAAAGGGTGGTGCCACAGCCTGAGAGAACTGTGGCAAGCTGTTACCTTCCTGTTTTCCAGGAAGGATAAGGAGATGGAGAGGCTACCAGAAACTAGAGCTTTGGCCTTTGCTGAAGGAGGCTGCCAACCCCTGGTGACCTAGAAGGGAGGAGATGTGGAGTAAACATCCTGACCTCACTCTCTTCCTTCCCTTTAGTCTCCTACTGATGCCTTCTATCGGCTGAATCTGACAGGAAGCTGAGGTCAAGGAGACCCTTCCAAGTCAGCCCCCAGGGGACATAGCAGGTGGAGAAGGGTACAGAGAGGATGTCTCAGGAAAGATGGAGAATATCCAGCCCAAATGCACCCCCACTTTTTTTCTCTCTATTATTTGATCATGATATCATGTATCAGGTTTCTAAAGAAGAGATCTAGCTGTCTAGCTGTCTGGGCAACATGAACCATTTAATAATGGAAGTTCTGGATGCTGCTTCCCCAGAAATCTTGAGAATCCCAGATAAAAAGTGACATTGAGTCTTGTTGGTTCAGTTTGTTTCTTCTGCAGGAGAAATATCAGGGACTACCTTCAAACACAGCTCCAGCACTTTTTGCCTTGCATTCCCTGATTTCGCACCGAGGATTGGTCAACAGAACTGCGTAAGCACTGTAGAAAATCAAACACATCTAAGGTGCTTGGCCTGCACTAGGTTCTGGAGTCATGAAGACAGATAAGACAGTTCTTTCTGTAGCTTACAGTCTAACACTGGTACTGGACCTTTACAAATTACATGCTATAAAATTTTATAGGTAAGGAAGTCCTTATATAGGAAATTAATCTTGAAAAATAAGTACTTTTCAGGTGAAGAATTATTATAGCAGTACAAACAAAGGTTTGAAATGACCTGATACACCTTGGTACCTTAGCAGGACAGTTTTGGACTGAACATCTCCTCCAAGCTAATAGAGACAATTCTGTCTTTAAAGACCCAGAAGTTAAAGGCCTATCACATGGCTTTTCCACTTGGGGGTATGTCAGCAGCAATAGGCCAAGAGTGACAGAACCCCACCTTCTACTCACTCCCACACCCAGCTGCTGTATCCAGAGATCCCGAGATTTTTAGGCACTCCTGTCATATTATACTCAATTTCTACTTCTTACTGTCTCTTGAACGACTTCCAGCAATAGCAAACTCTGGCTGTGATTGATGTTTTCAGAGGCTTCTTCATCTCAGCCACTGTCTGGGCCTGTGTATATCCATATGCAATAGAAATGGTTGCTCTTACTGTCTCAGTGAGTGATCGTATTCTTGGACCAGTGGAAGGGTCCCCAGCAACTTGGCTGAGATTGTAGGTTGTAGCCTAAATACATTGCACAATATATCATAGTCTTCCTTTAGGTTGGCCTGTGTACCACTCCCTCCCCCCACCCCTAATCTGAGTAAGGAGGATGGTGCTTTTGTACCTTGGGCTCTTAAGAAGTAATTGCACACCACCAACTAGTATTTCATTTATATATATATATAAATATATAAATATAAATATAAATATAAATATATATATATATATATATATATATATATATATATATATTTGACCGAGATCATAAGTAGGCAGAGAGAGAGAGAGGGAGAAGCAGGCTCCCTGCTGAGCAGAGAGCCCGATGCAGGGCTTGATCCCAGGACACTGAGACCATGACCTGAGCTGAAAGCAGAGGTTTTAAACCCACTGAGCCACCCAGGCGCCCCACCAACTAGTATTTTAGAGACAAAGACCCTGAACTTGAGAGCTTAAGAAATTTATGTGGCGTTGCACATGTCTTGAGTTTCAAATGCAAGCTTTTGAGAGTCCATGAAATGATTACAACATGAGCTTTGTAGTAGGCATTTAACAAATGTTTGTTGAGTGAATGAAAGGATTGTCAGTCTTGTTGGGATGTTAGAGCAGCGGAAGAAGTAGTTGGGTGATTTTATCTGAACTGGAGAGTTGCATTTTTTTTTTTCAAAGATTTTATTTATTTGTCAGAGAGAGAGAGAGAGAGTGAGCACAGGCAGACAGAATGGCAGGCAGAGGCAGACGGAGAAGCAGGTTCCCTGCTGAGCAAGGAGCCCAATGTGGGACTCGATCCCAGGACGCTGGGATCATGACCTGAGCCGAAGGCAGCCACTTAACCAGCTGAGCCGCTCGGGCATCCCGGAGAGTTGCATTTTAAGGCATGTTTTTGTGAAAAAATTTCTATGATAGAAATGTACTTTTGATATAATAGGGCTCTACTTCAATATTTTGGAGTCCAAAAGCAACTGCTGCTGGGGCAGGGGGATGGTGTATATTTATGAAGACCTTTAAAAAAAGATTCCTTGTAAGTTTAAATTTGTTTTCCAGAAGGGCAAGTTCTCATATAACATAGTGATATGTGCTAAATCTCTTTTTTATACAGTATTCCTTCTCACATTGCTAACAAGGAGAAAACAGGTGCAGGGAAAACTTTAGTTTGAGGAACATAGATGCAGTGGAATTTCCTCAAGATTTTTCTGTATTTTAAATTTTCTAAATTTCCATACCTGATATACTTTGATCATTGAAACTCATGAGAAATAGAGAATGTCAGCTTAAAGTAATAGCACACAATTATAAATGTCTTGATGTTTTTCACTTATTATTGGAGAAGCCATCTTTTTAACAGTTAGTGTGTCTTTTTCCAGAACATGAGTGGTTTCACAATTCACCTTTAAACCTTTGGGCACACAACCTCCCTTTAAAGGAAAGGAATTTACATGGTCAGAATAGGCAAGTTTTTTCCCTTGTCATTCATCATTTGCCATACTTGGGGACCATGGAATTTTGTTCCCTGTTTAGGCCATTAGTCATGAGAGCAATTGGTCACAGGTCTTCCTGACTGATGTGGGGTCCTTTTGGACTAGCTCCAGTCCCTGAGACTGGTGAGAAATTAATACACCTCTATGTCTGAAAGACCATGTGCTCTGGCCTCTTTTACAATTTCTGAAGGGCCTGTCTTCTGAAGGGGCTCTGACTAGGCAGACTGAATTGGATTTATTTTATCTCAAGAGGTTCCAGCAGTTTTTCTCTGTGGATGATGTATTTAGAGTTTCTCTTCAGTTGTCATGTTGCAGGCATTCAGTATTCTCATTTAATGTTCTTCTGAAATTTTCTACTTTTGTGAGCAACAAATACAAGATAAAGTCATAATTTTCTAATCTAATGAATGGCAAGACCAGTCCTTCTGCTTTAACCTTAAGAAACCTGTCTTACAGACGGTATATGTGATTTGAGAACATTTCTGGGCCCATGGGCACATGAGAGAATAGCTTCTTCTCCTTTCTTAAGCTGGCTACGCTTAAACAGCAGAGGGAGAGCAGATAATCCTGTTATCTAGTGCACTGATTAGTTTAGTGGTTTATATAATCTTCTAGTGATAGAAACCTCTGGCATTAGTAAGACCTAACCTCTTATGAATATGAGTGAGATGAAAAAGCAATAGGAAACACATACCTTAAGTTATGTACTGGTTGCTAGGCACATTTGTTCTTGACATTCCCAAGTATATTCTTGGACTTATAAAATGCCTTTCAAGAATCCTGGAGTGTTTTACACTTGTGATGTTATTAATCTACATACCCAGATTCAATTTGAAATGACAGTAGGAAAATTGGAAAAATGGAAATGGCTATATACCATACACAGAAAAATGCAGTATTGAAAGAGTACAACTCCTCATGTTCAGAATGTGAAACTTATAAGCATCTACTAGGTGAGCTTCTGGAGACCAGAAACTGTACTTTCAATTCTGTAACATTTTTGGTAACCTCTAGGAATCTGCTTTTCATATCAAGTTAAAAAGACCAAGATATCCTGAGCTCCATTGCATTTCTAGTCTGCATCGCCCAGGTTACTTAAATTATTACAAATCATGGAGGGTGGGGGCTCTAAGGAAACATGTTCCCCCAGAACATCTAGCACAACATGTAGTTAATACTTAATAAATTCTTGTTGTTAATAAGTTAGTTATGTTTGAGCCAATCCAAAAGAGGATAGTGTCTGCTGGAGGAACTTCCATTAGTTAATAATTATTAGATGTTATAACAAATGAAATGTGCTGCAGACTTGGAAAAAAAGTATACGTGACCATTTTTATAGAATAGTTTATTTTTCCTTTAGTTTCTGAAGTTATTTAAATTCAATCCAGTAGAAAGGGAGACTGCTCAGATAAGTAGGATCCAAGATTTTTTTAAAAATGGGCAGAAAGGTTTAGGTAAATGAGATCTTTTGGTTGTTAACATGCATGGGCAAAATCCACAACAGATTTAACTTCAATATTCCTTCGTCCTCTATAAGTAGAATTTGCTTCTATAAATAGACACAGCTCAACATATATAACTAACACGTTGTTAGTAACTCCCAGTGTAGCTAATGTGTAGAACTAACTTTTAAGCAATGCATCACTCTGTGTCGTTTTAATCTGCCCATGAAGCATTTTTCTGAGCAAACAAGTTGAGATTGTATGTCTCAAGATGGAGTTATGCTTCGTTCTGGAATAGCACTGTGCTTCTTTTTAAAAAGATAATATTTAGACTGATCTTCCCCTTAAGGCTAGACTTTACAGGAAGCAACAGTGTGGCCTTTGAGGCTGACTCTTAGTTGGAAAGAAACCATGGAGGTCATCTAATCTAGCGGTTTCTTGACCTGCTCACAGTCACATAGCTGCTAATTGCCATTCTGGGAGTACAATTCATGCCTCCTGTCTGGGGAGGAAAAACATCTCTTTCTTTCATCCTCCTAATTCATCCTCCATCCTGTGTATCAAGAATTGAGCTGACTGTTTCAATCTAGCTTCATCCAACTTCATTCTACTTCTTTCCTCATTTAATTGTACTAAGCTTCTTGGATGATATGGACCAGGGGAGACAGATTGGCTGAGAGGTGGAAATTGTTGAAGGCAGAGATTTTCTGGGCTTTTCCAACTTGGATCTAACTATTTTTGTAAGTTGATTTTGAACAGTGCAAAAAGATTTTGGCTTTCAAATCAAAGTAATATAGTCTCCTCAGGAGGCTTAATAGAACCCTTTCTAACTGTCCTTTTTATAGTAGTAGTAGTAGTAATACCAATCAAACAAAAATAAATGTGATGAGCATAGCATAACATTTGGAGTTGTCAAATGTCTATGTTGTATACCTGAAACTAATGTTACATTATGTGCCAAATATACTTCCAAAAAAAACCACCAAAACAAACAAAAAAAAAACAATCAGAAGTAACAACAGCATTTTTAAAAGACAAAAATAACAATAAAACAATGATGCATCAAGTGTTTGGAATACATTGCTTTCTTGAATATTCATGATGACCCTATGAGTTAGGTATCATTATAATTGCCCCTTTATAGATGAAAAAAATGAGGTAGAGAGTAGTTAACTTGCCCAAAGTCAAATTCTTAAAGCTTCTAGAAAGAAACAATGCATTTTCCATTAATTAGAGTTTGAACTAAATGTAATATTGACCTGTTTTTAACAGGTGGTTGGTTGAAAGAAAAATATGAAATTTTGAGTTGCTTATCATTTTGCATTAAACATTGTGAGAAAACCATATCAGTTTTGCAAGATGCATTAGATTAATAGAATAGAGATTGTTTTGATTATCATTTCTGGACTCTTGGATTCATGGTAAGATTTTTTTAGTGAGCTCTTGATGCATAAGGTACTTAAAATCCATTAATTTAGAAATCCCCAAATTCTGAAGTGAACAGTTTCTTTAGTTGTTAAACCACTAGAATCTGAATTATAAGTAGATAAGGAGACATACTGCAGTGTTCCTCACAGTACCTGCCTACCCTCCCCCTCAAATGAGTTCCTCCCCCCATGGCCAGTGCCCTCTACAACTCCATCTGACCAGTTACCAGAGATGTATATTGTATATTAAAGAACACAAGAGCATTCTTACTATTACAGCTGTGAGACATTCCATTCCTTGTCCAGTGAAACCTCTATCGACTCAAATACATATCACAAGAAACCTAAATTAACAGAAATTGTTTTTATTCAAAGAAGGAAAATAATAAGAAAATAGATTAATATTAGAATAAAAAGAAAGCAAAGCATAGCATAAGACTTCTTAAGAGTGTTCTGGGAATGATGAAATCAGCCTAATATCTGATTGTTTTGCTTTTATTTTTATAGAGTTGTACAGTGAATACTCATTTAAGGAATCATGAGAGATGGAAGTTAAACATTAGAACTGGGAGAGTCTCCTTATTTAGATGAGGACACCAAAGCCCAGGGAGTTGGTCTGTGTGAGGTCATTTTTAAGAGTGGTGCTGTTGCCTTTTTAATTATTTTATCTCTCCTTGGTCATCAAATATTCATTTATTCATTGAGTTACTTGCTCAGATGGAGAGATAAATTAATGCATCTTGGAAAACTTTTACCAAGGGTTGAAACAAACAGTATTTTATGCTTTAATCCTTTGCTGTTAGTCATGAGGGAGAAGGACTTAATATTTTAGATATTTGAGAAGGATTAATATGTATGGAAAAGGAAGAGGAATAACAGGAGAGTACTATAGAGCCAACACAATCATGTGGTAAATTGTGTGGTACCAGTTTTAGATAACAATGAACATTCCCCAAACAAGATTTCCCTGGGATATCAGTAGTCAAACTGTAAAAAACATAGGCTCCATGCCCAAGTAAGTTTGTGCAATACCTGCCTACTATATACCCCTCTTAGGAATTCACAACTAATGTTAGCTTTTTTTTTTAAAGAAAAGATTTATTTCTTTATTAGAGAGAAAGAAAGAGAGTGCAAGTAGGGATGGAGGAGCAGAGGGAGAAGGAGACAGAGAATCTCCAGCAGACTCCCTGCTGAGCACAGAGCCCTACATGTGGCTTGATTTTATGACTTTGAGATCATGACCTGAGTTGAAATCAAGATTCTGATACTCTACCAACTGAGCCACCCAGGCGCTCCACTAATATTAGCTTTTTAAAGGCTTTTAGAATTCCTATAGTAGAGAAACAAATTGAACTTTGTTTAAACCAGAGTTTCCAATTTGAGTTGAGGAATAGAATCTCTTTTAAGTGTACTAGGACAGTTGTATGTGAACTCAGATTGAGAAATGCTAATTTAGGACTCCTGAGGATAAAGAAGCTAAGTGGTAGGTTAGCATAGTTGAGAAGAGCTTTGCACAGTGGGGGGGGGGGCTCCTGTTGTAGGGGGACTAGGTGGCTCAGTCTATTAAAGATCTGCCTTCAGTTCAGGTCATGATCCTGGGGTCCTGGGATCGAGCCCCGCTTTGGGCTCCCTGCTCAGCAGCAAGTCTGCTTCTCCTTCTTCCTCTCCCTCTGTGCTCTCTCTCAGTCTCTCTCAAATAAATAAAATATCTTTAAAAATGGGTGAGTTGTGAATATACAGATAGAAAAAGGGATATACAAGAGTGTGGGGCCATGAATGAGCACTAGACCTAGCACTCACTTAAGGCCCAATAGATGTTTACTGAATGAGTGTGTGAGTGATAACATGAGTTCCATGAAAGGCAGTTAGGATATTGGCTTGACTGGAATGAAAAATTTGGGAGGGATGGAAACAAAATGGAAGTGGCTGTTGGGAAGGAAAATCTTTACTATACCCTTCAATGTTCTTCTAGCTGGTCTAAAATTAAAAAGACATGAGATAGATTAAAACTATATTTTCATGTAGTTATCTGTGGTGATAGCTTTCTTCCTGGAATAGGTCCTCTATCTAAATTCTCTTAGGTAATTAGAAGATCAAAGTTTCATCCTGAGTCTTTTGGGCCTTGATTGTTTCCAGCTCAAAATAATCTGCATGCCAAAGTAGCACATCTTGGAGTAACTTGTTTTTGGCCCACCATAAGGCAAAATCATCACATTATTATGGAAGGCCACACTGAATATTCAGAACTCCATCCAACAGGGAGCTCATATTGGTTCCTGGGTAGAAAAATAGTGTTTGGGAAGAATAAGCAGAGGGTAGTGTGGGGCCAGGTAGGGACGGAAAACACCAGAAATACAATGAGAAGCAAGGAACCCTAGAAAGCTACGCTAACTTCTGTGGGTAGAAAGTAGGTCCATTCTGGTTTTTACACGTGCCTACGTAAAAGCCAAAACAGACCTTTTTAAATGTAAGAAGCTAGAGTGTTCATCACAACCATTTTGATATCTTAAAGAACAAAGGGATCGTGAAGTATTATAATAAGTAGAAAAAATGTGCTTGGAGATAGGAAACTGGAGGTATGTTTTACTCGGAAACCTGTAGTCTTTATTACTAAGATGTATTTGTCCTTTATTATGTCTGTACATTGTGAAATTCAGGATGAATTATTCTGTTGGGAAAACGTCACCAGCTAGAGTTCCTGTAGTGGGTTAGACACTGGCTTTCCAAGTGTTTTTGATGTTCTTCTCTTGGTAATCTGTTTATATGAATAAGTGTGTGATTTCTCTTTATACATTGTATTGCTGCTGTAAACTAAGAGGGCTCCTAATGTAATCCTCTTTCTTAAAAAAAAGACAAAAGTCGTGTTTAGTCAGATGGTTAGGTGCCTGTCCACATTTTGTAGTTGAGTTATTGGTTATTTTCTGCCTATTTCTCTTTCATTCTCTTTTAGACCAGACAGGTCAGTTTTCTCTAGGGTGAAATATTTTCAGTGATAAAATTATAAAAATCAGGGTTCTTGGGTGGCTCAGTGGGTTAAGCCTCTGCCTTTGGCTCAGGTCATGATCTCAGGGCCCTGGGATCGAGCCCCGCATCAGGCTCTCTGCTCAGCGGGGAACCTGCTTCCCCCCAACTCTGCCTGCCTCTCTGCCTACTTGTGATCTCTCTCTCTGTCAAATAAATAAAATTCAAAAAAATAATAAAACAATAAAATTATAAAAATCAATCAAAATAAAAAAACTTGCCAGAAAAATTTCCAGTCTTAACTAGCATTCTTTTTTAAACAGTTATGTAAAGATAAGACACCTTCTAGCCATTATTGGTCTGTGGCTTGAATGCTTAGATTGTTTCCGGGGTTTGTCTTGAAATGCCTGCCCCTTTATTCTGTGGTTTTTTGACCATTGACCTTTATAATTCAGTTAATAATGTGTCTTTCTTTCCTAGGAGTTCTCCCTGAGAGACCCCAAACCACCTGCTATACCATGCATTTTTTGCTTTTCAATCTACTTTTATTTTTGTGTTTAGATATTTCTATTTTATTTACATGCTTTGTATTTTCTATTTGTAAGCTTACTTCTCCTGGGTTCTTAATCCATGCAGATGTCTGTCTTAAGAAAGTAAGGTCTTAGAGGTCATCAGTCTGCATCCGTGGTTCTCACACTGAAGATGAGAGTCATCTGGAGAGCCTTAAAAAATCCTCTTGTCTATGTCTTACCCTCTAAGATCATGATTTAATTTGTAGAGCCGCTGGTCTACATCAAACCTAAACTATAAAAACACTCTGTTGTAATGAGCATTACAAAGCCACGAACTCTGTAAATATATGGCAAATGTTTTATATTAAGGTGATGAAAATTGTCTAGGAAATTTTAAGCTGCCAGTATAATACCAAGTCTCTCTCCTTCTTTCTTTTTTTCTTTTTGAGGTTTTTATTTGTTTATTTGACACACAGACAGAGAACACATCAGGGGGAGCGGCAGGCAGAGGAGAGGGAGAAGCAGGCTTTCTGCTGAGCGGGGATCCTGATTTGGGGCCTGGGAACCCAGGGTCCTGGACTCATGACCTGAGCTGAAGGCAGATGCTTAACCTACTGAGCCACCTAACCACCCCTCTTTTGTTTTGGATAACAGTTTTCTATAGATTCTTGTGTGGAATTTAATGGTAGTGACTAACTTCTTACATTTAATTAACTTGGGGGTAAGACACAGTAATGATAAATTCACTTTGGATTCCAGATTTTATGTCATTCAGTATTATTATTATTTTTTTAATCAACCTACTCATTCAGTATCTGCATGTCCTATGTAGCAGATATTGGTAAAACATTTAAACATGCCTTTTAAACTTAAAATAAAATTTAAAAAAAAAAGAAAATCAAAAAAGAAGCCTTTTTTTTTTTTTTTTTTTTTTTTTAAATGTCTCCCTTCAATAGGGCGCCTGGGTGGCTCAGTGGGTTAAAGCCTCTGCCTTCAGCTCAGGTCATGGTCTCAAGGTCCTGGGATGGAGACCCGCATTGGGCTTTCTGCTCAGCAGGGATCCTGCTTCCGCCTCTCTCTCTCTGCCTGCCTCTCTGCCTACTTGTGATCTTTCTCTGTTAAATAAATAAATAAATACATAAATAAATAATCTTAAAAAAAAAGTCTCCCTTCATTGCTGGTGTTCATCTGTTTTCAGCCTTTAGGTGATCATTGTTTTTGAATAACTGTTCTGAAATTTTAGTTATAAATTAATGTCCCTGTTGGAAAATACCACCCAAACCAGACTAGTGGAGTCATGGGTTCTGTGGAAAGAGTAAAGGTATAGTGTACCCAGGACTGGAAGCGGTCGGATGGACACCAGAGCCCCACTTAGTAGGAGATGAAACCTCATATTCAATGCAGAATAAATCCCAAATTATGCATCCACAGGGCTGTTCTCATACCTCTTAACAAGAGCTTTGTTCTGAAAAGCTTCTCTGTGTATAACCTAATAATTATGTAGCTCACCGATACCTGGATGAGAAATGGAATTATACAATTTTACATGAACAATTTGGACACTTGAATTAAATTTTATTTTCTCAACTTTGGAGGGCAGCAGACCTTGAAAAGGAGTTTCCTGAACAAAGAGAAGCTAACTCTAAAATAGTTCTATCTTCAGTTACATATTCAAAACATCCTGTCTGCTGAGTTTACTTCCCAGGTCTTGCTTGTAAATCACAGCGTCTTTCAGAGTGCTTTAAATGTTATGTATCTAGATGGGGCTTTTCAGTGCTAGTAGAGTCTTCTCTGACTTCCGAATTTGAAACTACTTTGCAAAATGTCTCTGGAGTTCTTGGAGGCCATAAAACAACTCACAAGCAATTAAAACAAAAGTCTCTTTCCTTGTGTCTCAGATGCACACCCGGAAAGAATCATTTTGGCAGATTTGACTGATAACTAAGCACTTGTTAGAAAGGGGCGGCACAACAGACTGGTCCAGCAGGACATCTTCACTGGTGACAGTAATACAGGGTCTGGGGTGACCTGTCCTCAGGGAAACAAAAGGGCTGCACATTTCCAGTCATCAATCACCTCTGGGAACAGTTGTTTTAAATCCTCAAGCCTAAGTGATAGGGACACGGCACACTCTGCCTGGCAGCTGGAGGTCAATGCCCTTTCCTGTAGCCAGGGGAAGTGTTTTGGACACTCCCAGGTGTTCAGTTGTGATAAGCATGAAATCCAGGAGGAGGTGTGCATTTGGTAGGGTCAAGTGTAAAGGCAGATTTCAGAAACTGATTTTTGAAAGTACTAAAAGCCAAACGAGAAGTCTACAGATGTCAAGAGATGGCTTGCAGATTATTTTAGGCGATAGTTTCAGCTGAGGAAAATTACTGTCACCAAGTTTTGTTACTCATACATTTCATGACATTAGATCCTTTGTAGGCTTGTAAACCGTGGAGTTAACATTCTGCCCCTTCAGACTTTATTTTAATTTATGGTTGGCACACTTCCTTAGCTTTGCAGAATTTTCCAATCATACCAAACTAAACTGGAAGGTTGAAAAATGTGACATTGATTTTTGAAGCTAGGATCCAATTTAAATAACTTGCTTATGAAAGAATATTTATGTTGAAGAGCAAATGGCAAAAGCACTTTTGTAAAGTATGTAGTAAGTTGTGGGCAAGTCTAGAAATAAGGGTCCATCTTGGCATTCCCACTCGTAACATCTACTGTGCCTTATAAAAGGTGAGAAGGAATATTGTCCAGATTTTTCAAGATACATCCAGAAGTCCCAGAATAAATCCAGACAAATTTGAGACTGATAAACGTTCCTGAGTCACTCATGGGTAGTGGGCAGGCTTGTTTCTGATCAGAAAACAGGCTATGTCATTTACTCTCTGTTTGTCTGGTTCCTCATCCTTTTTTGTGGGGGGGGCATCATTTTGTTTTCAAACCACTCCTTTCGGTTGCCTCAGTGCTTGGTAATGTCCAGATTAATCTGGTTGGGCATCTCCACATAGGAACACCGTCTGGAATGGCCCAGTTAGGGTTCGTGTGGCCAAATATTTTCCAGAATTAGCCTCAACCCCTAAAAATTCAAAGTTTTAAGGTCCCAGTTATGGAATGAGTAGGTCACTGGTGTAAGAAGCAGAGAATAAGGAACAGAGTCAATGATATTGTAATAGCGATGCCGTGGGACAGATGGGAGCTACACTGTGTGAACACAATACTATGTAGAAACTTGTGGAATCACTAAGTTGTATACTTGAAACCAATGTAACATTGTGTGTCAAATATACTTAAATCAAACAAACCAACCAACAAATCTGTTTTGATTTTTTCTAACAACTTCAGTTTTGAAATTCATAAGAAGAAAGCAAACTTCTTGTGATTTCATTGTTGTCAACTTGCTTTTTAAACATTTTCTTATACATATTATCACTGTTCTAATAAAATAGCAGTCATTCTTCATAAATGGACCTCCCCCCCCCCCTTTTCTCTTTCCTGCATTAAAACTGAACTTTGCTCTGCCACGGTCTAAAATGATGCCATTATTTTGCCACATTTCTGATCTCAGGTACAAAGGATTCATTATACCGCCAGGATTTTCTCCAAGGCAAAGCCTGAATATGAATGTATTGATTTAATTTTATGACTACCACCTAAAAATGAAGTACTCTAAGGACTAAATCAATTATGTAAGGAAACTGTCTCCATTAGAGGAATTTTATTTTCCCTCCCAGACTTCTGCGGAAAAACTATAGTACAGAGTTATTTTAGAGAGAGGCTCAGTGAAGGTTGACAAGTACAATAAAAGTAAACCACCAATTTATAGGCTTCACCAAAGGAATAAACTGATTATGTTATTTGTTTATTTTAGATTCACTTAGTGGATCTTAATGGATGTCATTTCCTGATTCTTACCACGAGTTGGGAAAATCCAAATTATTTTGAACGTTTATTCCATATCTCCTTTAAAAAGGGGGGTTTGGGACTTTTAAAAAAAGTTTTCTTACATTTAATAAGACATTTTCCCCCCAAGAAATGAAAAATGGCTTTATAACTTTGAACTTGCAAGCTGAGTCACAGCAGGCCTGAATGTAAAAGAGCCGAAAACATGTGTGTGCATTCCTACCCCAAGCGGCATTCTTTCTTCCATAGATCACTGTCACTAAAGAATTCACTGAAACACAAAGACCCTCAGGTAGGAATGGGCTGTTGAAAGCCACCCCAAGTCTGTGAGTCCACGAGCTAGAGGAAGCCACTCATGGGAATGAGCCTGGCTGGAAAGGTCATTAGTAAATGCCTGTTACTCTGGGCTAGCAATTGGTTTCTTGGCCCACAAGCAGGTTAAAAATCATAAAATAAGTAAAAAAAAATAGAGGTCGGGGGAGGGGAGCTTGCATTAAGACTCATATGCCTTGTTAAACTTAGCAAGAATGCTTATCGCTCTATTCATTTTAACGAGGGGATCAGCAGCTAAGTTATTTGGTCCTATGGCATTCTGCTTCTGTACCATGAATTCTTGTGATATTGGATGATGATGATATTGTATTAATGGAGTCATAGTACTTAAGCCCATTTCAGTTTCACTAACTCTGATAAGTATAACATTAAAATCAGAGGCTTTATAGCAAAATACTAAACAGGAGGTCAAAAAATGAAGCTTCATTTCAGAGGTCCCAGCTGACATCTTATTCTTGTGACTGCAGTTTGCATTTTTATAGCACCCTATAATCAAGGACTGCTCAATAATTTGGTGAATAATATTCAGGCTTACAGGCTGGTATAAATTTACACTAGCAGCTGGGTGATCTATTCAGAGTCCT
Source organism: Mustela lutreola (assembly GCF_030435805.1). Lineage (NCBI taxonomy): Eukaryota > Metazoa > Chordata > Mammalia > Carnivora > Mustelidae > Mustela > Mustela lutreola. The sequence continues at coordinate 66,097,599 of NC_081296.1, read as the reverse complement.
GGATTTTTCATACTTTACATTTGCTGGCTGTTGCAAACAGCCGAGGAACAGGGGTGGCGAGGCTTGTATTTTAATCCTGTGTAATTTTGTCATAATGCAGGAAGGAGAGCAGATCTGGGCCCTAAGTCGTGTAAACGGCAAGGTGGCAAACAGATTGGAAGCCATGACTCATGATTGTTCCGCTGGAAAGTCAAATAGAACAGCACAGTGGTCTCACATCATTTTTATACATTATATTTTATGGTATTAGACATGGTGCTAATTTGATTTCAAATACCATAAACCCTGCTCATTAAAGTCAATAAAGAGTTGCAAGGCTTTTTTTGGCCAACTCTACAACTGATTATTGGCTATGACGTGATGAGAGGCAGAGGACAGACATCCGGGGCGTTGTGTGCGTTCACCTGCTGGTGCCGTGGGTAGTCATCATAGGGTTGTCAATGTTGATTCTAAAATGAGGGCCTGAACTTTGCCTTTGTGCTCTGGTGGCTGGTAATGTGCTGATACTACAGCACAGATGGCTGAGATGTGTATGGTGGAGAGAAACTCCTGCTTGCCTCTGTCTGGAGATTAATGGGTATTAAAAAACATTTACAAAATGTTCAGTTTGAATTAGAAAAAATTTGTGTATGTAACTTGTGTTATATCCTTATAGATATAAGGATGGCCTACCCTATGGCTATTTGAGCCATTTTTGTCTCAGTAGATTTCTGGGTGTCTGAGAGGTCTTTATTTGTAATAATGAATCCTTTGTGTCTGTGAGCCCTTTTGGGGTTAAGAAACTCAAGTAAAGTGGTCTTTGCAGTACCCTGGTGGATGACATCCAGACGGTTCTCTATAATGCCAAGGTGGGAAAAAGAATTTTGGAGGCTGTTTCCTACATAGGCTCTCCCAACTTTCTTTCCCCTCATGTAGCTTTCATTTGTACCGCTTCTTAAAGACTCTTCTGAGCATTTGTTGTGGGAATTGATCACCTGTCCTTTCAAGTGTTTGGTTCCTGCCACCACCAGCTGGATTTAAGGGGACCTGTTATCATCATTTAGACAGTTTAATGAGTTTGCCTATTACATTTTACCCAACTGTAGGATGAAAAGAGGGAACAAAGGGTCTAACTCATGAGTGGGAAATGAGAGACTGGAAATCTAAATATTTGCTATTGAGCTATTTCCACCTATCCTGTGTGTGTTCTGATATAGCAGTGGGACTCAATCAAAGCACAAGTTCTGTAGAGAATGACTGGGCCACGTTGCTATTAGGCAATTCAATCCAAGAAGTGGTTTGAAAAGTCTTGAATTCTTAATGAATGGTTCAAACTGTGGCCAATGTGAGTTAACAAGACTGTGCAAGACTTCAGGACTCTGGAGAACAGAACAGAACAGGACTCTTCACTGCTGCCAGGCACTAGGGCAAGGCCCGCAAACCCTCTAGGAGATTCCTCATCTGTGAATGAATGAGGTTGAATGAGATGGTTCATATGTTTCCTTCGGATTCTGAAGTTCTCTGGTCCTGCGTCATTATTGCAGGTCCTGAGAATAGAGCATAGCCAGCTGAGACCTCATTTAATGTTATTGAGCATCATGGGGCAGAGGAGGGGACCATTAACTATGTCTAAAACTATATTATATCCTTGGAGCCTTCTGTAGCTATTTCATTTAAAGAGGAGCCTCCAAGAAAAATAATAAAGTGGAGCCTCTAGTTGAAGGATAAGAGTTTTCTAGGCGCCACGATCAATGCATAAACTGCTAGTAGGATTTCCCAAAGGCAAATGATATTTTTCTTTCTGTCCATTTTTTCCCCTCTTGTCTTTTATTTTCTCATGTTTCCCACTTCTGCTTATTTCTTAATCAAATTTATCTGGGGGCTAAGTGGATTTTAGTATACATAATGTCTATACATGAAGTCAACACTCAAATATTCATTGGATTATTATTTTGTATATTGAATCCTTGTTTATTCAATCAACATATATTTTTTTGAGCTTCTTCTCTGTATTGGACACCCTACTAGGTGCTGGGGTTACAAAAATGAAAAGACAAACTTGTCTGGTGCCCAAATGGTATTTATAGTCCAAATAAAATAAACGAGAATAAAATATAGTTCATTGTCTTCATTTTGAGAAGAATTTGGAATTACTGTTTTATAACTAAATTTAATTACTCTTTATATACTTGTAGACTTTCTTATTTCCTCCCTTCATAACTTATTGAGAATTTATATTAAAAAAAAAAAAAGTCTCTGTGTGTCCCTGAGGTCTGCTGTTGAATATGCAACGCTTTGTGATTTCGAACAGGAAAGGTGCTCTTCCTCTGCTGTGTACACCAAGAGTCAGAAGAATTAGGAGGAGGAGTAAAACATAAGAAACTCATAGGACCCTTGAGAAAGGCCAGCATATTCCTTGTGTTGCAGAGTTCCCGTATAAAATACAGTGTATCGAATGCCTGATTCCACCTTTGGGAAATCATAATTGCAGAGTTCTGTGTACCAACTTCGAATTCATTTTTGTCGTTACTGCTTTTATTGCCTTTAATTGAAATTATTTAAGTACAGACCAAGCCTCTGGCTTCCCCAATTTCTTTTCACTCGCTAGCAGAGCTAGGACAGCTGTGTCAAAAACATTAAAAAATTGTTGTCAGAGGAATGAGGAAAATACTCTCTGTTACATCGCCTGCTGTGCTGAGAGTCATTCCTCTTCAACAGGCCTGTGAGTTTTGGCAATAACCACTATAACTTCAGCTGCAGAAGAAGTAAAAGTGGTGTGTTTTGGTCTTTGGGGTCAGTTGGGAACCAAGAAAACTTTGTAAATTTTTACCCACATATTTTGAAGGCATTTATTCTCCCCCCCCTCTTTATTTCTCTCTAGCACTGCTTCACAGTATCCTTCTGACTTCATAGACTTCATAGACTTTCATTTGAAATCTAAAGGTATACCTTTACATCTTTCTCACCATACTGCTTTAGGTCTTAACCTGGCATTGACCTCCCCTCCCCCACTCCCACTGCTTTATTGAGTAATGATTGACATACAATAATGTGTATGTTTAAGGCATGCAGTGTGATAATTTGATATATGTGTGTGTTGTGCAGTGATTATTACAATAAAGTTGGTTAACATCTCCATCACCTCACATAATTTTAAAAATTAAAAAAAATTAAGTTTAAAATTTTAAATAAAAAATTTAAAAATTTTTAGTATTTAAAAAAATTTAAAAAGCTGTTATTTATTTATTTGAGAAAGAGATCATAAGGGGGACAAGAGCAGAGGGAGAGGGAGAAACAGATTCCCCACTGAGCAGGGAGTCCAATACAGGGCTCCATCCCAGGATCCCAATATCATGATCTGAACTGAAGGCAGAATCTTAACTGACTGAGCCACTCAGGAGCCCCTCACCTCACATAATTAGATTTTCTCTCATCAATTTCCAAATATATAATAGAGTATTGCTAACTATAATCACAATGCTGTACATTGGACCCCTATAACTTATTTATTGTATAATTGAAAGTTTGTACCCCTTGACCAACATCACCTCATGCTCTCTGAATCCTCCAGCCCTGGGCGACCTCCATTAAACCATTCATGTGAATGTTGGTTTGCAAGCTTGAGAGCTTCCTGGGTGTCATCTGCAACCTCCCATACAGGGAGAGACAGAAGAAAGAGGCAGAAGACAGCCACAAGATGTCTGTGCTCAACTTGCAGAATCTTAAAGCTTGTACAGAGGCCTTAACTAGGTTCAGTCATGTATACTGTCCAGATGGTTTCAGTAAGACTTTACTGTCTCAAAGCTACATCCTTGAAACAGTTTCCACTGTGGGAACAGTGCACAGTCTGTACATTCCAAGAATAGGGAGGGGGGGAAGGGGTGAGGAGCCACCGATCACGTGGGTCCAGCTTGAGGGTCAACTGGTGGCCATATCCTTTTGATTTCACCCTCCAACAAGGAGTTTGACTTTTCTAGATTCCATATATAAGTGAGATCATACTGTATTTGTCTTTCTCTGTCTGCCTTATTTCACTTTCCCAACCCTCAGGTCCATCCATGCTGTTGCAAATAGCAGGATTTCCTCCTTTTTATGACTAAATAGTAGTCCATTGTATACCATTTCTTTATCCACCCATTGATCTATGAACACTCAGGTTGTTTCCCTATCTTGGCTGTTGTGAGTAACTGGCATAATAGATTTTATACTTATAAATAAGAAAAAAAAACAGAGTTATGAAGTTTAAGATCTCTATTAAAGTGGAGTAGATTTGCTAGACAACCCCCCCTCCACACACATCTACAGAGGAAATCGTAAAGGAGTATAGTCATTTCACTTCCCTGTTTGTCTCCTTCTTGCTACCTCCTTTTTTCTCTTTTGTCTCTTTCACTTCTCCTTGTCCATCTTGCCACATTTCTATTAAATGTTTTGTCTTCTAGAAGTCTATAATGAAAACACACATAGTGAAATTGGTGTAATTATTTAAATTTTAAAAGTAGATGAAGTACTTATATAGTACTTAGGTAATTTTAACAAGAGGAGGTTATTTTAATAAGATGGGCGATCACTGTGTATTTCTGTAGTTCCTGTTTCTTTTTTTGTTTTTTAATATGGAGAAAAAAATGTTCCACTCCTCACCAGTGACAAAATATGTCAAATCACCAAGTACTCATTAATTTATTTGCTCTGTTGCATATTTCCACCGCTCCATCTCCAATCAGATTTCTGGTTCTCCATTTTTGCTCTGCTGTGTCCCATCATTTCTCCTCTTGTACTTCTTGGAGAGCAAATTGCTTTAATGTGCCCTGCCATAATGTGCTTTAAACACATTTAAAGGGAAGTATGGCATCAAATTATTATAAGAATTTTCCTCTTCTTTGGTGTTCAAATCCATTCAAATTGATAGCAAATGTTCTCCTGTAGCTCCTTGTGGAACTTTAAAACATCCTTGAGAAAATATAGCAGATATTTTAAATGCTTTTTATGTATAAGCCTTAGTGAGAACTGAAAAAACGATGAGGAATCAAGGATATCATTTCCAGATTCTCTAATTTGCATAGTTAATCTCAAGAGAACTGTGACTTTTTTTTTTTAACCAGCTTTCTTTTTCTTTGGTATCAGACATTCCTCTCCTGCTAGATGCCAAACACCCTCAAATAAATGAATCTTTTGCAACACTGTTTTCCCCTTTAACATGGACAGTTTCCAACTTTGGGTCACATAAAAAAAATCTCCCTTTCTTTTGTTGTAATGATGTTTCATAATAATCTAAAGAAGATGCCTGTAGGGGTACTTCTATGTGGGTTGTTTTTTTGGTTAACTGTTTGGATAGTGCATGATTTCTCTTGCCTTGTTTGGGAAATTCCTGACTTTGTGAACCTTAGCAGGATTCAGATCTTGCCTCTCATCATGGAATCTGGGAAGTACCTCTATTCAGTTTCCCAGCAGCCTTTGCCATAGGATATATGCGAGACCTAGCCTAGCAGGCAGCCCCACTTTGAACTAAGGGATGGAGCAGGGGGAGTGGAGAACACACTCAGTGTGAGCAGTGGTAATAGAAATGTCAGTTACCTGAGGCAGCGGTGGGCAGCAATTCCAGCAGCGGAGTCCTGTCTCTGGTGGTGTGTTGTGGTCAGTAGCTCAGCTAGCTTGCTGAGTGGTCCAGGGGAGTTGTAGTCTAGAACCACATGGCATGAATTTGGTTGTGGTTGGTAGCCTCCTATTATTCCTGACTGTTTTCCATAGCCCTTCTCTAGGCTTCTCAGTGTTGATGTGAGAATAGTCAACATTGACTCAGTTAATTTTACTTCTGCTTAAAGCAGCCAGTCTCAGTTTTGTTATTTGTATTTATTTGCAACTAAGAATGCTGATTGGTATGACATTTTACATCAGGAATGATTGTAGGAAATGGAGCCACAGAGAAATAAGGGAAGGGGACTGGATTGGTTGTCTAGCTTGGCTAGAACCAAGGGTAGTAAGAAATACAGCCATATAAGGGATGAGATTCTTGCATAACATAACATTCAGGGGCAAATCAGTGAATAAGTCACCTGTGAACTTCAAGAATATAGTGCCCATTAAAGGAAAGAGGCTTTTGGGAACCAAGTGGGAGTTTCCATCAATTAATGTGAAGGAATGAGGATTTGAAGGACTGGCATGGTGTGGTAGCTGCCTCTAACAGTGTTAGGCAGCTTAAAGGAAGAGAATGGGAGGTCAGATTCCTAAATTTTTTTCTCTAAGCATTAATGGGTTAAAAACTAGGGACTTTTCTGTGACTGCCCTAAAAAAAAACTCTTTGGTCATTCAGAGTTGAAAAGGTCAAAAGCCAAATGTGGGTTGCCAAAATTAGAGGGTCAGTTGAATTCACAACCACATCCCTTTATTGAAGTTTGGGCATTTAGAGAGAAAGGGTAGGACCCCAAGAACTAGAACAGCAGTATGGTAGGGTTTGGCAAACTTAGGGCACCCTGGATCTAGGGTCATCATCAATCCACGCTTGCCAGCTGAAGCAGTATCTCTACCCTCTCTGATGAGGCTTTTCCTGTCTTGATTGAATTTTCTATCTCTTGAAGGATTTGCATGACAGTGTCAGTCTTCCTTATGCTCTGATGCCCCCTTCCCAGATCTATAACTGAACTTGGATCCCAGCACACCTCAAAATGCTAATGACAAAGTCAGAGCTGGGATGAGGCTTATGGTGTTAAAAAAAAATCACAGGATTATGCTAATTAACACTGAAAAAAAATCGAGAAACATATCTGAGAATAGATTTCGAAGATACTATGTCCAAGCAAGAAAATTACAATTTCAGATGGGTTGAATTTATTCCTTTTTTTTGGGGGGGGGGTTTGAATTTATTCTTTTAGGAGCACTTAATCAGAGGTTGTGGATTCAGTGTACTAGCATGACTAAGTGACACCGATTCTACTTGTTTCCATGACTGGTTGACCAAAACTTGGACTTGAGCCCCACTGAGATGCTAGAAATTCCTTTACAGATTGTAGGAACAAGGAAACCAAACATTTGGGGAGATTAAATTGGAAGGGATATATCTTGGGTATTGAATCCTATATTTTAACTATGTCCCTTGAGAGGATCTTGATGAAACTCTCTTCAACAAAAGCTTGAGAGATACAGTGTTAAGGGGCCTACTAACATCTTTGGGGGAAAATGGCCACTGGTGCTAATGAAAGATGCTTGGGTTAAAGTGGGGCTCTCTGATATTACTAGGGATATTAGGATTCTGGATTGTTGGAGCTTATGTACCAGCACTTTACCAACAGAAGGCAAGTAGGCAGTGTGGCTACCATATTTGGCAGAAGGGATCTTTAGAAATAGCTATTGATAATGGGATCCCTTTAACTGAGTTAGATAGGCACTTAGTTATGCTACTTGATTTTAGAACCAGAAAGTCTATAGCAGGTACCCCTGATGTCCTGGTTTGTTTATTTGTTTATTTATTTATTTATTATGTTCAATTAGCCAGCATATAGTACCTCATTAGATGTCCTAGTTTAAAATACACCTGTGCTAGCAGGAAGTAGGCAGTCTAGATGGTCTCCTGGTATCCATGCATCAGTGAAGCTCCATTCTCTGTCCACCCCCCAACTCCTCCCTTCCACACAGTAATGTTCATCATGTTGTAGATATTTTATTTTGTCATGAGAAATAGTCCCGAAGGGTCGTATGCTAATGTGGTAATGAAAATGAATAAAGGGAAAAAGTAGCTTAAGAAGATCATGGTTCCTGGGTAAAGAGTGGAATTGTTGGGTAAATTAAAGTAGAAGGCTTGACATGGGGCTGGTTGATGAAATCTATAATATGCTCCATGCAGGGGTTGCCAAGTGAAATTCCTTCAGAGACCAGGAAGAGCACATAAGATGTATGAAATGCATGAGGGTAAGACAATAGAGAGAAGACTTGTTCTGGGTGATTGGAGAATGTACATATTTTTCTTAAAGGCATTTAAAAGGAATTTTAAAACATTAGACTGTCCAAAAGAAACATACTGGTTGGTGAAACCATTACGACACAAAAGCAAGAAAAAGTGATCCCATATGGTGCAAATCTTACTCATCAAGTGGGAGATAACACTGCACTAGAGAATAAAGAAGGATGCTTAAACCATGGCGTGAGAGACTCTCTGTGCAGTGTATACCTCCTCAGGAAAAGGTATTTCATTCATAAACCAAGTATTTGTCAAGTTCCTGCTATGTCAAAATGCTTTTCTAGGTTCTAGAGTAGTGAAATGATCCGTCACAATGTCTGCCCCATGGAGCTTGTGTCCTAGCAGGAGGAAATAAGCAACAAACAAATGAATGAGTTAGGGAGTATGTAAAAGGGGGCAGGCAAGTGCTGTCTGTGTAGGGAGAGAAATAAAGCAGGGAAGGGGCATTAGTCCCTCGTCCGGAGTGCTTGTCCAGATGGACGCTGCTGTACTTTCACAGAAGGTGGTTAAGGAAGGGCTCAGTGAGATGATGTTTGAACCAATGCTGGAAAGAGACGAGGGAAGGTGTCATAAAGACATCTGAGTGAGAGTGTTTCAGAAGATGGATGGTGAGGGCAAAGGCCCTAAGACAGGAGTATGCCTATCATCTTCAAGGGACAGCAAGGCAGTGGGAGTCGTGGGAGGGAGTGAATGACAAGGGAAGCAGGTGATAAGGACTGAAAGGTGGTAGGAGAACCAAACTCCTAAAGCAGCTTGGCTTTTACTCTGAAGGAGCTGGGGACCACCGGAGGGTTTAAAGCAGAAAAGCAGCCAATGATTTAACTTTCATTTTTAATAAGATCACCCTGAGTTGAGAAAACCCAGGAGGGCAGCAGAGGGAGGCAGAAAGAAGAGTTTGGAGGCCATGCAGCAAGATGGTGAACAATGAGAATGAATCAGGGCGGTAGCATGGCGGAAGTGGGAATGAATTCGATTCCGGATGTACTTTGAGGTAGAACAAAAAAGATTTCCAGATTTAGTGTATATATGGTATGAGAGAAAGAAAGGGACCAGGGATGACTCCAAGGTTTCTTACCTGAACAACTGGAAAGTTGGAGTTGTTATTAACTGAAATGAAGACTGTGGGAGGAGCAGGTTTAGGGTAAGGTTAATGTTTTGATTTTGGACATGTTAAATTTCAGGTGCATATTGCTTATGGAAGTGGACATTTTTTTTCAAAAGATTTTATTTATTTTATTTATTTGAGAGAGAGAGTGAGCACTATTGGGAGCTAGAGGCAGAGGGGGAGAGAGAAGCAGACTCCTTGCTCAGCAGGAAGCCTGATTTGGGGCTCCATCCCAGGACCCTGGGCTCATGACCTGAGCCAAAGGCAGAAGCTTAACCCACTGAACCACCCAGGTGCCCCCTAAGTGGGGCACCACTTAAATAGGAAGTGGGATATGAGTTTAAAGTTCAAGGAGTGATCCAAGCTGGAACCACACATTTGGGAGTCAGTACTCTATAGATGTGTGAAATCACCAGGGTAGCTTGAGTAAGTAGAAGACGAAATGGATTCAAGGACTGAGCTTTGGGGCATTCCACGAGGTCGAGAGGTTGGGGAAATGAGGAAAAACTGGCTGAGGCGACGGAGGAGGAACAGCCAGTGAGGAAGGCAGAAAATCAGGAGGCAGCAGCGATGTGGGAGCCCAGTGAGGAGTCATTGGCTATGTCTATGATAGGGCGCGGGGTGGGGTGGAGTGGGGTGGGGGCTGCGGGATGGGGACTGGAAACCAACCGCTGCTTCAGATCTGGTGAGGGCATTGGTTCTCTGGACAAGAGCAATTTCATTGTAGCTCAGTGACTAAGTCCTGTCTGGAGTGGGTTTAAGAGACAATAAGAGGGGACAGATCTGATAACAGAAAGACTATTTCAAGAAATTTTATTGGAAAGAAAATGAGAAAAATGGAGTGGTGGCTGGAGAGGGCGTGTGTGGCAATAAACTTGAGGGTTTCAGCCAATACGAAGGTAACATACATGGCCTCTGTCATTTTCATACCTAGCACTTAAATATGAAATGTATGGTGAGATAAATTAGAAGAAAAATATTCTATGGTTTCAGTTTCAAAACAATGTTAAAATCACTAATGAATCTTCCGTTTCATATATTTATTAGAGTTATTAACTGACTACATTTAAAGATTTTTATATATACTGGAATCCCAGTTATAAATTATTTGTTTTAATATGGTGAGTTAGCTATAACACAGTAATTATGCTATGGAATGACAGACTCATAGTAATTTATAAATGCACAATTAATTTTAACAAGTCAGTGATGAAAAAGTTCATTGGCTTGATTAACTAGTGAATTCAGTTAAATAATACATTTTAGTAATTATAAAAACCTCAATTGATTAAGTGTAATCAATTGTTTTTGCATTTTATGAGGAGAGCCTGTGTGGGGAAGATTTTGGATGTTAAAAAATGGTAATTATTGTAAGGGAATTTACATTCAGCAAATGGAAGTCCTTATCTGACCCCATTTCTCTCTGTGTTTCTATCTTTATGCATTTAGTATTTTTCAGCCTGTCAGCCTTACATTGTTATTAAGTGATTTAGGGAAAATTGTGTTTGTGTGTTCATTATTTTGTTTGATTCCAGAGACAGTCTTATATATATTATAAAATCAGAAAGTACAAAGATTTAAAGTTGTTACTGCTTTTTTCTCCCTAATTCTTCAGCCAAGCTGTTTTAGCATATTTAATTAGATCATGTTTCCAATGCCATTACACCAAACATGGATTGTACTTGTCAGTCTTGATAGCATCCACATTCCATTCTAAATAAGTGACTCAGCACCCCACCTGGTGCACAGGCCAGAGCTGCTCCTAGTCCATCACTGGAAATCAAAAGAGAGAATGTTAATGTGACATGGTCATGATTTCTGTGCCATAAAAGGTAGACACCTTATTTTGGCTTGCTTATTTGAAGTATTAGTAAATATACTAATAACATTTTGGGGTGCCTGGGTGGCTCAGTTGGTTAAGGGTCTGACTCTGTTTCAGCTCAGGTCATGATCTCAGGGTCGTGAGATTGAGCCCTGTGTCAGGCTCTGTGCTGGGCGTGGAGTCTGCTTAAGATTCTCTGTCTTCCTCTCCTTCTGCCCTACCTCCCACCCGACTTTCTCTAAAAAAAAATAAAAAAAAATCTATTTAAAGAACCTTTTGAGAAGACTCTTTCCCTATAAATACTTATGAAAAGAAATGTTTTTCTGCATGTTTGTGAAGCTTTCTATATAAGTGCATGAGTAGATTTCCATAATTAAACTAACCACAATCAAAGACTGATTATTATTTGTTCTATTTTCATAGCAGACCAAATTAGACCTCTATGTCAGACTTACAGTGAATATCACAGTGATAGGCCCAGATTATAGGCTTTTTATTGCACTTGGGGATTTTTGTGAATCTGAAGCATTTTTCCTTGGTCAATGGGTATGAAGTTGGTAGGGGTTGGAGGGGGCCAGTCTTTGTTAGCATCCTCTTTGCCCACAGGTCTGGGGAGTTGTTGCCTATAGGCAATATGGAGAGTACCAGAATTATCCCTTCCCTTCAACCAGTCTTTCAGGCTATCCTTGCTGGGATCTGAAATGTTAAAGAACTCTCAGGAGTTAAAATATTGTTATCTGGTCTGCCCAAATCATAAGTGAAGGTTCATTGATTGATTAAATGACTACCTTCCAAAGCTGTGGGGAGGGCAGGGCCCAGAGGGAACAGGACACATGGGAGAGAAGAGGGACTGGCCCATATTTTGGGACCACTGACTAATAAGAGGACAGATTAAGGGCACTGAGTTGATTTTATAGGAGCACGTTGCCACAGCAGAAGGTGAGGAGTGCCTAAAGAATGTTCCATGTAGCCAACAAAGATATGCTCATGCCCATCTTGTGCCATAGGCATGGGGACACAGAGGAAAGGAGGACCTGGTCCTAGCCTTGAGAAACTTTATAATCGCCAGGGAAGGCAGACACAGAGGATGATGTGCTGATGTAACTTGGCAGTCCAGGTTTGGGGGAGCACAGGGCAGCTCTGGAAAGGACCTCTTATTCTCACTTCTGCCTCATGGTTATGAGGTGAAAGTGGGTCAGTTGGGCTGCTCTTCTGGATGGCATATTTGGGGTGTAAAGTAAGGTGTGAGAGGGCATGTCACAGTACCTACAGTTCCGTGCTGTTCCCGGGGGGCTCCTCTGGAAGGTGGGACCTTGGTAGGCTCTTCTAGGTACCTGTGGGAAGACAGCAGTATGAAAAGCCATGGCTTTATATTCTGGTTTCATTTTTTATTGGTTCTGGGCCTTGGGTCAAGACATTTAAAAATTCTCTGAACCTTATTTTCTATATCTGTTAAATATAGAGAAGGATTTCCCAGTTCTTCCAATTGGGTAATTGGGAGAATGAAATGGAATAACATATGTCAGCATTCCTGGTATATGGTGGCTAGTCAAGGACTATAAACCCTGTCTACTCCATGGCCCAGCCCAGTGCAGCTGACCAACGACCAAAGCTGGTCTGGACACCTGCCTAATAGAGGGGCCGATAGCCCGCGGAGGAGTTGGAAAGTGTTATCCTTCCACTAGAGGGATATCCCTCTTGCTCTGTGGAAGGCAAAATGAAAGCCATCACTTAAGAGAGAATATGCATCAAACAATTTAGATCTTTCTGAGTTTGGCTTCTCTGTTGGATTTTTATAGAATTTAACTCGCACAGTTGGGGTCACAGCAAAACTTGGAAGTTACTGTTGACAGTCTCCGATCCTTATTCCCAGTGGTGGCATGACTTCACTTTCAGATCGGCAAATGTAAAAGGACAGTTCACTGAGCAGCAATATTAAGAGAGAGCTTCGTGTTTATGTAATGACGTTGGGCTTTGTGTGCTGTACAGAATGTACAGCGGTAATTAGATGCTTTGGATACATGTCTAGACAGGGTAAAGCTTCAGGAGCCCTTGCTCAGCCCTGGGAAAAGCTACAGGTCGCCTGCTTGTGACCAGAAAAAGCTCTCCTTGATTAACAAGTTAAATGCGGAGTTAACTCTCTGGTGCTAGGTTCACACCCAAGAGGAAAACGAGATCTGATGAGATCTGACAGGACCAATCATTTGTAGAACTCGACTGTGACCTGACGGGAGGCAGCTGAAAATGGCGTCTCCCAAACCCCTTTCCACCCTCCTGCAAGGGGCCGGATTCCCATTCTTAGAATCACCACTTCGATTGAGTCCTTCTCATTTGAAGAGGCTCCTGTAAATGCAAGCTTGTCCTTTGGGAGGGTTACGCAAAGGTTGGCATTGTATAGTCTTGGGGAGAAGAATGGGGAGGCACATCTTAGGGGCAGCTAAGTTTCTGTGTGATGGCAATAGGACACTTGAAAAGGTTTGCAACTGAGGATAAGGTTTGGGGAGGGTGGGCTCAGGTAGAGAGGGCTGAGGAGGCAGTATGAGGTCTTAGGATATTTTTGGAAAGGGAGCAGAAAAAAGTGGGGGTTGGAAGGGAAATGTTCTGTGTGTGCCTGTGTGTGTGTGTGTGTGTGTGTGTGCACGCACGCTCATGCAAAGCAAGGGATAAACCCAGTTTGCCTATGTCCCTGTGTTTAATAACTCACCTTGAGCCCTGACAATATTTTAAGCAAAGATAAATGTATCTGGAAACCAGCACCTTTCTGGGTACTTTCTGGTACAGAACTTTATGGTACTGAAGACTAAATAGTGACTGTCCTGAAGTGTCAACCTTCCTGCTTGGGATGACTGAGATTCACGTTCCATCTTGCCTTCCTGGATGCCCTCTCACGGCATGGGCTGGCCACTGTAGCCCCCACTAGTCCTCAGAGTACACGTGATGGTTTACCTATTGCACATCGTCAGCTGCCCCATCATTTGCGAAGCTCTGTTCCGATGTCCCAGAGAGACCCTCAAAGGTAGGGGCCAAAGGAACTTGGAATGCGCAGATTTCAGTCGCGAAATTCCGAGAGGCGCGTCTAGCTCCTCCCCGGAGCAGCTTCTCAAATCAAAGCGAGCATTACTACTAACGTGCTGGTGCGCGGGGCGGGGGTAGAGGGGTAGGGTGAGGGGGGGGGTGTGGATTTGGCTTCCCCTGCATTAGGCAGGGTGCAGGTGGCTTCCCCCATGTCTCTCAAGCTCACTGCAAGCTGTGAGCTGTTAGTATTCCTCTTCCCCACTAGTTAGGAGCCAACCAATTGTTCGAGTTTCTATTTTGCAGTTTAGAAATCTGAGGCGTTGAGAGGCGGAGTGATGTGTCTGATACAGAACAGTTGAGGCGGGGAGAGACCTGGGGTTTCAACTTAGAAACAGCAGCCTCCCTCCACTACCCCATGCTGTGGTTAGGGCTATTTCCTCTCCATCTGGAGGTTTCTACCCCCACCCCCCCCACCCCCAAGATAGCATGCAGCCTAGGGAATACTTAACTTGGGGAACTTTATTTACTGGAGCACTGTGGAAAAGCAACATGGAGAAAGGGCGCTGGAGGCGCGTCTAAGCGGTAGGGGCCTAGCCCTGCCTTTGGATCCCTCAGGGGCTGCTGACATGGTGGGGCCTACTCCTGCCTACCGCCCTTAGACCCCAGGCCTGGTAGGTACTCTGCCCACGTGGAAGGAAGGCAGGCCTCCCTTTTCTTTGTAGCAAATGTGCCTTAGTACTAAACACCGAACTGTCGCATCTTTTATACCCCGTGTTTGTCTTTGTTTTGTTTTTCTGTTTATTTTGACACTTGAACCTAAGCTGTGAACGTGGCTTTCTCTTCTTGGCTCCAATTTGTATTCTCCCTCCAGCTGTGCCGCCTCTGGCTGCCCCAGGTAAATGGCCTCTCAGGATTCAGAGGGATTTTCTCCATTGACCCTTAGGTGGTGCTTGGCCACTCTTGTCCCACAGTGCCAGGATGAGCCGGCTGTGCGGCCGTGAGCCCCAAGGCTCCGGAGGCCACTTTGCCTCCTGTGACCTTGACAGTGCTGGTCCTAGTTCCGTAGTCCCTGTCCTTGGTCTGTGCTGCCCCGTGAGTCTTTGACCAGTTTGCAGAGGCTGGGGTGGAGCTCTTGGCCCTGTGCTCCTGGGCCCACCCTGGACAGGACTGTGCAAGCTGCCATGTCCAGAGCCCTGCTGGGACTTGGGAGCTGCTGCTTCTGGTGGCCATCTCCGTCTGGAACAGAAAATTGGAGGCAAAAGCTTCTATGCTATCACTTAGCTCATGAAAGGAGCACCAGCGAAGAAGTGGGGAAAAGGAGTGAGATAGAGAAGGAGGAACAATAAATCTGAAAGGTGACTTATGGATCTGGCACTGTTTGCTAGCAAGTATAGTTGCTTGTCTCGTCTGATGGGATGTCTTCCGAGCAAATCCATGATGGTGACTACATTTTATAGCCATTCTTCCATAGGGAGGTGGAGACAGGGTTTTATGTGCCGGCTCTTCTCCCCTCTTGCTCAAAGTCTGCTCCAAGAGTCCATGTAGTTTGCGTAAGCCTAAGAGTGGTCAACAAAGTGTATCCCACCTTGCTGGCAAGTCGCACCTCAGCAGCAATAAAGTCTGGATGACAGGCCAGTGGGGCGTGATGTGCTCTTCGGGGACACGAGGGGCTGTGACACTGGCGTCATTAGTGCTGTCCAGATCCGCAGCTGTGGGGACAGCATAGGCTGTGTTAGGTCCATTCAGCCCAGCAGGTGCACCAGCAGGTGAAAGAATCTGAATCTGGTCATATTGGGCCATTTTACTGTCAGTGCAGTTTGGTTCCTGGGATTCTTTCTGCTGCTAGGAAACTTCTCATCTGTGCAAGGAAATATTCAGTTTCCCTTTCCAGGTCCTGGGGTTGAGCATGTCTCAGAGGGGATGGTGTATCTCTTCCGTGGGTGGGGTTTCGCTGACTGGGCAGGATGGGAGGCAGGAGCTAGATAACGTTAGAGAGAGGCTTCTTACAGCGAGGAAGAAGAGTTGTCCCAGAGCAGCTGATGAATGTGGCATTGATTATGTACTGAATGCCCATGCCTCTGGAAAGAAGTACTCATGGTCAGAGTCTGGAGATCTCATCTAATCCATTGATAGGTATTGTGAGGCCAGTTACTAACATACAGGCTGTGCCATATCTCCTCCTCGTTTCAGTTCCTGTAGATGGCTTCATCCTTGCCCTTCTGCTCTGGGTGATCATTAGTCTTCTGTAGCCCCTGTGGGATATGCTCCTCTGACCTGGCCTTAGTGAGCCCCTGTCGGGGCCCATAGTGACCCTAGCTAGCCCAGAACATACCAGCGACAGCGTTCTAAGGTCACCTTCTAGTCAATTGGACACTATGATGATGTCAATGGAAGTGCTTAAATTTCTAGTGAGGCAGCCTTGTGGCCATAGAGAAGTTCTTTAGGTTTTGATTATACTGGATTTCTCTAGCTTGACTCATCTTTCAGGTGACCTCCTACAAAATCAAGGTGAAGCTTGATCCAGACTCTGGCCCAGGTTAAAGCATTTGAGTAGCTAATGGCCTTCTTGACTTTGGATCCCATCATAGTCTCCCTTGACCCAGGTTATTGGTATGTGGTAAAAGCAGACTTTCAAACTGAGAGTAGGGAAGGCCATGCACATGATTTTCATAATGGTTACTCTACAATAAACCAGCAGACTTGCATCACAGGGGGAATTAGTTGCTCTGCAAGGGACATACAGGATATACTTCCCTGGAGAGTTAGGGGTGGGCAGGTGGTCCAGCCCACCAGAAAAAGTGCTCTGTATGCAAACTTGCTGTTTTCATTTTCAGCAGCCTCCTGGCAATGCTTAAGTTTTGATGGGGGTGTGTGGGGCAGGGGTGCCTGGCTTCTTCCCTCCAGCTGGACCCTGCGCCTTGTTTCTGGGAAGGATGTGGTAGATATGTGATCAAAGGGCCATTCCAGCAACTTGCTCAGATCAAGGGGAAGCTGATCCAAGCGGACTTGCTGTCTCTACTGCTGGAAAGCGGCAACTGCTGGCAGCCCTCAGATGAAAAATTCCCACAGAACAGAAACATTAGAGCCCCTTCTCAAGTCATCCTGTTAGAAATGAGAGGAGTGAAATTGGTCTGGCTTTCCTTTGAGCACATCTGCACCCTTCCCACTAGGTCACCAACGGAAGCTGAGCTCCTGGCCCTTTTTCAAGTTGCAGGAATTGAGAATCCTCTTTCCTGCTTCCAGCTCTTCCCATCCATGCTCACCCTTCCCGTTTATACTGGGATCTCACTGGTATCCCACCCCTCATCCTTGTAGGTAGAAACAGGAAGTCTGGATTTCTGATGCCCAGGGACACCTGCTCTGGCATCTGGGCTAAGAAGGACCATTACAGAATGTCTGGGGCACAAAGCCTTTCACCAGGCAAACCCAATGGGCAAAACCTTTCAGGCCCTGCCTCATCCAGCTCTTTGGGAGAAGATCACTGGCCTGAGCAATAGTGATGTCCTATTCTGCATGGTTTCTTTGATATGCCAGGCTTCACATAAAAGCAGCCTTCCAACACCACCACATCATTCACAAACTCATCTTAGAGCCACTTGCCTTGACCTATTTCACACTCAGCAGAGTCCTCTCAGCTTCTGACCTGGGGGCTGACTCACTTTCCTGTTTACAGCCTGGCCTCAACCCTCAATCCTGATGTTTTACATAGTTTCTATGGCAGCGACCTTTGCTTCCCTTTTGACCAGAGTTCAGATTTTCCTCTGGCCAGACAACCTCTGACTATTCTGGGTAAAAGAATGCCAGATCTTACCTGACCTCCAGCATCCTTGGTCCTGGCTACGGCCTCCTCAGAGCATTGTACTTGCCAGACTGGCCTTTATATAGTTGGGGTAGCCTCAGTGTGAGAGAGAAAGGCAGAAGAATAGCATAGGGAGGGAAGGACAAATAAGCCCCTCCCTTCTGAAAATGTAGCGCTATTGATGCAGACATTGAAAGAAGCACTGATCATTTTGCCCCCATGATTCTTAGGCTTGCTCCATCTCAAAGAGCAACAGCAAGTGATATGAACATTTTGAGCCTCTGTGAGCTTATGGGGAGCGTATAGATAGTGCTTGGTAGTGTTGTTCTGTATTCCAACGGGAAGTCCAACTTACCATTCTATTCACAAACTGGATATTTTCTACCAAGTAATTCTGCTTTTATTTCTCAATGAGCTATTCAGTGAGTGCTCAGATTAAATGAGATCGGTAAAGTGGGGAAACACCGTGATTGCTAATCAATGAAGCTGGCTATATAAAACATCATTGTCAGGTCCCTCTCTGATGCTATAGTTAGGGAAGGTTTATTTCGAGGCTCCTGCTCTGCTTTTCTGCCTTCTTCTTTGAGAAATCTCCCTTACCCGTAGCCCTACCAAAAATATCCCATCAGCTACGTTCATACCACATGACTCTCACCACCAGTGATTCGATTAGTGATGAACACTCAAAACTGATACTGTCAGTCCTTCATTGAGTCAGTGACCAACCAGCTCATCTTGCTTGAAAATGTGAGCTAATGTACATAGAGGTCATTGCTAGTCATTGGTGGGGGTTAGACCCTGAAAGTTATGTTGGATAGAACCAGAATCAGTTCATGCTCCATAGGCAGTCTGGGGTTGTGAGAGTGCAGAAAGCATTAGTAAGCAGAGAGAGTTTGTTTGCAGAGGGGAGATGTATTAGACAAGCAGGGAGTTAAGACATCACAGGGACTCATGAAGAGAAAGGAGAAACACATGACCTAGGTTCCTGTAGCTTCCCAGCTCCAGACCCCCAAACCTTTGTCCATCCTTTATTTCTGCTTGTTAGTATCCATGAGATGAGTTCTTAGACCCAAGATCAAATTGTCTCTATGGCCTGAGAGAGTTTTCCAGACAAGAGAAAGCTAAAGGATTAGATCATCGTCTGATTTTTTTTTTTTTTTTTTTTAGATAAGGACTTCTCTTCCTTATGGCTAAAAAACCTTGGCTAAAAAAACTACTACTCAGGTGTTGCCAGCAATGGCTGCAACAGAGTTGTAAACTTATCTTGGCAGTTAAGGAAGGGTAGACTGTTTTCTACTTATTTTGAAGTAGAACTTGATGTCATTGAAAGCTGTTGACATCTATATTCTTGTTGGTTGATCATTTAGGACATTCTGGCTTTTCACTCTTTTCTCACTTGTGATCATCATAGTAGCTTTATAGGGTGTGTCCTCAGGGATTCTGCATTTGTAGGGGGGAAAAACACAAAAAGCCCTGCATTAGACATAAGCTTACATCAAAGGGCAAGATTGCTTCTGCTTGTTTATAATAGTGGGCTATTGGATGATCTGCACCGGATACCTAATTTTGATTGCCTTGTCAACAAATTCAGTGCCCAAATAACTGGAGATTTTTATGACTGGAGAAACTCCAGGTACATAGCATCAGAGGAGAGGCAGGGAAGAAAGTGAGGTAATTCAGTCTGTGATCTATCTCCAGCAATTACGAGCTGCTCTCCTCATCAGATTCAGCTCCTATTCCAAATTAGTATTTACCTGGGTGGAGAAGTGTAAATAGTGGGCACCCTGGGAATGGAGTTGGGGTTGTCCTTTTTTTTTTGTTTCCCTGAAATGAGCTGAGAGAGCACTGTGTAAATGTGCACAAGATACTAAGCTAGTCTGGGTAATAAAATTCAAAGTTAGAATCATAAAATACTCTATAGGAAGACGTTTCATACCTGAGGGAAGGGACAGAAAAATGAATGTGAGTTGTGAAAAGGATACTTAGAGAATGGTAGAGGGAGAACTCATTTATAGTGAGAGCCTTTGTAGTCTAGTAGTGGGGCACATGGGCTCTGGACCTGGAGCACATGGGTTCAAATCCCAGGTTTCCCATGTAGTGCCTGTGTGACCATGGACAGGTTATTTAATATCTTGGTGCTTCACTTTCTTCATCTGTAAAACAGGAATAACAGAAGTATCTACCTCATAGTTTTGTTGTGAAGATGAAAGACATTGATTCATGTCATATGCATAGAGCAGTGTCTGGCCCAAGTAAGCACCAAATAAGTGCTAGCTGTTATTATTCCAAAAGACTTCATCAGGTTGTGTCAACAGGACCATCAAGATGCATGAAATCTAGCGCCACAAGTATTCTATCTCCTGGTTCTGTCGAGAAAATCCAATCTATTTACTCTTTGACTACGGAATGTGTGTGCTTTGGCTAACACAAGAAAGAAGGTGCATGAAAGAGCTCCTAAAATGAGGCTGGGAAGAGAGGGGCCTTCATAGAAGGAGATATAAATGGACTGGGTCCTGGTCTGGAAAAATGAAGACTGAGAGGCACTATGATGAATTTTGTGAAGACAGGAATAGCATGAATAATAACTTGTTTATGAAATACTGGAAAATTAGAACTGGCGTGAAAGATGAATCCTTTGAGGTGAATACTTGAACAGATGGTTACTTGACTGTGCTTGCTGGGAGTCGTTCAGTGATGAAGCTGGTTAGCTCAGGAGTTTCAAAGCAATCTGGATGAAGGGTATGGATTAGGGTCCTTTAACTCCCAAGGGTCATTAGAGGTGTTTGGGATAGAGCCCTAGGTTAGCCCGGCACAGCATGGGTAAATAACTTCTATTAGGGTAGTGGAGAGCTGTTGCAAACCACTCAGCAACCTTCATTCACTTGATTCCCACAACCACGAGTTCCTGAGTTTCTACCGTGGGCAAGTCTGTGCAGGGAATCAAAAGATGAGAAAGACTGCTCATGTGGAAGGTTCCGGATCTGCGTTGCCACCCAGAAAATAAAAAAAGGTTTTATTTTATTTTATTTTCAAATTAACTTAATTTGAAGATTTAATATAGTTGGTTCACTTTTACTTATATTGGCCTGAGACGAGGGAATTTTGGGTTATTTTTTTGATTTCAGGATTAGTATTGTGAGGAAGTTAAGGAAATAAAAGTTCTCTTTTAGTTCTTGTTTTGCTTTCCTAAATTCTATCAAGGTGATACTCTGATGTCAATAGAAAGTTTATTCTTCCTTGTATTTTTATTATTAGAGTGGTTATTCATAAAAATCAGTTTTAGGGCCAGAGGTCAATTTAGAGACATCTTCAGTTCCTTCTTTCACCACTGAAGAAGACGGGTCCCTGGGTGACATGCATAAGGTGGCCAAGCCTGGACCAAAACCCAAGTTCTAGTTTTCTGTGTTTTCTCTCCCATCAGTCTGCTTCCCATAGAGGATCAGGGTGATTAGAGTTGAGCTTATTCTGTGTACACACAGACTCAAATGTGTTATGTTTTATCTTGGAGCACCCAGAAACAGATTTACTGGGAATCCAGTGAAGCTTAAGCTTCAGGGCCCCTCACTTTTATGAGCCTTGAGTGGGGAGAGGAAGCTAGGTTGTAATCAGGAAACATTTCCCTATACACGTTGCTGGTAAATGACCTAAATAGATATTATAAGAGATGGGCCTGATTTTCCAAGGCTCCAGTAATTTATTGTAATCTTTCTCACATTCTAGGAAAAAGAAACTCACTTTTGTACCTATTTCCTACTTGCAGTTTTATATTCTTTTTCTTAAAGAAGTATCCTCTTCCTGCTGCAAGATTATAAATTGCAGGTTCCATGAAACCTCAGTTTGCTTCTGATGCCCAAAGATATAATTGGTTAGAAATTTCATTTTAATATTTCAGGTTTTGATTTTTGAATTAATTTTTATTTAAAAACTTGAATACACTTGTTATTTTTATTTTTTTAGTAAAGGAAAAATTTGTTTAAAAGGTTTTATTTTTTTCACTCTTTTTAAACATTTTTTTAATTTTATTTTTTCAGTGTTCCAAGATTCATTGTTTATGCACCTCACCCAGTGCTCCATGTAATACGTGCCCTCCTTAATACCCACCACCAGGCTCACCGATCCCCCCCACCCCCCTACCCTCCAAAACCCTCAGTTTGTTTCTCAAAGTCTATAGTCTCTCATGCTTCATCTCCCCCTCCAGTTTACCCCAATTCACTTTTCCTTTCCTTCTCCTAATGTCCTCCATGTTATTCCTTATGCTCCACAAGTAAGTGAAACTATATGATAATTGACTTATGTTAACAGGTTTTAAGGAAAAATGATAACTCCTTTCCCCATCTTTCCCCACCCCTTAGTTTTGCTCTCTAGAGTCAAGCACTTTTAATTTCTTTAGATATTTCCCCTACTGCTTATATTGTTTAATAACTTGCTATCTTAATTGATCAGTTTTATGTCAATTTACAATAATATAAAATTTTATATAATTTATAATAATATAAAATTTTATATCAATAATAGAATAGTATTTTATTATTATTCAGTTGTATGTTGGCTTCCTGTAATGGATTTAACTTTAATTCTAAACATCCCTTTTCTCTCTTAATTTCCCCAAATAGTCAAATTACAATGTTTGGTTACCTCCATCATCATTATTTGTATTATGATGACCATATAAATATTATTTACAAAAAAAAAATAAATATTATTTACAGCAAAAGCAAGTAGAATCCTATGGTGTCATTTTTTTTTTTTTTTTTTCCGAGAGGGGTAGAGATGCAGGGCTCAATCCTACAATCCTAATATCATAACCTGAGCCAAAATAAAGAGGCAGACGCTTAATTGACTGAGCCACCCAGACACCCTCTATGGTATCCTTTCTTGTACAACTTTTTATTTGTCCTAAAGTTAATAATTATCTTATTTTCTTTTGATTAATTTTCTATGTTGCCTATTTAAAACACTACTCGCCTTTCTTTTCATGTACCTTTTTGTTTTCCCCAGAGTTCATAATTGCTTAGTTTTTCCTTTTACTTAATTTTCTGTGCATCTAGACAAATAGATCATCAGAACTACCAAGCATCTATTTTACCAATATTATTTGTGGAAGTGGTCAAATATACTAGATAACTTGCCAATCTTCTACCTCCTCTTTTTCTCCACCCCTCCCTGCAGACCTTTTTGAATAATCCTTCATCCTCCTCCTCCAGTATGAAGTGATTTTTTTTTTCTAGTGTCTGGAAATTTCATATGATAAGTCTTTGGTGAGAATGTTTTATGAAGAGAACACGCAATGGACCCTTTCTAATTCTCAGGGAATTGTCTACTCACTATAAGCAATTTTATATTAACAGTTTTATATAAGCAGATTTTGAAAGTGTGCTTTAAATATCTACTACAATACAAAGATTGCCTTCATCTTCTGGCTGAGTAGGTTTTCGAAGGGAATTCTCCTAGATAAAGTACCACATCTGGATGTCTGAAATGTCTGTGATTAAAAGTAGGATTTGTTTGGGATGCCTAGGTGGCTCAGTTGGTTGGACGACTGCCTTCCGCTCAGGTCATGATCCCAGAGTCCCAAGATCGAGTCCCGCATCGGGCTCCCAGCTCTACGGGGAGTCTGCTTCTGTCTCTGCCTTTCTCCTCACTCATGCTCTCTCTCCCTGTCTCTCTCTCAAATAAATAAATAAAATCTTTAAAAAAAAAAAAGAAAAGAAAAGTAGGATTTGGTTATATGAAATTCCACTCCTATTTCTTTGACATGTATATTAACCTTAGGGTGAACTACTAAATTTTGAATCTTAGATAGTTATTAAGAATATATTCCTAATTTCTTGTTACTCTCAAACTCATAATGGCACTTGCCACTATGAAAACTAGTTTTTAATATGTGGAAGTTAAATACAATTTGAAAACAAAAGATATTTTAAAAATTTGTTTTACATACTATTTTTTTTAATTGCATTAGAAACATTACACAGTAATAAGGATTAACTATACTAGTTCCAATAACACCTTCCCTCACTGATACTTTATACATGCAGAATATTTGCTGAATTCGAACTGGGTCCTACTAAGTAGGGCGATAGCCTTGTTTTCCTTTACTGAAGTAGAAATTAAGGCCACTGCAATTCATGACTAGGTTTTCTTATGGGGACTTTTTGTTCCTAGATGATGCATTCCCCTGTAAAGGAGAATTAGTGTTTTCCTAAATAATCCACTATATAAATCAGGAATGATGCTGATTCTTTAGAGAAGGAGGAATTATTTTCAGTGTGTTTCAACATATTTTAATTCCATTCTTTTGAGATTGATGCAATTCAAGTGGCATGCTATTCATTTGAATTCTTGTGGAACATAGCTCTATACTTTCATTTGATTTATTTTATTTCCTGAGAACATCACTGGAAGAAACAACGCTTTTGAATCCTTAAGATCTTGGTTGAGATGCTCAGCCCCAAGCCTTTTACAAGCAGAGATTATATGTCTGGATCAAATCCTCCTCCCAGAATGCACTGTTACTGGAATGGCCTCTGTCTAGACCTATAGTTTTGAAGCAACTACACGCCACCCCTTCGCCCTTCTTTTTCTGTCTTCAGTGGTATTGCCCGCGTATTGACACACATAGGAGTGGTAATTGCCAGGGGCAGGTTTAGGTTGTCTCGTTTGCCTGAGGGTTCCCCCCCCCCCTATATTTTTAAGAATTTGGTGGTGGGGGGCGGTTCACATTGAGGAGTGGTGGAAAACAGAGAAACACCTACTGGAGATTATGGTAGGATTTCTAGCAGTTTATCAATGGGTTGTTCCCAACTTCCCTGTTTGGTGTCCCAAAACTTAGAAAATTGAAGATGCTTTTCTAATATCTCCATTTCAAGCGATGTCCATGTGTAGAAAGAGTGTTAGTGGCTAATTTGGTGCAGTAATTTATTTCCAGGGTAGTGAGGGAATTTCCCCTGGATTTTAGTAGGCACGATAGATTCTAAAGCCATCTCTAGGGCTGCTGTACATTTCTCCTGAAATTCTGGATCCTTGAAAATGAACAATTTTGCTATCTGGGTATCTTGTGTAAGGTATTTCCTGGCACTTGCATTTATATTGCATTACTGGAAGCTTATCAAAAATAAAATAAAATAAAATAAAATAAAATAAAATAAAATAAAATAAATGTGTGTACTCAATCAATTGACTATGAAAACATTTGGTTTGTTTCATCAGTTAGATTCAGCATCACTTCTCTCTGAGGAACAGTTAAGGTGTCTTCTGGATGAATGCTCCCTCAAACAAAAGTCCATGATTAGACTACCTTCAGAAAGAGAAAAGGAAGACATGGAGGATATAACACCAGAGGTCCCCCATCTTTCCAGATCTATCCTCTCTGAGCTCCTAAAGGGATTAAAAACAACGGTCACAAGCTCTGAGGTGAAAGACACAGATATGCCTGAGAATACGGAATGTGAAACACTTACAGGCTACTATCTCACCAAAGCCTTGACTGGGCGTTACACATCCCAGGCCCTTGTCATCGAAGCAGAGAATTTGAAATGCCTCCAGTTTTCCAAGGACGAGGTTATTAGTGACACAAAAGACTACTTTATGTCGAAGACTCTTGGCATTGGAAGACTGAAGAGGCCCTCCTTCTTGGATGATCCACTGTATGGCATGAATGCGAGCCTTTCTTCCGAAGACCAACATCTGAAAGTCCACGCTGCAGAGAAACCAGAAACGGGTAAGGCTTGGAGAATGTGTCTATCAGTGCATTATTACTTGGCATCTCAGCATAAAGATGTTATAGTTTCAGGTAGAGCAAGATAGGAATTACGTTTGTAAATCACAGATGGTGGCAATAGCATGAAATAGAACATTTATCAATGTTTGTGTGAAACCAAGGTTGAGATTCCTACTCTTATGACATACATTTTTTTCTAATGGTATTGAATACATATTCTTGGTGGTTATACAGGAAACAGTGATGATTTCAGAATAGAAGACAAATTGGTTAGAACAGATGCAAATAATTGAATAGATTTGCTTAGTCATTTAACTTCCAAATTTCAGTGATGGCAATTTATTCCAGGGAATGAATTTGTAAAATGTGAAATACATTTTATTAGTGGTTTTATTAGTTTCTGTACAAACTTCCTGTCCCAGCTATTTGTATATACTCAGGTGTTTTGTCTTGTTACAATGCTGCATTTTACAGTGGTACAATGGTACAGGTTGTAAATACTATGGACAGTTTTTGACAGACACAAATATTCAATTTTTTATCTATTTTAGAAGTCTTTAAATAGACTCAACTTTTCTTCTAATGTAGATGTCTCTATTGGTCAATCTATTGATTACAGTATATATTTTCTATTAAGTCTATATCAATCTCTATTATCTCCATACTACCTATTAAAAAAATTTTTTTTAATGATTTTATTTATTTACTTGAGAGAGAGAGAATGAGAGGAGAGAGGTCAGCGGGAGAAGCAGACTCCCTGCTAAGCAGGGAGTCTGATGTGGGACTCCATCCCAGGACTCCAGGATCATGACCTGAGCCGAAGGCAGTCGCTTAACCAACTGAGCCAGGCGTCCCCTCCATACTACCTATTAAATTTAGACTCTACTAATTCTGAACTAACTCCCCAGTGCTGTATTTCTCACTGCCTGCCAGAAAGCTCCATGTGGTTATGGCCTCAATCTGATTTCCTCATCTTTCCTTTTAACTCAGATTTTCCTCTTTCCTTTCTGTTTCCTCCATCACCCGGGCTCAAAATTTGAATCATCATCGAATCTCCTCACCCTTTTGCTCCCCACCTTCGACCTTCAGTATTGTTTGTTCTGCTTCTGCAGCGTCTCCCATGCCCATCCCTTCCTCGCTCTTCGTGCTGCCTCAGCCGGACCGCTGTGATGATCCCTGGAGCAGTCCTCCCCACCTCTGGTTTTTCCCCTCCTCCAGCCGTCGTTGACTGCCACCAAACGAATCCCTCCAAAGTCCAGCTTTGATAACCACATTCCGCAGCTTGGAAAAGTTCTGTAGCTCTCCACTGCCTACTGAATATAACCCAAATTCTTTCCCTTGCTTGTCCAGGCCTCCACAATCTGACTTCCATCTATTTCTAGTCAGTCTCTAACTAGTCTTCTACGTGTTATTCAGGTTATAGCTAATCTGGTCTTGGGATTTCCAGGACTTTCCTCTGCTCCTGGATAACCCCTATACCTTTTTTCCCCCTGAAGAATGTTCAGGTACCTCTTCATTGGTAGTGGGATCCCAATCCCATCCTCTCTGAAGGTAACCTTCCCTTCTGCCCTTTTTAAAAAGTTTGATTTCCCCTCTGAATGTCCAAGACCCTTGGTCCCCTATCAGGTCCTTTCATACACATTGTCTTGAAGTTCTTAGGCACACACACATCTTCTCTTCCTTAAAATGGTGTAATTTTTTTGAGGACAAACATCCTATCTTTGATTTATTGTTACATCTCCTTTGATGTCCAAAGTGCTGCCTTAAACTAAGTGCCTGTTTAAGAAATGAAACTTTAAATTGCTCAGTTTTAGAATAATATGCTGAAAATGTGGTTCACATTTACTCTTCACATTATGAATGGAAGCAGGTGGTATTGCTTAAGAATTATGCAAGCCTCCCATGCTATATAAAGATTTGCAACTTTTTTCTTTTTTTAATGAGATTTTACAAGCTATGAAGTCTGTATCCAGCTGAGAGTTCTTTTTTACAACATGCAATTCCATCAGATGGGTGCGTTCTGCCTTTCCCCACTAAGGATCTTCATTTAATAAACTGTGAAAACTTTGTTCTGCCCTAAGATCGTGGTGTCTTTTCTTTCTATTTGGATAAAGGGTTTTTATTAGGGAAAGCATCTGCATCTCCTCTTTGTCTGTTGTTGGCATACTTACCAAGTTAGAAGTGATGATTTGTTGCATATGCGATCTCATCCCCATGGAGTCTGTGTGGAAGGGTTTAGAACAGTACTTTACTAAAATATGACTTGACTTCTGTGTGAACTTGGGTCACACTGATGTATATCTGTCTCTGAGTAGAACTGATAAGACAGAATGAACTAGAACTTAATGTGACTTGATGGAAGGAAGCTGCGGTGGCTTACCTCTAACTTCACAGAACGTGCCTCGGAAGGCACCAGATAATCCTAATGTCTGATTATAACAACTCCTGAGAGTATGGAGGATGAAGATGGATGGCATCATGGTGAATCTGTGAACCATATTTAATTTTCCGCTTATTATATAACAGACTTTAAGGAATAGGTCCTGCATTATCATCTTGAATGCCTGTTAGCATATCTGAGGTTGGAGGTTTTAATTTTACTAACCTCAGTGTTTATGATTAAAATACTTTGCTAATCAATTTTTTTGCTAATCAATTTTATTCTAAATACTAAGTTGTAATTATGTGCTTTCTATGAAAGCGAACGCCAAAACTGAATGCCATGCCTGCTTTCTTGGCACAAAGCCTTTTACAGGTGTAACTTGAATGAGGAGTCTCAGTGTTTTCAGCTGATACGTTATATTCAGGTCTTTCTTAGGAAACAGTGACATGTGAATGTGATTCCAGATGGGTTTCTACGGACTGGACTGCACTAAGAAAAACCAGTTATCATTTTCTCTTTCAATAGCAGATATTATTGACATATTCTTTTCTTTTTCTTGAGGAACTGAGGTCTGTTCCAAGTATTAAAATTCTTCTAAAAGGCTGAGTCAGATAAAACTTCAAAAAGAGAACCCAGCTGAATGATACTGAGGGCCATTTTAAATTGTGATATTGAAAGATAAGGATCTACCTCACAGCTGTATTCAAAGTTCCATTTTTCTTGTTTGGGCTTTAGGCTTAGGGGTAAATACTGATACTTGACTTTCTGGATACAAGGTCCAGTAAATTCAGGGATGCCTGGGTGGTTCAGCTGGTTAAGCGTCTGCCTTCGGGATCGAGGGGGTCGTGGGATCGAGCCCTGAGGTGGGCTCCTTGCTTAGTGGGGAATCCGCTTCTCCCTCTGCCCACCCCTCATCCCACTTATGTGCTCTCTCTTAAATAAATAAATAAAATCTTTTTTAGGGGTTCCTGGGTGGCTTAGTGGGTTAGAGCCTCTGTCTTTAGCTCGGGTTGTGGTCCCCGGGTCCTGGGATAGAGCCCCGCATTAGACTCCTTGCTCAGCGGGGAGCCTGCTTCCTCTCTCTCTGCCTGCCTCTCTACCTACTTGTGATCTCTGTCTGTCAAATAAATAAATAAAATCTTAAAAAAATTTTTAAAAAGTTCCAGTAAATTCAGTGTTGTACTCACTCCCTGTTGGGGGTGTAGGGGATTGGTAGTGTCTTCTCTTCTCTACCGAGATCGGAACCCATTTAAAGACAGAGGGATTCTGAGGAAGGCACAGAGCAAGGAGTTTGACTTCCTTGCTGATGAAACATAGGGGGTTGCTGTGACCTGGGTGGGCAGCCCAACGGTCTTCCAATGCTGCGTCCTCTGAGTGAACTGAAGCACGTGAAAGCCTCAAGCCTCACTGTGGAGACCTGTCCAGGTGGAACCACTAGCTGGGCCGGGTGGCATGCTGACTGTGGAGGAAGGGGCGGGCCGAGCGTGCTATTTTTTTCCCCGGAACTCACTGATCAGGAGCTGGCTCTTCTCCCTGGCGCCCGTGGAACAAGGTGGTGCGAGGTGGGTTGCGTCCCCGCCCTAAGTCAAGTGCGAGGAGAGTGGGGAGTAAGCGTTCTTTGCCACCATGTCACCTCTGAGACACCCCCGAATACACTGGTGCTCACAGAGGAAGCTCTTCAGGTCTGTGGTTAGTCTGGTGTTTAATCGAGTTATCTTATGTCGAGTTGCTTTCCAGAGAATTCCAACAAAAAGTTCTCTCTGCCTGTACGGTATACTCCTTCCCACCAAGCATTTGATCTACTTATCAAGTTCATATAGTGAAGAAGAAAATATGAATAACGAAAGCAACAGTAGTAGCGTAGGGCAAAAAGGGACACCAAGTCAGTCATGTAGTAAAGAAAGGGGTCAGAAATGTATTAACTCTTCAAGGGAAACAAAGTGGAATTTTCCCATAGGACCCGTGTAATGAATGGTGTCTCAAAAATTTTTATAACGAGTGAGTCAGGTATGTTTGTTTTAAAAATAACAACCTTAAATAAAAACTTCGGGCTACTGACTGTCTTGGTTGGCTCAGGAGTGTCCTGGTTTCACCATCGAATGTTTCTTGTCCTTGGAAACCCTTCCTCTCTGGCAAACTGGGATGATTGGTCACTGTAAATTGAAACTGAGAACAAAAGCCCAGAGGGCAAATTAATTACTTAAAGCTTGCAGTAGTCTGGGTAAGTGGCAGGATCCCAGACTAGAAGCTAGAGGAGCAGAGGGAGGTTGGGCGTGCCCACCCACCAGCAGGATCTGGCCTAGTGGTTGGGAGTCTGGGCTCTGGGTGAGGCAGATCCAGCTTTGAATGCTTGCTCTCTTACTAGCAGTGATCTTAGGCAAATTACTTCATCTATCTCCTCTACACCTTGGTATCCTTATCTGTTAAGATCAGATGGTTTTAATAGTTCAATAAGGATCAAAGGAGAAAGTCCACATAAAATGATTATGTCAGTGACTGGACTTGGTTGGCTTATGTGGGATAGTAGTAGTCCCTCTTTTTTTTTTTTTTTTAAAGATTTTATTTATTGATTTATTTGACAGAGACAGGGAGAGAGGGAATATAAGCAGGGGGAGTGGGAAAGGGAGAAGCAGACTCCCCGCCAAGCAGGAGGCCCAATATGGGGCTCAATCCCAGGACCCCAGAATCATGACCTGAACCGAAGGCAGACACCTAACCGACTGAGCCACCCAGGTGCCCCAGTATTAGTCCCTCTTTATTTGAGGTTTCAGTCACTTGTGGTCAGTAGCCTTCCGGAAGCAGGTGATTCTCCTGGCCTGTTGTCAAGGTTAATGGTAGGCTAACACTGTGTCACAATGCCTATGTCATTCACTTTCATCCCATCGTGTGAGCCATTTATCGCCTCACATTATCACAATGAGAGGGGTGAGTATAGTACAAGGCATTTTGAGAGAGACTATATTCACATAACTTTTATTACAGTAAGTTATAATTGTTCTATTTTATTAGAATTGTTTTTAATCTTTTACTGGGCCTAATTTATAAGTTAAACTATCAGAGGTATGTATGTACGGGAAAAATCATAGTATATATGGGGTTTAGTATCATCCATGGTTTCAGGCCTCCACTGAGGGTCTTGGAACACATTCCTTGTGGATAAGAGGGACTTCTGTATTTAACATTTAATCAGGAGATTTCCCATAAAAGCCTGGACTTCTGACTTTTCTGACAAATCAGCAGTTCCTTCCACCAGTGAGGAGAGCTGAGGAGCAGATGTTCCCTTTGGAAGAGGCATGGGGGACAGGGTCCCCGTCTGCCCCTCTTGACTTCATGTGCCTGGTCCTTTGGAGCCATATGATTTCCATACCATGTTATAAGCCTCTGCTGCTTTGAGTGTGGCCCAGTTACTGGGGGCTTATTAGAAAACCTACTGACTCATAATTTGCACTTTAATAAGATCCCCCAGTGACACTGTGAGGTTTGAGAAGCACTGTTACAAAGCACAGAGCATCAGGATCTTTGGGCAGGGTTTTGCTTCTTGTTTTATACCTGTGTCCAAGGCCCTAGCCCGACTTCCAGAAGTCAGAGTCCCTGGTATGGGGCATTCAGTTTGTCAAATTAATGCAAGCTACAAGATTATATATTACATAGCTACTATACAAGACATAGTATAAGCTTATACATACAAGCTATATACAAGGTTATATATTCTATAACTACTATAAGAATTTGAGAAATATGGATTTCAGTATAGATTTCAGAAAGCTAATTATGTTATTCCATTAGGGTCCTCAGAACAAGTTGACCAACCTACCAACTGTGCAGTCTGATACTCCATGTTGAAAAATTGCCCATCAGAAGATTTGTTTGGTTGTAACTTCCTCCTTATTTACCATCAATTTTTATTTTAGTCCCAGTATAATTCACATGCAGTGTTAAATTAGTCTCAGGCATACAATATAGGGAGTCATCACTGATTGTAAGTTTGGAACAGAACTTGGGGTGGCTGTAGTTGGATTGGTTTTTGTGAAGGACATTGCAGTTGTGAAGGGTACATGTGTTAGTGTATGTCCTTACTCTGACCACCTGAACAGTTTCATAGGCACTAGATAGTTTTGAGAAAGTTTTTTTTTTGTTGTTGTAATATAGGCTTTCTGGTTTGTAGTGGAGTACTGAGATTCTAAAATAGTAACACTACTAGCTAACTTTTTTTTTTTTTCCCGTTGAAAAATATGTTGGCTTGCTCTTAGGGAAATTCTTAACTCATCGTTGCTTTTATGGAGTTCTGTTTCTCTCAAACTGTGTGTGCCCTCAGGCCTCCTAGTTATTATTTGTTAAATTCTTTTTTCAAGAGAACTCATTGCCTTTCAGATGCACTTAGTAATTTAACTCCCCCAAATTTATTGGATCAAAATATCAGAGTTGCTATGAGAGATTTCCACAGTTCATTACCTTTTGATGTAACACTTTAGTTATATTCAATGAATTTATCTTAAGTCACTTTCAACTAATTTTCTTTCATGCTTTTTTCATTCTTGATTTGAGGTAGGCTTTTCCTGCAAATATGTGCCACCAATTATTTTCTTCATCTCATAAAATATCATTTATCCTTTTGTTTAGTAGTCTTAACAATGGCATTTTGGAGAGGTTTGGTACTTAATTGTGATGTGTTATTCTTTTATCAGTTAATAAGAGCTTGTGATTCCAGTTCTTCATTCAAATTGGGTAAAATGAAAAAGTTAAGATCCTGTGGACTAGATCTGTGCACCAGCAGTCCTGGGAGCTTGTTAGAAATGCAGGGTCCCAGGGCCTGCTCCAGACCTACTGTCTCAGAGTCTGCATTGTAACAAGTTGTCCAGCAGGTGATCTGTGCACTTGTTAAAGTGGGAGAAGCTCTGGACTAGATTGTTGACTAGTCCTACTAGTGGTGAAAATAATGTCAGAAAGTACCTTCTTTTCCATCTGCTCAATCCCTCCTTTTTCTTCTTAAATTTCATTTTAATGAAGATCCTGCCTTCTCCAGATTGTCTTATTGCTCTAAGCATACCTCCCGTTTTGCTTTTGGGTAACCTTCCCTTGAATCACCAAAAGCAAGCATGTCCTAGCTTGAGTTCTCAACTCCTTCATGGTTAATAATTTATTTGGAGACACATATAACTGGAGTGGGATCATTTGTCCTCTGTATATTTGGCATCTGCCTCAGCTCTGTCTGGCATTTTAAGCTATACCAAGTCCATCCCTTCAGCAATGCCTCTTACATTGGCAACATATTAGAATCGCTTGATGAGATTTAAAGCAGACCGACGCCTTGGTTCCATCCCAGGTGAATTAAATCTATTTCTAGGGGTTGGATCTGGACATCAGTATTCATTCATTAAGGACATTGTTCTAGGATATATGGAATAGGACACAACCCCAACTCTGAATTATTTCATCATCTGTTGATGAAGGTAGCCACTTAGGCAGGAAATCACAGCAGGGGCAAGACAAGAGTAGTAAGAGCTTTGGGACAAAGTCCACGGGCACACTACAGAGGGAATGAACACTGGGGAGATGGGGAAGTGATGTTCAAGTTGAGCCTCCAAGGATGATGGTCATTTACTGGGTGGTCAAGAAGGACAACACTCCAGATAGAAGAAATAGTATCTGGGAAGGCCCGGGCCACTCTTACCATTCCTCCTCTCATGTGTGGGATATTGAGGTTTGCGTCTCCTCTATCCCACCTTTCTCCTTGCTTATTTTTCGTCTGTGTGTTGGCAACACCACTACATTTCTCATTTGAATCTCTGAAGAGAGAGTCATTTTGCCCTTAATGATTAGGCTGATTTTTAAAAATGACAGCATTGGGGCACCTGGGTGGCTCAGTGGATTAAGCCTCTGCCTTCAGCTCAGGTCATGATCTCAGGGTCCTGGGATCGAGCCCCACATCGGGCTCTCTGCTCAGCGGGGAGCCTGCTTCTTCCTCTCTCTCTCTCTCTGCCTGCCTCTCTGCTTACTTGTGATCTCTGTCTGTCAAATAAATAAAATCTTTAAAAAAATGACAGCATTATCGACCTATATTTTATATACCTGGATTCATTTCCTGTGGTTGTCACAACAAATGACCACAACAGAAACCTAGATCTCTTGAAGATCTAGAGGCCTGCGGTCTGAAATCAGAGTCAGCAAGGCCATACTCTGCCTGGAGGCTCTAGGGAAAAATGCCCCCTTGCTTTTCCAGGTTCTCAGGCTTTTAATGTTTTTTGGTTTTCTTGCTTTGTGGCCTCCTCCTGCCAATCTCCACTTCTTTTTCACATTGCCTTTCTCTCTGTGTGTCTCTCCAGTCTGCCTCTGCTTTTCTCTTGTAAGGATGTTTGTTACTGAACCTATGGACCACCTGGATGAATCCAGTTTCATCTCAAGATCCTTAACAGATCTGCGAAGACCCTTTTCCCAAGGAAGGAAATTTTCGCAGGTTTGAGTGATTAGAATGTGGACATAACATTTTTTGGCCACCATTCAATAGTACTTTTACTATGCAGTGGTTTTTATAGTCACAAAGTTTTGCATCCATCACCACTCTCAATCTGACATTTTCCTCACCCCTCAGACAAATGCTATCCCCATGAATAGTCACTCCCCATTTTCTCCCAATGCCCCCAGCCCTAGGCAACCACTAATCTGCTCTCTGTCTCTGTGAATTTGCCTAGTTTGGACATTTCATATAAACAAAATCATAAAAATATGTGGCCTTCTTGGTCTGGCTTCTTACACTTTGCAAATGTTTTTTTAAGTTTCATCCACGTTGTAGCAGGTATCCATCCTCCATTCTTTTTATGTTGAATGCTGATCTCTTGTATGACTATACTGAGTTTTTTTTAATCCATTCATCAGTGGGTGGACATTTGGGTTGCTTTTACTTCTTAGCTGTTGTATGTAATTCTGCTATGAAAACTAGCCTACAGGGCACCTTGGTGGCTCAGTCTGTTAAGCATCTGCCTTCAGCTCAGGTCACTATCTTGGAGTCCTGGTACTGAGTCCCGCATCAGGCTCCCTGCTGAGCCTCCCTCACTTCCTGTTCCCCCTGCTTGTGCACTCATACTCTCTATGACAAATAAATCTTTTTTTAAAAATTAGAATTAAAAAAGATTTTATTCATTTATTTAACACAGAAAGAGAGGGAGAGAGAGCGCACAAGAAGAGGGAACAGCACACAGGGAAAAGCAGGCTCCCCGCCGAGCAGGGGGTCCAATGCAGGACTCTATCCCAGGACCCTGAGACCATGACCTGAGCTGAAGGCAGAGGCTTAAGCAACTGAGGCATCCAGAAGTGCCAAATGAATAAAATCTTAAAAAAAAAAAAAAAAAAGCAACTGGCCTACCGATTTTGGCGTGGATGTATGTTTTCATTTCCCTTTGGCATATATGTAGGAGTAGAGTTACTGGGTCTGTGGTAACTTTTTGGGGATTTGCTGGACTTTTCCAAAG
The DNA here is from genome assembly GCF_030435805.1 of Mustela lutreola. Lineage (NCBI taxonomy): Eukaryota > Metazoa > Chordata > Mammalia > Carnivora > Mustelidae > Mustela > Mustela lutreola. The sequence goes on along the minus strand of NC_081296.1, from coordinate 66,062,362 downwards.
TGGGTGCACCATTTTACATTCCCACCAGTGGTGGATGAGGGCTTTGGTTTTTCTTGTTTCTGGATTCAATTTTATCGTCATCTTTTAGTTGATTCTCTTATCACTTCTGCCTTCTCTGGTAATCTTCTCACTAGGTTGGGAGAATATTTCCATACCATTTTTGTTAGTGTCACATGTCTTTTCCTCACAGTGAAGAAATGGCAGGTGGTCAATTCTTATCCACTCTGAATGTCACATTTTCTTTTGATTTCACCCTGCTTCCCAGAAATAATGCAAAGCAAGCAACGATGGAAGTTGATGCTATCTCCAGATCCATAACCATTTTAGTTCTTAAAACCTAGAAAGTTTTTCTCTTGGCTATAAGCTAAATGAAGGCAAGTACCTTCTCTTTTGTGTTTTCTTGTAAACTTTGTATGCAGCTTGTGATGAGTGTTCAATTAAGTATTAAATGAGAATGGCTATTGTCTCATGTGTAAAATGACTAACTGTTGTGTAGATTGAATAATTTTTCCTAATTATGCACAACTTCTGATAACCTAACCAGTTTGGTTATTGTTTTCAATGCACAGATGAACAGGAGACTGAAGATATGATAGAAGAATGTAAAGAATCTTAAGCAAAGACTTGCTGGGCGTGTTCTGAGAAAGTTGGGTAAATTCAATTACATAATTTTTTTCTGAATTCTTATATTCAATGACTGCATTTATAGGGACCATTCCTCAAATAATGATGTTAATATTTGGATTTTCTCTACCTGGATTATATTTCTTTGATATTTTTGAGACTTGAGGTACAATTGGTCAGTGGGGTTTTTTTTCATTGAAATTTCTTGTAAAATTGTATTTTATTGCCAATCTTGTAACATCAGGGATACATTATAGAAACCAACATTTTATGTATGTGTGAGTTACCTTAAAACTAGCTCAAGTGCTATGATGACTTTGTGTTTGATTTTATGTGTTACAACTTCATTGGGATTCAGACAGATTTAATCACTGTGAATTCTTACTTGGGCCCTGATTTTCCAGATTTCCTCCTCTCTGATGTCTGGTGGTAAGTATAACTTGCCAAAGGGGGAAAAATTTTTTTTTTCTCAACAAAGCAATGTTAGCATAGACTTTGCTTTCTTATTAACAGTGATACTTTGCTTAAATAGGAGTTTGACTGAATTACTTGATTTAAAAAAAAATTATTTGAAAGCAAGAGAGAGAGTGAGAGTGAGAGACTAAGTGAGCACAAGCAGGTAGAGAGGCAAGCAGCAGGAGAGGGAGAAGTAGGCTCCCTGCTGAATAAGGAATCTGATGCAGGACTTGATCCTAGGACTCGGGGATCTGAGCCAAAGGCTGTCACTTAACTGACTGAGCCACTCAGGAGTCCCTGAATTACTTGATTTTTATTATCAGTTATCATCTTTCAGAATGCAGCAACTATATCATCCTGTTGGAGAGTGTATTTATGTCAGAATTTTGAGCAGAGGTTCTATGCCTTTCTTTGATTGAACCGATTTAATCATCTTCTCATCTCTGAAGCAAATTCTGTGGCCAGGGGATGGGCTGTGATAATTGGTGTAGTCAGGGATTCATGCTTGCTTTTTCTAGATAGGAGCTGGGTTAATCTGCCTGGAGTAACATGTAGAAATTATGGACAGTAGTAAAAAGTAAGCAGTAGCAAGACATAGTCACATAAATCCACACTGTTTCCCAATGAGAATGCTATGGTAAATGCTCTAATTTTAAATAGATTGAAGATGGGGGGGGGTTAAATAATAAATAATTGTTAAAATATTAAATAATGTGTTGATGCTCTCCATGCTAAACTGACAGATGTCATAGAAAGAGACATCCACTTTCTAGATAGTAATTTGATACACACCTCTTATAAAAAGACCACATAAAGAGGTCTTCTAAATCTTCTTTTTGGTTAGTCTTATGTTATACTGGAAATGGATGGGTGATATTCTTGAAACATGGGTATTAATCAAAATGCTATAAATACCATATAGAGAGGGAAAAGGGAAGACACTCAGACTTTTTTTCTAGAGTGCACTAAAAGAAATTAGAAAGCAGCAAAGATCAGCTACTTAAGAAAAGTTGTGTGGCTCTATTTTAAGAGAGGTTTGTCTAGTTACAGGTTAGTCACTTGGATTCATGAGAGCAATTTATGTCCACACTTTTTGACAATGAATTGGCTCTACAAGTCCAGTTTATTTCTGATGAAAAAGAAATGAGCAGGTAATCGTGCTGCCTTTAATGAAGTTTGGAGGGATAAGTATGTCGCATGACTATTTTTTGCTTACCTGTTTCATCACCTGTTAGTGGATGATGTTAACGATGACTTTAAAAAATGAATTCTGTGCTACTATTTTCAGAGGAATCGATAGGCAATTTCTTTTTTGAGCTGCCTCTTTCAGTTGACATGAAAATAACAACGGTTCTTGTTGATGTCAATGTGTGACAGTGTAATTCATCTTGATGTGAAGGATTTTGTTGGGGGGTACCAGCAGAAGTGAAAGTCATGCTTTTAGACTCTCCTAGCAATGACGTGTGTTGTAAGGTTTAAGTCAGGGGAGAGGTGACATGGGTGGGAATTTGGAGTGGTGACAGAGAGGAGCCATTTTGGCCCAATACCCTTTTTGAGGAGCTCAGCTTTCTAAACCTGTGCTTCTGGTATTTGAGTGTGTGTGTGTGTAGGGGGGTTGAGAGCTTATGCCTTCCTAATGTGTTTCCGCAAATGGTATTTGGGGTATAATGAGCCTTTATGTTATAGAAGTTTAAGAGAAGAGAAGTAAGATGGAATGATCTTAAATAATGGATTTTGCCATTGAAAGAGCTGACACCATTCATTCCATAGCACATCAACTGAAGGGACCTCTAACAGGGACTGGTAAGCTGAATATAGACTATAATTCAGATGAGACCAGGTACAATCAAGGGTATAATGTAATGCAACATGAAGACTCCAGGTTTTGTTTTGTTCTAAATATTATCCTGTAAGGGAGAAAATGTTCTTATTAAAAATCAGTGCTTTCCCCAAGATACAGATGTAGTGAAAAGAAGGGCCATATGCACCCCAATATTCATAGCCACAATGTCCACAATTGCCAAACTGTAGGAAGAGCCTAGATGCCCTTCAACAGATGAATGGATAAAGAAGATGTGGTCCATATATACAAAGGAATATTACTCAGCCAACAGAAAGGTGAATACCCAACTTTTGCATCAACATGGTTGGGACTGGAGGAGATTATGCTGAGTGAAATAAGTCAAGCAGAGAAAGTCAATTATCATATGGTTTTACTTACTTGTGAAGCATAAGGAATAACATGGAGGACATTAGGAGAAGGAAAGGAAAAGTGAATTGAGAGAAATCAGAGGGGGAGAAGAACCATGAGAGACTGTGGACTCCTAGAAACATAAACTGAGGGTTTTAGAGGAGAGGGGGGTTGGGAGGATGGGTCAGCCTGGTGGTGAGTATTAAGGAGGTCACATATTGCATGGAGCACTGGTTTTTATAGGCAAACAATGAATCTTGGAGCACTATATCAAAAACTAATGATGTGTGATGATTAACATAACAATAAAAAAGTAAAGATAAAAAAATGTAATAATGACACAAAGTATAGGAATAACTTCATGCACACACACAAAAAATCAGTTTTTATTTTAAGGTTCCTTCTAGACCTCAGTCTTTGCCTTGCCCCAGAATAAGATAGAGAAGAAAAGCAGGAAAGAGAATCTTCAGGATCTTAAAATTTGAGCTTTTTCTGCTTATGACTTCTCAAGAAAACAACTGGCACCACCTTTATTGTAAATTCCTGAAGGACCCGAAGTTTATGGCCTGTCAACTCTCTCTGGAACACAGGACCATAAACTCTCGTAGCAGGAAAAAGGTATCACCCTGATGGCGTAATTTTAATTCTTACAAGCCCTTTGTTTCCATGTAACCTACTGATTCAAAGGTGAGTCTCAGAGTAAACATGGAACATGTCTGGGAAAAAGCTCCTGTTCCTATACACTTTTTCTGTCCTATCAGAATTTTTAAAAAAAATTATATTCAATTAGCCAACATAGAGTTCATCATTAGTTTTTGATGTAGTGTTCAGGGATTCATTAATTGTGTATAACACCCAGTTCTCATCACCACACATGCCCTCCTTAATACCCATCACCTGGTTACCTCCTCCCCTCACTCCCCTCCCCTCTGAAACCCTCAGTTTGTTTCCTGGAGTCCATAGTCTCTTGTGGTTTGTCTCCCTCTCTGATTTCTTCTCATTGTTTTCCCTTCATTCCCTATTGTCCTCTATACCATTGCTTATGTTCCACATATGAGTGAAACCATATGATACTTGTCTTTCTCTGTTTGACTTACTTCAGTTAGCACAGTCCCCTCCAGTTCCATCCATGTTGATGCAAATGGTGAATATTCAGCCTTCCTGATGGCTGAGTAATTCCATTGTATATATGGACCGCATCTTTATCTAGTCATCTGTTGAAGGACCTCTTTGGCTGTTGTGGGCATTGCAGCTATGAACATTGGGGGTACATGTGCCCCTTGTTTTCACTGTCCTATTAGGATATTTTCAGTGACTGTAGGCTTGCTACTTAAAAGTGAATTAGAATTCTCTTCCAAGACTTGCCATGTTTGTGCTCCTCTCAGAAGGAATGCTGTCCTTTTTGAAAGAATTATCTTTCAAATCAGTTTTCCAAACTCTGTGACCCTTTCCATACCTTCTAGTGATTGATTCTTTACCTGGGCACCATGAAATGATTTGGCAGTTTATGCTTCGATATGATTATGCTGCCTTCAAAGGAGAAGTGTTTTTAGAATGAGACAGAAGTCAATAAGAGTGTATCTCAGTCTGTCAGTCATTTCTAGAGTTCACTGGACTCCAAAGCCAGACCTTTAGCCTATTCCTAAGATTTTTGATTCGACCTGTTCTTATTAAAAATGGAAATTAATTGGCCGGTATTCTACATTCATTGTTAGCTCACCCGGAACTCAAGGTCTGCTTAATGTAATGCTTTGGCCTTCTCTTCAAAAACTAATCTTATGCTGAAAAAGCATTTGACAAAGTACAGCATCCCTTCCTGATCAAAACTCTTCAAAGTGTAGGGATAGAGGGCACATACCTCAATATCATCAAAGCCATCTATGAAAAACCCACCGCAAATATCATTCTCAATGGAGAAAAACTGAAAGCTTTTCCGCTAAGGTCAGGAACACGGCAGGATGTCCATTATCACCACTGCTATTCAACATAGTACTAGAAGTCCTAGCCTCAGCAATCAGACAACAAAAAGAAATTAAAGGCATCCAAATCGGCAAAGAAGAAGTCAAATTATCACTCTTCGCAGATGATATGATACTATATGTGGAAAACCCAAAAGACTCCACTCCAAAACTGCTAGAACTTGTACAGGAATTCAGTAAAGTGTCAGGATATAAAATCAATGCACAGAAATCAGTTGCATTTCTCTACACCAACAACAAGACAGAAGAAAGAGAAATTAAGGAGTCAATCCCATTTGCAATTATACCCCAAACCATAAGATACCTAGGAATAAACCTAACCAAAGAGGCACAGAATCTATACTCAGAAAACTATAAAGTACTCATGAAAGAAATTGAGGAAGACACAAAGAAATGGAAAAATGTTCCATGCTCCTGGATTGGAAGAATAAATATTGTGAAAATGTCTATGCTACCTAAAGCAATCTACACATTTAATGCAATTCTTATCAAAGTACCATCCATCTTTTTCAAAGAAATGGAACAAATAATTCTAAAATTTATATGGAACCAGAAAAAACCTCAAATAGCCAAAGGGATATTGAAAAAGAAAGCCAAAGTTGGTGGCATCACAATTCCGGACTTCAAGCTCTATTACAAAGCTGTCATCATCAAGACAGCATGGTACTGGCACAAAAACAGACACATAGATCAATGGAACAGAATAGATAGCCCAGAAATAGACCCTCAACTCTATGGTCAACTCATCTTCGACAAAGCAGGAAAGAATGTCCAATGGAAAAAAGACAGCCTCTTCAATAAATGGTGCTGGGAAAATTGGACAGCCACATGCAGAAAAATGAAATTGGACCATTTCCTTACACCACACACGAAAATAGACTCAAAATGGATGAAGGACCTCAATGTGTGAAAGGAATCCATCAAAATCCTTGAGGAGAACACAGGCAGCAACCTCTTCGACCTCAGCTGCAGCAACATCTTCCTAGGAACATCGCCAAAGGCAAGGGAAGCAAGGGCAAAAATGAACTATTGGGATTTCATCAAGATCAAAAGCTTTTGCACAGCAAAGGAAACAGTTAACAAAATCAAAAGACAACTGACAGAATGGGAGAAGATATTTGCAAACGACATATCAGATAAAGGACTAGTGTCCAAAATCTATAAAGAACTTAGCAAACTCAACACCCAAAGAACAAATAATCCAATCAAGAAATGGGCAGAGGACATGAACAGACATTTCTGCATAGAAGACATCCAGATGGCCAACAGACACATGAAAAAGTGCTCCATATCACTCGGCATCAGGGAAATACAAATCAAAACCACAATGAGATATCACCTCACACCAGTCAGAATGGCTAAAATCAACAAGTCAGGAAATGACAGATGCTGGCGAGGATGCGGAGAAAGGGGAACCCTCCTACACTGTTGGTGGGAATGCAAGCTGGTGCAACCACTCTGGAAAACAGCATGAGGTTCCTCAAAATGTTGAAAATAGAGCTACCTTACGACCCAGCAATTGCACTACTGGGTATTTACCCTAAAGATACAAACGTAGTGATCCAAAGGGGCACGTGCACCCGAATGTTTATAGCAGCAGTGTCCACAATAGCCAAACTATGGAAAGAACCTAGATGTCCATCAACAGAAGAGTGGGTAAAGAAGATGTGGTATATATACACAATGGAATACTATGCAGCCATCAAAAGAAATGAAATCTTGCCATTTGCGACAACATGGATGGAACTAGAGCATATCATGCTTAGCGAAATAAGTCAAGCAGAGAAAGACAACTATCATATGATCTCCCTGATACGAGGAAGTGGTGATGCAACTTGGGGGCTTAAGTGGGTAGGAGAAGAATCAATGAAACAAGATGGGATTGGGAGGGAGACAAACCATAAGTGACTCTTAATCTCACAAAACAAACTGAGGGTTGCTGGGGGGAGGGGGGTTAGGAGAAGGGGGATGGGGTTATGGACATTGGGGAGGGTATGTGCTTTGGTGAGTACTGTGAAGTGTGTAAACCTGGCGATTCACAGACCTGTACCCCTGAAGATAAAAATATATGTTTATAAAAAATAAAAAATTAAAAAAAAACCCCTAATCTTATACTTTGTATGTATATGTAGGATTTCTTCTAAGTTCTTTTTTAGTGCTGTTTTTGACCAAAGGTGAATTCATTCTCTAAAAGGTGACATCTGTAGAGTTTGGCCCAACTTTTTTTTTTTTTTAAAGATTTTATTTATTTATTGGACAGACAGAGATCACAAAGTAGGCAGAGAGGCAGGCAGAGAGAGAGGAGGAAGCAGGCTCCCTGCTGAGCAGAGAGCCCGATGCGGGGCACAATCCCAGGATCCTGGGATCATGACCCGAGCCAAAGGCAGAGGCTTTAACCCACTGAGCCACCCAGGCATCCCTGGCCCAACTTTGTAAGGATGGCTCTTCCTTCAGTAGTACTTACTACTACTACTACTACTACTACTTCTTCTTCTTTTTTTAATTGTGTTATGTTACTTACCATAAAATACATCATTAGTTTTTGATGCAGTGTTCCAAGATTCACTGTTTGCGTATAACACCCAGTGCTCCATGCAATACGTGCCTTCCTTAATACCCACCACTAGGCTCCACTATCCCCTCTACCCCCTTCCATATAAAATCCTCAGTTTTTCCTGGAGTTCACAGTCTCTCATGGTTTGTCTTCCCTTCCAATTCCCCCCCCCCCCACCCCTTCAGTTTTCCTTTTCTTCTCCTAACATCCATGTTATACCTTGTGTTCCACAAGTAAGTGACACCATGTGATAATTGACTTTCTCTGCTTGAGTTATTTCACTCAGCATAATCTCCAGTCCCATCCATATTGATGCAAAAGTTGGGTATTCACCTTTCTGTTGGCTGAGTAATATTCCATTGTATATATGGACCACATCTTCTTTATTCATTCATCTGTTGAAGGGCATCTCGGCTCTTTCCACAGTTTGGCTATTGTGGCCATTGCTGCTATGAACACTGGGGTACATAGGGCCCTTCCTTTCACTACATCTGTATCTTTGGGGTAAATACCCAGTAATGCAATTGCATGGTTATAGGGTAGCTCTATTTTTAATTTTTGAGGAACATCCACAGTTTTCCAAAGTGGCTGCACCAACTTGCATTCCCACCAACAGTGTAAGAGGGTTCCCATCTCCACGTCCTCTCCAACATTTGTTGTTTCTTGCCTTGTTAATTTTTGCTATTTTGACTGGTGTAAGGTGGTATCTCAATGTGGTTTTGATTTGAATCTCCCTGATGGCTAATGATGATGAACACTTTTTCATGTGTCTGTTTGCCATTTGTACGTCTTTATTGGAGAAGTGTCTGTTCATGTCTTCTGCCCATTTTTTGACATGATTGTTCTTTGGGTTTCGAGTTTGGGAAGTTCTTTATAGATCTTGGAGGTCAGCCTTTTGTAGCATTTACTAATGCTTCTAGTAGCTCATCTAATGCTTCTCCACAACATGCAGTTGCGTAGCCCACCTAATGCTGTCATTCATGGGCCCGAAAATGGAGCTGTGAGAATTGTGTGCCCTTCACTTGTTTTTCCCATTTTCATGGTTCTTCATAAAGACAGGACTGTACTTGCAGAAGGATTTAAAAGGGGATATTTATTACCTTAGTAAAATATAAAATTATGCCCTGTAGGGGGCCCTATCTTGAGTCCTTGCTTTCCAAGATTTTTTTGTAAGTAGGCACCACACCCAGTGTGGAGCCCAACATGGGGCTTTAACCCAGGACCCTGAGATCAAGACCAGAGTCAAGATCAAGTCGGATGCTTCGCCTACCGAGCCACTCCAGTGTCCCATCTTGCCTTTGTTTGCTATGGTAAGCTCATGTTTTGTTCTTATTCTACAAATCCAGCAAATGTGTTTCTTGAGCAAAATCTTTCTTCTTCAATTATACAGGAACTGGGAATGTTACTGATTAGTGTAATGTGTTCTTCTGTATGCTGTATTGCTTTAGGAATGGAATTTACCCCCACCTCCTAACAAAGCCAGCAGAGAACAAATAAACATGGATACAGTAAGTATAAATATAAATTTCTGTATGATTTATTGTTGTTCCTTGTACATAAGAAACAGTAATATACAACTTACACTGCTGTAGAATGTAAAATGGATAAAAATGTGTACAAAAAAAGCACATTCCTAGAAAAAGGTATTGGCAAATAGTCAAAACTGGGAGGCGGGGTAACAAGCAAAAAACAAATCAAAAACAAAACAAAAACCCCAACAATTCTTCAATTCAGTGTGCAAACGTTTTATAAAAATAGAAATACTAACTCTACAGGCAGTATTTCCTGATAAATTATTTAAATAGCATATCTACACAATCTGAGATCTATTCCAAGGGCAATGAGAAAATAATTTATAAAAATAAAGCAATGGTATATAAGATAGAAAAAAAAACCATAACTTTCAGAAATGTATTTAACATTTCCATGCTATTTCCTTATTGGGAATACTTTTCTGCAAAGAATTTTTATACTATGTACAACATTGACTTTTTTTTTTTTTTAAAAGGTACTACAGTAGCTTTAAGTTTGTAAGACACTTAAACTCTTTCTGCTTGATCCAAAAATTCTTTACTCAGTCACACAACAAATGAGGTAATATTTGTATAAAAGTTTCACCTTTGTTATTTTTTTTTCTCTTTTGGAAAAAAACGAAAAAGTGTAGATGCTTTTCTTCTCCCTGGAAATAGGCACAAGGGATGGGGTACAGACAGTTTGAAAGGCCTCCTGGCTTTTCTTTGAAATTTAAAGACACTAGCAAATGGACAACTAATTCCACTTGAAAAGACAAAAAAAGATCCCAAATCATTCACTCTGAGCACAAAGTGAAAAGCCGCTAGCTCTGATGTTCCTTGTGCCGTTCTTGAGAGATTTGCTGATAAGTCTCCACTACCTGCTGTCAGACACTTTCCATACGAAACCTAGATTCCAGGTAGAACAGAGTTAATAAATAATCTGTATTTACAATCTTACAGTCACGAAGACTCCTAACAAAGCTGATATGGATAGTCCTTACGCTTCTTCCTGTTCCATGAATAGTCTTTCAGACAGATCCTCCAGAGCAAGTAAAAAATAAATATCTTACATTGTAAAGTGTTTGTAAAAAAACAAAAACAAAAACCAAAAAACCAAAAACTACAGTCTAAAAGAGTTGGAAAACTCCATGAGATTTAGGAAAAAGAAAGACAAGGAATGTTTTAGTTGATAATTTTGTGCCTTTCTAACCATAAAAATACGAGCACGGCTGCCCATCCCTTTGGAGGCAGCCTGGTACTCACTGAGATGGTAGGTTTTCTGATTTTCCTGCTGCATCTGCACAAGCTACGTGTGGAATAAAACCAACATTTTCATGGTAAGCAGGCGGGGGCAGCTGGCAGAGCCTTCCACCGGCTTAATTCTCGCTCCCTATTATGGTGACTATGGGTGAGAGGTGAGGGGTGGGGATCCCAGGGGTGGGAGGGAAGTCCAGAGGCCAGTCTTTCCCACCCTTCCCTGCTTCTCTTAAGTGCCTGCATACGTGGGTTAATCAGCTAACGCTGGTCAACATCATGAAATCCAGCAAGAGTCTTCCAATCCCCTGAAGATGACTTAGTACCGAACATGTAACTGCTCCTCCATCTTGTCTTCATACAATCATCTCTCGGGGAATGCGCCCTCCCCTTAGGGCTTTGGCCCCTGATCCCCCTAGTTCCAAGAGAGTCTGTCAAACCTGGTGGTTGGCCAATTCTAGTGAGTCCTCCCTCCTCTCACATTGCCTGGAAGTGCTTTGGAGTCCACTGCTCCGAGCTGGTTTCCCGATAGTACTCTACTCTGACAGAAGATGAGGGGAGTGGCCACCTGCCAGCTGAAGCATGTGGGTGCGTTTGCTTTGTGAAAAGCAGACCAATAACTGTGTATGTTCTTGGACGATTCTCTTCGCATTCAGAGGCTGCATGCTGAGTCTGATTGGGAAAATGGCATCTTCTCGAGGCAGGTCCCATATTGTGGGAGTCCACAATGATAAGCAAGCAGAGAATAGGCAGGGAGGAGGGATCCTGGGGGTTTTTCTTAAGCCCGTGATTCCAGAAGGTGCAACACCAGCATTAGTTAGGATGAGTCTTTTGATCAACAGTTTGATGATTAAGAATCTGTTAAGTAAACAAATACATAACCCAATTAATTCATGAAGGTACTAGCTTTGTCAGTTAATAAATTAGCCTTAGTAGAGCTCTACTTTTATAGTAACCAAAGCATAATTTAGGATTGGCCACAGTTAAGGCCTTGGTCTTATCATGGTCTTCCACAGCAAAGTATCCATAGCCCTTCTCTAAAACTGTCTTCTAAAACGGATGCTTCCATAATTGGCACTCTCAATCTTAGTCTGAATTAACTATGTCAGTTGCATCTCTAATTCAATTACATTATTATTATTATTATTATTAATGAATGAATTACATTCACAGTAATGTTGCTCCTACCTCTGCATTCATATTTCAGGTCAGAGAAGAACACCATTTCTTGAGAGAAGACAAACAACCCTAGCCTACCACCAGCATATGTTTTGTCATAGATGGGTCCCGAGTCAGCCATGATTTTCTTCCCTTCATACATCACCACTCTGAAAGAAAAAGAAAAGCTCTTGAGTGACACCCCTACTTCTTGATTTCCTCCTCCTTCCCCATTGGTGTGACTGGATAGAATATCGTCAGTGCCATCTTTACCTAATGAAACCCGTCTTGGGCCGGTGGCTGAGACGCCATCTGTAGGCAGTGAAATCTTTCCAGCCTATGTGACGAGGGTCATGCCACAGAGTACGCACCTGAAGGAAAAGAAAAGGTTGAAACACGGCTCCACCGAGATACAGATTTTGTTCTAGAAGAAATATGTGAAAGGTACCAAGTGGACCTAAATTAGAGGGCTGCAATGTTGATTTTTCCAAGGGCTTTCATTTGATATGTGCCCTTGAATGTCTGTGTAAAGCAGAAAGAGAAGGAAAGTTTTGTTTGAAGGGGATGAAAAGGTGTTTGGATTTGAAGACAAATCCTAGTTAGAGTGAGCTCCCTTCTCAGATGCTATTAGGTTTTTACTAAGCAGAACTTAATGCGGTAGTTGGTGGTGCTGGGAACTTGCTATCCAAGAACCCCCCTAGTCCCCACATTGAGAGTGTTGGCCCAAGCACAGCATCCCGAGTGCTAGTCAAGCGCCCATCCACTCTCCCTTCTTCAGGGCCTTGTTCTTACCTGGCCCGGGGTGTTTCCCGTGTGCCACAGGGCGTTCCGCAGGTGCTCGCCCGGCCCGGTGGTAGAGTTAACAACTTTCACGGAAAGGCCTGAGTATCCCTGAGCCCTAGTGGGGTTGGTGTCCCAGTAGGACTGGGTGACTTGCTTCCACATCACGACATAAAAGCGACTGCTAGACTGATAGCCGAACACAAACCCAGCGTAGTCATCATCCCTTTCCGTGTTGATGAAGAAGGTGCCACTGAAGTCCACAGCATTAAACTCATCATAACCTAGGAAAAGGAGGCCAGACCCAGGTGAAAAGCTGCAGCCTTCAGAAGCTTCTGTTATATTCCCAAATATCCTCAGGGATACATGTAAGCACTATGTTTTAGATTTGCTTCTTTGCCGTATGCATGCTAGCTTTTTGTATGGAGAACTCACTACTCACCTACAGCAAGTCCAGGATCACAGTTGACGGTCTGGACCAGTTCTTTACCCTGATGGCGTACAACCCAGTTCGGGTCATTCTGGGATGTCCCTTTGGGATCTAGAGGAATCATCTGGAATCGGCGGAAATCAGTCTCACTGATGTCAATGTTTTCAGGACAGATGTCATCAATGTCTGGCACACTGTCATGGTCAAAATCATCTTTGCAAGCATCACCTCGACCATCACCTAAGGTAAAAAAGGCAAGAGTTCAGTGAAATTCTAAAATAGGACTAGTCTCAGAGATTCAGTATCTTATCTAAATTGGCATCTCATCTGTTCTTCCTCTCAAATGCACTTAATTTTGCTTTTATGTTCTCAATCCAGAGAGCCATGGTGTTAGTCTCTTAAAAAGGGGCTCTGCTGTCTCACCGTCTGAATCCTTCTGGTCAGGATTAGGCACGAGTCTGCAGTTGTCCCTATCATCAGGAATGCCATCATTGTCATCGTCATGGTCACAGGCATCTCCCTTGCCATCTTTGTCGTGGTCAGCCTGGTTGGCATTGGGCACATAGGGACAGTTGTCCAGGTTGTTCTGGTGGCCATCTTCATCAATATCCTGATTGTTGTCACAGGTATCTCCAATGCGGTCTGAGTCAGAGTCGAGCTGAAAGAGACAGAAAGGGAAGGGAAGTTGAAGTGTTGGTCATTAACGTTAAAGAGCACTTAATGGAAGATTCTCCCATGTTTGATATGGCCAGTGGGTTTTCAAGTCTATAAGCTATTGCCAAAACATAATAGTAGTAAAATTTTCTTGATCCTTGGGGTGCCTGGGGGGCTTAGTGGGCCATGACCAGCATCTGGTCATGATCTCTGGGTCCTGGGACTGAGCCTGTGTTGGGCTCCACGCTCAGTGTGGAGTCTGTGTGGGATTCTTTCCCTTTTCCTCTCCTTCTTCCTTCTGCCCCTCTGCCACCTCACTCAGAATAAATAAAATCTTAATTTTCTTGATCCTTGTTTTCATATGAATTTTAAGAGCTATTCAGAGTTTTTAAATATAAAGCTTTCTAAGTAAAATTACTAAGGTACCTCACTTTATTGGACTAAAACATTAAGATTTCAGTCTGTTAACTGCTTATTTCTCAACATTAGATGAAATTCTTTGGGTCACTCTTATTTTCCATTGAAGATTTCAATTAAAGTTGTTGACATGCTTCTACTCAGGTCATTAAATCATGGGAACAGGGCACAGCTTTTTGTGTGTACTGGGTAATGTGCCTGGTAGGGATTAAGACTTTATTTAAAATTTTTTTTTTTTTTTTGTATTTGGTTTTATAGATCTATAAAGTTTATTTGTTGATTCAGGTAAAGATAAACTTGTAAGTTTCTCTGAAACTATATTTCTCAGTACGTTTTTATATTCTTCAGGATATATAGGATGCTAAGGGACACAGAGACTGGAATTTTTCTTGTGAGTAAGATTTCCATAATGCCCGAATGTTTATAAATATTACAATCTGAGGAACAAAAAACTCTTCCAGGGAGATTAAATGATATGAAAGGAGTTTATGGTAAGATTCAAACTCAAAACAGAGGCCATTAGCTCAGCTGGTTTCCAAATTTCTATAGCGAAGCATTAAAAAAAAAAAAAAAGAAAAAAAAGACTGGCCTTAACTTACATTGCTAGAATATGATGGCCAGTTACACGTAAAAAGAAATACTTGCAGACATGGAACCTGCTCTGGCTAAGATCTACCTGTAGCACTCCTTCACACAAGTAGAGAATAATCTGTTTGCAATGCCAATTTAGAAACAGGAATTTCTCTAGCTTCTGGAAGTGTTTTTAGCTTGAGGTTTTCTTACAGTCAGATTATATCATTATAGTGTTAGAAATGATTAATATAAGTAGAGTTACTAGATTTCTTCCTTTTATAATTTGTTAGACATGCAGAGTAGGTAAGGCCTGATAGAGAAGAGTGAAATTATCAGATGGTCACACTAAGGATCTACAGGTGCTGTCGTGCAAATGTGCCAGTTGGCTTTGAGACCTCTGAGAGCCATGGTCATGGAAAGGTTTGAACTCTAACTTTTTTTTTTTTTTTTTTTTTTAAAGTAAGGGCCTAGCTAAAGCTATTCCAGTACTCTACTGGAGGGTCCCCCACGGAGCCCACCTACCTGATCTGGATTGTGTTCCAGAGGGCAGTTGTCACACTGATCTCCGACCCCATCCATATCGGTGTCCCTCTGGTCCACGTTGTAGACGTATTGGCAGTTGTCTCGTTCATTGAGGATACCTGCAGAGCACAGGGAATCGGTCAGGGCTGGAGTGTCCAGCTGCCGGGGTTCAACCAACTGCCCACCCAGAGCCAAGGCTGGAGAGAACTCAGGTGAGAGTGGTCCCCACTGCCTACAGACCTGCTGCCATCAGGGAGTGCCTTACCGTCCCCATCAATGTCTGCAGCACAGGCGTCTCCCTCCCCGTTGTTGTCTGTGTCGGCCTGGTCTGGGTTGTGGTTGTAGGGGCAGTTGTCACAGCGGTCTCCCACATCATCTCGGTCATAGTCATACTGGGCCGGGTTGTAGTGGAATGGGCAATTGTCCTGCAAAAGAATGGAGCATTTTACGACACTGTCCACGCAACAAGGCCAATCCCGCGGTGGTCTGTTACATCAAACTGCAACCACGTGGGACATTTTCTATTTACTCCTTCCCTAGGAGGTTAAAAGGCAGGGCCTGATGAATGGAAAATGGATCGCTGTGGGTTACAAGTCAGTAAAATGTAAATCTAAGGACACCACCCCGGTTCCCAGTACATCAGATAGAAATCTTAATGTTATTTAGGTAAGAATGTGAAACAGATCTGGGCAACTGACTGTCATTTATAATCTCAGTCCAGAGAGCCATGGTCTTAGTGTCTGTCTTGCTCAAACTGGAGGTGGGGCAGGGGGAAGGTGATGATGAAAAACCAAACCCCTCATTTTAAATCTTCTCTTGGCAACATCTAGGTGTTCGGAGTGCCCCCGAGTGACTCTGCATGGGAGTCCCAGAGGCTGCTACTATGTGGAGAAGGGGGATGGAGGAGGCCTGGGCCACATCCTTACCCTGTCATCTGGGATTTTATCATTATCATCATCGTCATCACAGGCGTCACCGATTCCATCCTTGTCATAGTCCTCCTGCCCGGAGTTGGGCAGGTTGGGGCAGTTATCCTGGAAAGAGAAGACTCACATGAGGGCTTGGTCCATGTGTCCTTCACTCAGCCTGAGCCCGGGGCAGGGCCCCCAGAACCCTCACACGGACCAGATCTGCTGTGCTCCCTGATGCCATCTTGTTGTCTCTAATGGGAAGATCATCTAAGCATTTTCTTGGGGGTATGTCATTTGTCTAAGTGCCCCGTGCTTAATCCATGCTGGGAGCACCAGCCCTGCCCTGCTGGTGTTTGGGAGAGTCGTGAACATTTTTCTGGAGAAAAGAATCCACTCTGGACTGCACCAGCCAAAAGGGCCCACCCTCTTCATGTTCATGGCACCAGGGGATTTAATGTGAACACTTTATGCCATTCTGCCTTTGTGTGATTTCATCTTTCACTTTCATGTTCAAACTTTAAGCATTAAAGATTGTTCAGCCTCCTCCCTGGGTCAGGATGACATGCTTGCTTTTGTGAGCACGCGGGAAAGTGGGTGCTACCTTTTTGCAGTGGTAGGTGGCATTGGCCACGCACACCAGGTCTTCGTTGGGCCATCCGTCCAGGTCCGTGTCTTCCCCGCAGATGATGCCGTTGCCCGCGTAGCCGGGCTTGCACTCACAGCGGTACATGGGGTCGCTGTAGTGGCCCAGGTAGCTGCACTTGGCGTTCTTGTTGCAGTCATGCGTCCCGTCTGTGCAGGGGTTGCGCGGCTTGCACACCTGTGGGCACAGTGTCCCCAAGTGAATGCAGAGCCTTCGTGAGACCCCGCATCCTTCTGGTCTCCCCAGAGATAGAGGCTCCATGAGGAGAAGGAGTGTGGGGTACTCCTCCTCCACCCCCGCCCCCCCGGAGATGTACGTGCCCATTGGCTCACCACGGAGTCCAGAGCAGCATTTTCTATTGTGAGAGGCTGTTTTTCCCCTGCTGGGTTTTCAGTGGACTGTCTTGCCCCAAGGCTGTATGTTCAACCCTCTCCCAGTTTTTGGGGAAGGCTGTGAAAGGACAGCCTCCCTTTGCTGGCTCCCCCTGCCTGCCCACTCCAATTGGGGAGTCCAGTCCCATCTACCTGTTTGTTGGCGGTGGCGTGCTCCACACCCCGGCCGAAGGGCTGCGGGCCTGTGAAGCGCGGCGGGCAGGGCAGGCAGTTGTAGCCGGGGTCCGTGTTCTCACACCGGTGCTCACCGTTGTGGTGGAAGCAGGCGTCAGGTACTTCTTTGCACTGTGGGAGAAACAACAGTGTGCCTCCTGGGTCAGGAGTGCCACCCTGGGAAGGGGCTGGGACAAGTTGAACCGTTACCCTGGGACCCAGTAACACCACCAGCACGGCCCTTACCTCATCGACATCTTGGCACTGGACGCCATTTCCACCATAGCCCGGGGGGCAGGCACCGCATTTCCAGCTGCCATCGGGGTAACTCGTACACTTGACCCCAGCAAAGCAGGGATTGGACAGGCATCCGTCTGAGATCAGGGAGACAGGCCAATGGTCAGTCTGAGCAGCTGTCATTGGCATGCTCCTCACAAGATCAGAGGGTCATAAATATCATGGGGTATACATAACCATTCACGTGGAAATGCCTGATGGACAGTACGGTCCGAACACGCAGGACCATTCAAAGCCAAACCACCCGCCAACCCAAATGCTGACCATGGATTTCAGTGAAACAACAACAAAGAAACCCAAACTCCCAAGGGTGCTCTCATCCTGGGCTGCATGACTCACCAATTGGACAGTCCTGCTTGTTGCAGATCTGCTTTTCCGTTGCATCCCCAACACAGTCCTTGCCTCCAAACTGGGGTGTGGGGCTGTTGCAGAGCCGGCTACGTTTCTGTACCCCTCCTCCACAGGTGACAGAACAGATGTCCCACAGTGACCAGGGACCCCAGCCTCCATTGACTGCAAAGAAGGGAAGGGAACCACAGGCCCAAGTTAAGGTCAATTTCCAAATACCTCACCTATCATTTGTTCAAGTGAACTTCTGCTCCTCTGATACATGGACAGAATGTTCGGGAAGAGAGTTTGAAATGGTTTTCTGTTTCTTATTAAAAGAAGCTGCTGAGCATGCAGGACTTTGCTTCTACTTGTTCCCTAGGGAGTAACCTTTACCCCCCCGCCCCCCGTGACCCACAGAACTGGAGGCCACAGATGCCAGGCATCCCGCCGCACTGAGCCAGCGCTCAGCCCTCAGCTGCACAGCACACACGCACTTACTGGGGCAGGCATCTTTTTTGCAGGCTTTGGTCTCCCGGGCTTCGCCTTCACATGGTTTCCCGTTCATCTGGGGGCTCGGAGAATTGCAGAGTCGAATTCTTGTGATCACACCATCACCACAGGTCACGGAACAAGATGACCACGGAGACCAGTGGCTCCAGCCACCATCCTGTTTAACTAAAATACACAGCAGATGGTTATAGGGTGCCCATCGGTGTCAAGCTCCACGCTAACTGCTTTGAATTCATTACCTAAATGAAATCCTTTCAATAACTCCACAATAACCCATCAAGAGCTATGATTCCCCCCCCAGTTTGCATTTGGGGAAAGAGCCTCAGAGAGGGAAGTTGTGCTCAAGGGTGCAAAGGTGAGCAGAATTGGGGTTGGGATGCAGACAGTTGAGGAACTGTACCCTTAACCTTTATGCCAACCCTGTGCTCTTCACTGTCAAGTGGCCAAGATGCTCACATCTCTTATCGCACTCCTGAATGTGACAGGTCCGCGTCTGGACGGAGGAACCCTCGCACCGGTTGTTGAGACTGTCACAAGAGCGACCGCGCTGCTGGATTCCATTGCCACAGGTCGCCGAGCAGGAGGTCCACTCAGACCACGGGGACCAGCCGTCATCCGCAGAGTCGCTGGCTGCAGAGGAAGCAGGGTCATTTGGTACGTGATCACCAAGGACGTGCTAGTCTGTAGCTCACACTCTTTGGGACCTTTTTCCTTTGCCAGAAGGCAAAAAGCCAATATTTCTTAGGCCAACAGCCAGAGGGTCTATCCCCTGTCATTACATGTATAGCACTGGGGTAAGGGAAGGCTCAGCACTGCCCCACCTTCTCCCAGCACATGTTAGTCTACCCATGGGACCTCCTTTCTCAGCATTCTTAAGTGCATTTCCCTTTCCTGATGTGGATATCTTGATTTGCATTTCCAAGAGTACTAGATGTGTAGGCTCACAGGAGTCCATTTGGATTGTCAGGGGAGCCACAGACCATGTGTTTGGCAGATGAACTTGAAGGCAGCTTTTCCGCTGTTGGCTCTGCCTCCTACTCAGTCATGAAGTTAAATAAATCACTGCACAGCTCCTCTTACCCTAGCATGTGGGGCCTTCTTTGCATGTATTTTCACCAGAGAATGGGCTTGTAGACCATCCACCCAGGCCCCAGGATACAGTCACATGTCGCTGTATCAGACACAAGGCAGAGAACTTGTTGCTCTTGCCGGCAGCTAGAAGTTTTCCTAGCAATCCCGGATTCAAGGTCAGGACTCTACTGCTCTCCAGCTGTCTTTGCTCCCCCCAGCCCACACCTAAAGGGGATAGCTGAACAGAAGCAGCTGTGCCCGTGATCATCACAGCCAGTCGCACGAACATGGTTGCTGGATGAGACTGCTTATTCTGAGCTGTGACCAGCTGTGGGCAGGGGTGGGGCTATGTGGAGGTGTATGGGGAGTACTATGTTCCTGCTTCAGGTCTTGTCTTTATTGTGCTGAATCACTTTATGACTTGTCCGTACTATACTCAATATTGTCTGAGCAGAGTGATTACTTTACACTGGCAACACCAACCAGGGGATAGGGTGCTACGGAACAATCTAGGGCCTTATTTATGCCCGTGGCCGGAAACTAGAACTGCTATTATTCTTAGGCCTCCTACTCCAGCAGATAAAATGGGTAAAACTTCAGGCCCCAATTAAGTTCAGTGTTTGCACCACAGACCGGCCATTTTATCTGGTGAGCACATTTTTCTTCACTGTGGGCCACAGTGTCAGATTCTAGAAGCAGTCTGTTTAGAGCTAGTGCCGCTACACATTCGTCTCCCCTTTCCTCCACGCATCAGGTTGAAATTAGTAAGCTGGGCCGAGATCATTACTTCCTAGAGAGCAGCCAGGCCATCAGTTAACCAGACGCCGCAGCAGGAAACAGGGAGTTGAAACACACAGTGGAAATGGGGGCGGGGTTCCAGGGCCCCGTGGATACGGAGAATAGGCCTTGTCACTCAAGAACGGTTATGTGGTTTTACAAACTTACGCCAGCACCGTGGGCAGCATTCTCCATCAGGGACTGTGGCATTGGAGCAAGGCATGATGGGGCAGGACACTTTCTTGCAGATGGTAACGGAGTTCTGCAGGGCAAGAGGGAGACATGGGTTATGGGGCATATTGGAAGCAGAAGTTCATGTTCTGTAACATTATAATTATAAGACAAAACGTGGTCAGGGCTGTAAATGCTCCAGTGGAAGGAGTTTAATAGATCTGTCTTATTTGCAGTCACTGTATTTTGAAGACAGTTTTAGTACCTCAGAGAGTTCTTTTTTAATTGATACTAAGTGGGGGAAGGGACAGCATGTAGAACTTTTCCAAACAGAACCACCAAAGAGCTTGACTCTAACCTTTTAATGGGTGTCTGACAATGAACTCCAAACCCAGCCAGGACTTTTAAACTTGAAAATTTTCTCTTTATAGAGTCAATCAAGATCAGTGAGCATTTTCTACCTTCATGTGTAGATCTGATTTTATATTGAGAAGAATGAAAATCAAGGGAGCTCCTAAATCTAGCAACCCAGGTTTTTTTTTTTTAATTGAAGCAGACTTTGCTCAGCACATCAGGCGAATTGTCCCACATTGCCCGGCACTGGTTTTGGGGAGAGTCACCGATATGCACACTGCCCGCAGTGCCATTTGAGCTAAGTAGACAGTTACGTCTTCACAGTGTCGGCCTGAGCGACTTGAACAATCAGTACTGTATTAAGGGAATCTCAGTGTCATTGCTGAATACAAAGTCAGGGTTGGGAAAATAAAAGGAATGTTCCGACCAGGTTTTATTTACCAGACATTCAACACTTAGCCTTTGAACAAAAGCAGGGAAATTACTCAAATGTCCTAGCAGATTTGTTCTTTTAGATACTGAGCCTGGGGTATAAAGACTTTGAAAAACTTTCTGGGAGTTTCAAGATTTTAGGGAGGTCACAACTGCATCTTGGGGGGAAAAAAAACAAACCCACTTCAGTCTCAGACAATGGAGTGTAGAAAGAGCTTGTGTGGCCACCTGGGTATTTCCCTAGAGACTGGCTTCAAACACACCACCCTTTATTTCATTCTGGAATGATCCCTCACCTGACAGCGACATTCCGTACAGCTATCCACGGTCCATTCCTCGTTATTCCTGTATTGAACTCCATTGTGGTAGCAGAGGGGAGGCCGCCTCAGCTCAATGGCCAACTCTTTGTTCTCTTCAGTCTAGAAGGGGGAGAAAAGTCATTAGTGTCATTTTAAGCAGAAGGGGGTGTCATCCGTGCTACACTTTCAGGAGCTTGTGCTTAGGGGCTGTGAGTGGAGGCCACTGACCACTTTGCGGATGCTGTCCTGGAGTGTGGTGACGATGGTGCGCAGTCCCCTCAACTCCAGGACCATGCTGGACAGCTCATCACAGGAGATGCCGCAGATGGCTTGCAGATCCTTCGTCTTGTGGCCAATGTAGTTAGTGCGGATGGCAGGGCTGGAGCCGTTAACCACATTGTTGTCGAGGGTCAGAAGGACATTGGTGGCTGCCAAGAAAGAACAGAATGCCATGAGAAAAGTAATGGAAGATCTTCACATAGCTGCTCTCACCGGCCAGCCACTGGAGATCCTATTTGGAAAGACCTTAAACCTGGGGTGAAGGACATGGGGCGGGGGCGGGGGTTCCATATATGTGGATCCCCCTTTGAAGTCACTTTTATACACCTCTTAACTAAGTTACCCGGGGCAATTTATGCACGGCCACCATTCCCTAAGTTTCTCAGCTTGTTTTGGGTGGAACCCCCTGAATGTCCTCAAATGCCCCCCAGAATATAGAAGGGTGTACTCACAGCTGGAACAGCCTTTGTTCCTGAGGATGGCTTCTGGTGTGGTTCCGAAGACAAACCTCACATTCTGCAGCACCCCCTGGGGGCAGAGGACACACATTACTTGTAGGGTGGTGGGGGGTGGGGATGCTGGGGGGAAATGGGTGGGGGAGATGGTTTATGCCAGGAAAAGCACACAATAGAGGTTCTAGAAGTTTGAAAGAGCTCCCTTTAAAGATCACCATGTCAAAATAACACACCAACGTAAACTGCCAAACAACTTCACAATCTTAATTGGGTCTCCTGCCAAGTCTTCAGTACTTTACAAAGAAATCTGTTATCAGCCTACTTGGGTATACAGGAAATGGAATCGGATACTAAGAACAGAGGATATAATGACACTCTCCAGTGTCTAAGAGTTAGATGTGGGAGTTTCAAAGCCACAGTTGCAAAAACCTAGATGTTTAAGCAAGGAAGAGGCTGCAGCAGCAAAACCCCCCACTATTTTCATCTACGGAGACCTGCTCCATCCCCATGGAGAATCAGATAGCCAAATGGTATTTATTCTGCTCACAGGATCCATTTCAAGCTACATTATAATCGGTAGAACGCTTGGAAACAAGTTACTTAAGGAGAGCATACAGAGTCTCTAAAGCTTGAACAGGTGGTTATGGGAAAACCATTTCTTGTCTCCTTTAGCGGGTTTTCAGAGTTCCATCCCCAGAACACCAGCACCAGCAGGAGCTTCAGCTGGAATTTGTTAGAAATGCAAATCATCGGGCCCCATCCCAGACACCCTGACTCTGAAACTCTGTGTGTTTTCTCAAGCCCTGCAGGGGAGTCTGATGCTCCCTGAAGTTGGAGAACCACTGCTTTAAGCCACAGGCAAGCAAGCTCTTCTGTACTGGAAACCCTGCGTCTCCTGGCAAGTCAGCTGCTACACAGCCGAGCCCATGGACCAGGAACTGGAGAAGATGCCTCACCTGGAAGTTGTCATTGACCCCTCCTTTCGCGATGCGGAGTCTAGCCACGCTGGCCAGGTCCCTGGTGAAGATGCTCTGGATGGGGACATCTAGCTCTGCATTCTCCATCTTCTCACAGTCAATGTACAGCTGGGCCCGGTCCTCCTGCACGAACAGGGTGATGCTCTTCCACTGGCCAGTCGCCAGGAGCGCCTCCTCCACCGACACCACATGCTGCATGCCCTGCACGGTCAGGCTCAGGTCCAGGGTGCCTGCTTTGCCATTGGAGACCACACTGAAGACGTGGCCGGAGCGATCTTTCCGTTCTATGGCCAGCAGTGTGCCTCGGGTCTTCTTCATCTGCCTCAGGGAGGCCAAGAGAAGGAAGCCTTTCTCTGCCCGCACGGCATCCACTAGGTCTTGGAATTTGTCATCGGGCACGGCGGGGATCAGGTTGGCATCCTCAATGCGGAAAGCTGGGCTGGAAGGGTCGGGACCCTTCACCAATCGGCGCCCAGAGCCCTTACGGGCAGCTCCAGTGAGTTCAAAGATGTCGAATACGCTGTTGTCTCCCCCGGACTCTGTTCAACAGGAGCAGGACACACAGTGAGCTTTGTAGGCTGAGGCCAGGGATGGGGACTACAGGACAGGGCGAAAACTCTAAGCAACCCCGGAAAGAACTGAATAAACCCCAGGGTTAGAGGGAACCTGCCTGTTGATGTTCCATCAGGGCTCTGGGGAGAAACAGCTGGCAGAGGAGAGCATGGGAGGGAGGCACACTAGGCGTAAGCAGCTCCCCCTCATCTTACCTCCCGCTCTCAAAAGGTAGTACACAGACTCACCTGGAATGCGGCTGGAGCCACATAAATGCAACAGGAATAGGACACTGAGTCCCCAGGCTAGCCCCATGGTGGAGCTGTTGGTGCCCAGCAGGGAGCCTGTAACAGGAAACACAGAGCCCAGGGTCAGAGGCAGCCAAGCAGGGAGGGTGGGCACGAAGACCTGGGGCATCCCCCTTCGGCCCCACATTTGCAGGACTGGAGAACGACAGTATTTACTTTGGACAGGGCATCAGGAAGAAAAAGAGCGGGGGGGGGGGGGGGGGGAGGAGACTGTGGTTTTAAAGTTGCAGGGGTGGCCTTGGGGCAAAGACCAACCACCTGGGGACTTTTCCTTGGGAAGCTGAAGGTAAACAGCAGGAGATACAGTTTGGGGGCACAGGGAGGCACGGGGAAGTGGAGCCTTTCCTCTAGACCCCCGAGAGAAAGGTGTGGGGGAGGCCTGGGAGAATAAAAAAAATCCTGGGGAGTTCTGGCGAGTTGGCCTTGTGAACCCCAAGGCCGGAGAGAATAGCTCTGGAGCCCTTCGACGAGAGGGACAGCGGAGGAAAGCGAAGACTAGGAGGTCCGAAGTCCCCGCGGGGCTGAAGCCTCGGAGTTCAAGGGGGCTGACCAGGGCAGCATCGGTCCTCAGCGGCCGCCCGGAGAGCCCTTACCTGAGTGCAGCTGCCCGGAGTGGTGGCGAGGACGCAGCGCCGGGTCCGAGTCCGGGAGAGGCGCGGGGCGGGCAAAGCGCCCGAGGAGGCGGCGGCCGGAGTCGGAGGCTGCGCGGGGAGGCTTGCGGTACCCGGGACTACCCAGCCGGCTCGGAAGCAGTGGCTGGCCAGGCCGCCGCGCGGCGCGCTTTTAAAGGCACTCTCACATTCCTGGGGATCCCTCTGGCCAATGGGAGGCGGCCCGGCCGGCGCCGGGGGGCGGTCTGGGTTCCTCTCTCCGCCCCCCCCGCTGCCTGGCGCATAACTTTCCCGCTAGAGAGCGGAGGGGTGGGGGTCGGGGCGAGGAGTGGTGGAAAGTCTCTGAAAAATAGGTGCCCGCCTACGCAGACTTGGCGCGCTCAGGTGCTCCGGGAGTCCCGTGTGAGCAACCCGAGCGGCGACAAGGCTTTAGTCACCCTCCCCCATCCCCCCGCCCCCAGACCCTTCTTGGGGGGTGGGGTTTCAGGCAAACCCATCTCCTTGAATACCTGGGCGAGGGCTGACACTTGGGGACCGAGCCCGTTTGTAAAACCAAAGAAGCCCGACGGGGTAAATGGGGCCGAGGGAGAACCAATCGTTAAAGAAGTTCCCGCTGGGGTGTTTGGGGACCTTCCTCCATCCATCCAACGGGGTGCGGGACCACGCGCCCGCCCTCCGCCCGAGCCCTAAAGGAGCTGAGTGCGGGGCCGCATCGGCCATCCGGGCGGTGAACGGAGCCCGCGTTCCCGCTGCCCGTCGGGGCACACTTTCTGCATCTGCCTGGCGCCCAAGTCCACGCGAAAGTCGCCGGTGGGCCGGCTACCGCGCTTCCACGGCTGGCCGCTTGGGGGCGGTATATGTATTGTGATGAAGGGGACCCGCGAAGACCGCTTCTTTCTAGCCGGGAATGTTAAGGAAACAAACGTACTCCCTATCTACTTCCCTTGAGCCCAAACCGAACTTGTGTCTTGAAAAACAGTTTTTATGCCCACTCGTGCTTCTTAACGTGACTCCTGGTTGGAGGATTTGCGGAGCCATCTGGCTCTAGGGTCTTAAGCTATTTACAGAACAGACCCATAAAGTAATAAATTATCCTCCACCTAACATTTTATTTCCTTTTTTTCCTCCCTCAACGTTCTTTTCATTTTTTAGCTCCTGAAACCGAGGTGTGGGTTACATTTCTGTGGGTGCACCAATTACCATGAGCGCGGCGGCTTAATGCTTCTGTCATTGGAAGTCTGGTCTCCAAACCAGTGTCTCAAGCCAGCGTGACTCCAGCTGCCTGGAATTCCATTCATCTCTTAGGGCTGGGATGTCAGCAGCCACACTTCCCCTGCTGTGGTCCTGCGCTATCAGGCTGGCCGTGAGACGCAGAAGGCTAGGTAGTAGCTTTACCAAATAAGGATCTCAGCCACAGCCTGGGGAAAGCCCTCCGGTTCCTTTACCTTCCTTCTTAGGACTCACACCTGGCAGGACTCCTAACCGCTGGAAACACCCACCAGTGTGCGTTCATCAAAGGGCAGTTTCACTTTTCCTGTGTGGGAGTGTTGTGTGACAAGGTGCACGTGTGTGTGGATTACAGCATGAATGTTTGCTAGTTACTCAATATACATCGAGTACTTCTGGAAGATGACAAGTATGTTTCTAAGACACATGTCGGTTTGTTGCTTAAGTAGTAACTAAACCTGACGGCCAGATAGATTTCACATGTTGGGAGACAGAAATAAAAGTTTCTTTCGGATGATTAGTCAAATCAGATTCCTATTGCAGAAGTCATTGGTGGTGACTCATCCAAACAGATCTGAAGATTCCAGAGTCAGCAGCCATGTATGTCCCTCTCCTTTTTCCTTAGCACTCTGTGTGCTCCTTGAAAGGCAATTTTTTCTTTTCACTTGCTGTTAATTCTTCATCATATCAAATACTTAGGCACAGTGTTTGGAGCCTTGGCCAGCTGATGGCCCCCTGCTTACTTGCCCACTTGCTAATTTTATACAGATCAGCGGGGGGCATAAGGGCCACAAGAGGCCCACAAAAAGGATACATCTTTCCTTTTGTAAAAAGCTCATCTCCCCTGGGGAGATAGATAGGCAAGGATAGACGTTCACTGGAATGTCCCTTCAGGCTAGCTGCTTCCGTGACTAAGGGACTGTGAGAATCCCTCTGGATTTTCTCGGAACTTGGCTTCTTTTAACAAAACAAGGAGAAGAACTTTATCCTTGGGCATGCTCTACAGATGGGAAGGTGACCTGTATAGTACCAGGGAAGAGCTCTCTTGTCAAAGAAAGCTGACAGAGGTAAGGAGTTATTTAGCTCAAACACAAATACCCTTTCCCAAATCACAGCACTCTTGTTTTTCTGGTGGAAAGGACAGGTCCCAGTGGAGGGGGTGTTTGGGCCCTGTTAGAAACTCACCCACATTCCTGCTGGTCAATGTGTGATGAAAATATTCCCGAGAAACCTAAATACCTCCAGGAAGCTTTGAGAGAAGCTGCAATGGAAAAAAAGGGGAAAGAAAACCTACACCTTTAATTGGAAGGATGTCGTCCCTCTTGGGTATGTATTTACAAATGCTGGAATTTCAGGCCAATAAACTGACATGGACCCGAGTGATGGGTCTTCCAGAAAAGGGTTCAGTTCTCTCT
Source organism: Mustela lutreola (assembly GCF_030435805.1). Taxonomy (NCBI): domain Eukaryota; kingdom Metazoa; phylum Chordata; class Mammalia; order Carnivora; family Mustelidae; genus Mustela; species Mustela lutreola. The sequence goes on along the minus strand of NC_081296.1, from coordinate 66,035,092 downwards.
TTGCCAAGTTGCTATCCTTGAGGATTATGTCTTTAAAATTAAATTGGAAGGCATATGGCATTTTTGCTGTAGGATTTCCTTATGTCAAGTTTCCTTAATCGGATGTGGAATTGATCTAAAAACACCGCCAGCAAATAGGAGGAAAGGACTGTCAGTAACAGCTAGTTTAAAAATTACATGTGATTAAGGAGAGCAGGATAATTGAGAAAAAAAATTTTGTTTATCTAGCAAAGAACAGCAAGGTGGGCTGTGTTTTTGTGTAGGGATTAAAAAAAAAAAAAACCCAACATATTGGAAATGTTCCCCAGTGAAAAATTTCTTCAGTGAGCAGCACCCAAAAATTATTGAATTCTAGAATAGACTAAAATCATAGCATCTCTACAGTGAAGACATCACAAATTCATTCCCTCTGAATATTTTTCGGTAGCTCATGGCTCAGAGTTATTTCAGGTTAGCTACCTGGATGAGCTAAGCCAGAGGGAAGTCACTAGGCGATTTTTCTTATCCTTCAATGGAACACCAATCTGCCTCCTTCGTGAGATACATTCCAATGGCTTTATGTTGCACTGTTTCTTCTTTCTGTGAAACTTTGAAATGTGGCTGATCTCTGCCACATAACGCATCACCTTACATTCTTTATTATTTAGTTTTTCAAAGTAAATTTTATTTTCTTGTATATAAGGACTATATTGTAAGGACCCAAAGGCTGGGGTTTGGAAAGGGCCCTAATAGTTGAATTTCCAAGACCCTTTGTGCCCAAGTGAATTTATGGTGCCAAGGGATTGGACGACTCACCATTTCCCCAACCAGCTATATACCATTTCATGTTGCTATGCCTTTGCCCTTGGGCTGCACGAGGTGCCTGACTCCCAGACATTGCGCCCCTCCCCACAGGATTGAAGCAGTACCCTCTGGGAATTGATTTCAGTAAGGAGGGGTAGAGCGATTGGCTTCAGGGTAACTCCTTTCTCCACTACCATTATCCCCTTCCCAGACAGTGATTGATTTGGGCATTGCCTTGTGACCCAGTTCTGGCCAATGAGAATTTTGCTGAAGGCTTCTGGGAAAAGATCTTTCTTACTTTTAAGAAAAAGCCCAGTGAAATCAGGCTCTCTCTTGGCTCCATTTGGACGTGAACAAGAACGCTGAGAAGCGCTGTTGGCCACTAGGGGAGCCAAACTTAGCAAGAGACCAACTTTGAGGAAGGAAAAGCAGAGATCTGGAGAGAACCGGAAAGTTAGACTACATTTTCAGGAGTTGCTAAATCTACCCAACCTGAAGGCAGTCTTGCCTCCAGATTTCTCTGGATATGTGTTGATTACTTAGGCCAATTTGTTGCTGTTTCCTATTATGCAGGGCCACAAAATCACAACTCCTACAGCTCTTTTTCATCTGCCCTGGATTGCCTTTTCACTCATTCTTTCCTGGAACCTCTTCTGACTTCTTTAGGATAAGAGAAAGAAGACGAGGTCATAGGATAAAATATACTAAAGACTCTTCATATATATTATTCAAGCACTTTCTGGAGAAGTTGTGCCATTCTTTCTCTCCTTTTGCCTTTGTCAGCAGCAAACACTACCTACTGCTGAGATGTAGCCCAGGGTACTCACAGAGGAAAGGCTAGACAGGAGTAGTGGACTGTGAGTGAAGGAGTTGGGAAATGGACTGGCTCGGAAATTGAGGACATGGGGCAAGAAGAAGGAAAAAGGAGGTGATGAGGTCTCAGCTTGGGTCCAGAGATGGAAGCAGAAAGATTTAGCAAGAAGGGAAAGTGAGGGAATTCCTCTTACCAGAGATTAATGACAGACCCCTCCCTGCCATGCTGTCTTTGAGAAAAGACCCATTGGTCCTCTGGATGGGGGTGCAGGACTCCTTGAGTCGATGGTGAAAAGCTGGAGCAGCCTCTTCAACTTCCCTTTCACGGTCTTCTCTATGAGTTTTTTTTTTTTTTTTTTTTCAGCTTTATTGAGGTAAATTGACAAAATGATCAGATACAGAAAATATATGCTCAATGTGCTGATTTGATATACACATCCATTGGGAAAGGGTTCATTCCATCAAGTTAATCAACACATCCATCAGTTCACATAATTATTTTCTTGTGTATGTGAGAACTTTCACGTTCTACTCTCTTAAAAGATGCCTATTAGAAAATATGTAGTCCCCATGTTATGCTAGACCCTCTGACTTATTCTCTTTTCAACTTTTATGCTCTATCATCTCGGTGTCCTTCTGGAGCATTCATAGGTATGGTTGATTTGGGTTTCAGTGTGTCAACTTTTTCTTTTCTACATTTGCCACCTCACAAGAAGGGCATACATCTGAAGGCAGTCTTAGGGATAAGGGGAGGAGGCTGAGAGTCACTGACTGGTCTTAGTGTAATGCGTCCAAAGAAAGCCTCCTGCCTTCCATTTGCTTCTTTCTCTCCCAGTGCTTGAAATTCCTCCAAAAATAAAATCCTGGAACTTTTTTTTTTTTTAAAGATTTTATTCATTCATTTGACAGAGAGAGAGAGAGAGAGAGAGATCACAAGTAGGCAGAGAGGCAGGCAGAGAGAGGGGGAAGCAGGCTCACCGCTGAGCAGAGAGCCCGAAGCGGGGCTGGATCCCAGGACCCTGAGATCATGACCTGAGCCGAAAGCAGAGGCTTAACCCACTGAGCCACCCAGGTGCCCCAAATCCTGGAACTTTTTAAGCCAGAAATAATCATCTAGTCCAACCACTCAGTTAATAGAGGAAATTGATTCAAGGAAGGGAAATGACTTGAATGAGGTCCAAGAGCCTATCGGTGGTGGAAGTCGGAGAAAACAGCCCAGGTGCCGCGACCTCTAGTTCAATCTTTCCCTTGGTGGCATTCTGCTGTTTGAGATTCATCGCATATGGTTGCAAAGATGTCTCAGTATTAAAATCGGCAGAAGAACTTTCCAATTCTATCTGTTAAGAAAAGGTATGAGGGGTGCCTGGGTGGCTCAGTCCATTGGCTGTCTGCCTTCAGCTCAGGTCATGATCCTGGGGTCCTGGGATGGAGCCCTGTATCCATTGGGCTCTCTGCTCAGTGGGAAGCCTGCTTCTCCCTTTCCCTTTGCCCTTCCACCAGCTTGTGTTCTCTCTCTTGCTCTCTATCTTAAATAAATAAATAAATAAATATGGGGCGCCTGGGTGGCTCAGTGGTTTGGGCTGCTGCCTTCGGCTCGGGTCATGATCTCGGGGTCCTGGGATCGAGCCCCGCATCGGGCTCCCTGCTCCGCGGGAAGCCTGCTTCCCTCTCTCTCTCTCTCTCTCTCTGCCTGCCTCTCTGCCTACTTGTGATCTCTGTCTGTCAAATAAATAAATAAAATTTTTAAAAGAAAATAAATAAATAAAAATAAATTAAAAAAAAAAAAAAACAACAACAACAAAGTATGAGAGGTGGGAGACCCAGGAGGTGAAGGGAAGAGGAAGGAAGGGAAGACAGAGAAGACTCTGAACACAGCTTATTAACCAAACCTGTTTCTATTTTTCTCTCTGCTCCTCTCAGAGTCCCTGATTCTGGTGGTTTCCTGATCCTCTTGACTTTTCTGTAACACTTCGCTGCTCCTGGGAGACGTGCTACATCTTGGGTTGAGGTTGGGATTGCCAAAGGCTTTAGAAATGCACCATTACTTCAGATTTTCCCAGCCAAGTATGCAATGGAGAATCCCTTTGATTCTTGAGCAGGGTATGGAACTAGAGGAAATCTGACCTCAGGCTTTCGGGAAGTATGAAAGAATCCTTCAGCCCATCACTAACCAAATCTTTTGTAGAGTGAGATGTTTAGTTGTTCTGTCTGCAACTGAAGGGCTCAGGGAGCACCTGGGTAAGGTATGTAAGCCTCACAGGTGGTTCAAGGGCTGGAAAATGTACACACAAGTTAGCTTGCAAAGGGATAGGATGTGCTTTAATTCTGTACCTCGCTTTTTTTATTGAGATTGTAAAGGTGTCGATCTATTTATTTTCACAAAGTATGTGGAGTAATGCTGCTATTTTTGGGAATAATGATTTCCTCAAAGTGGAGATTGTGATATGTTGGAATGTTACAGAGATGGGTTGAGAAATGTCTCCTGGATGTTTTCACTAATGGCGTGGATGGTAGTTAATCTGGAATTTAGTGACCTTCAGGGGTCCCTGTCATGAAGGAAGTCTATGACACTGCAAAGCTATGAGACAATGGAGTTTCCAGGATTTCTTTGAGGGACTTTGTCTCTGATGTTGATTAAACACATTCCTCCTACAGAATTTAACTTTTCTGAGGTTCAATATGCTACTTCAAGCCACCCATTTATAAATAATAATTTTTCAAATTTTCTCAACAGTCTTCACATGTGCAGTCCAGATTAAGTGATCTTTCCAAGTCTTCTGTTGTTATCCTTTTTTTTTTTTTTTTCCTGGAAGAAAATTACAGGGGCCAGTTAAAAGAGTAAGGCAAGCAAACATAAAGAAAACGCCAACTATTGCCTGAAGAGTTTTGAAGATTGACGATGACATGGAAATTAGCATCCAATTTAGGTCTGGACGAAAAACTCACATGCCACTGGGGAACGTGGACAGTGACCAAATGGCCGGGCCACTGGGCATTTGTTTTCAGTGATATTGATCTCTTGGGAGGTGGTTTTTTCCCTCCCTTTTCCCTTTTGTAATAGTGAGATCATGGCAACTGGCATTTCGCAGAATGGAGCCAAGAGAACTGTCACTCTTTCTAATTTAAGAGGATGAGTGTATAGTCTGAAGAAAGCTTGTAAATGTTACTACAAAGATAAACAAGACTGCTTCCCAGGGAAGAGGTGTACACAGGAAACTTCTTGTTTTTCTCTTCTTTTCCTCCCATACTTCTTTGTTTCTTTACTGTTCCTCTCTCCTCTCTCATTTTCTCCTCTTTCACCTCTCTCTTGTGAATCCCTTCTCCTCTTTATGATCCAAATGCTCATTATTCAATGACCTTGAGTCCACTTGTTTGAGTTTGAAGCCCTAACTTTCATCAGAATCCTAATCCCTGCCCTCATCACACTTTGTCCCAAGACTTGAAGTCAGAGGGCATCTGTATGGCTTCTTTTTGCTGTTTCCCTGGTCAGTGTGTCCATCCTTCCCTAAGGCACAGTGCTTGGCACATTGAGCCTCATGGGTCTTCTCAAATCTGGTAGGTAGGGGCTGGACTCCTTGGGAGGAGTGAGAGGAGGGTAGAGAGCGATTTACCAACAAGCTGGGGGAATTTCAGTTTCACGGACTCCTCTGTGCTGGGCCCCTTCCAAGGCCCTAGAGAGGCGCTAGTGAGGTGGTCACATGATCAAATGTTCGGTAACGTGTACAAAAGATATTTTAACCACAACTCCATGGATTTTTTCATTCTAACTTGCATCTGTCACATTTCTCATGTTGGAGAGTTAAAGTGACCACAGGCAATTTTTGGCTAAAGGGACACAGTAGAAAGACACATATGTTTGCAGTCACTTGTACCTGTTGTGAAGTAATCACTAGCCATCATAGCATGGGAATGGCTTCCATGAGTTTTCCTGTCACTTGCTGGTGTCCTAACAGGAAGGTGTAGGGCTAGAGGCAGCATTGCTGTACGTGTGCTACCATGTCTGACCCTGCACACATGTGTATAGTGGAGCAGAAACAGTTTTTTTTTTTTAAAAGATTTTATTTATTTATTTGACAGACAGAGATAACAAGCAGGCAGAGAGGCAGGCAGAGAGAGAGGGGGAAGCAGGCTCCCTGCTGAGCAGAGAGCCCGACGTGGGGCTGGATCCTAGGACTTTGAGCTCATGACCTAAGCTGAAGGCAGAGGCTTAATCCACTGAGCCACCCAGGCACCCCAGAAATAGAGGTTTTTTTTTTTAGTATATGTGCTGCCGAAGTGAGCACCAGAAGCAGAGTTTTAAATGTGTGGAGCCAGAAGGGAGTCTGTGGAAAAATGTTACAGAAGTTTTATGATGCAAATAGTTTGTTAATTTTTCTGGATTTTTTGATGTCCCTGGTGTTTCTTACTTAAAGTAGTTTTTAGTTTGCTGTGACAGTTCTCATTTCCAATAAAGATCCATTTTTACCTCATTTTGAACTCATAATTTTGTAATCTTTTTCTTAAACAAGACTCATTAAACTACATAATTTTAGGCCCACCCAACTGGACTCTTCCATCTCCTGGAGGAGATGCTTAGGAGGGAGACTTAAGAGGGAGAGAGCGTGGGGAGCACCCCACAGGATGACCACAGAGGCGACCATGTGAAAGACCACCAGAGCAAGGGGCATATGGTTTTCCTCTTGTGGTACCTGGGCTTACATAAGCTTACATAAGCCAGGTGTGGTAGGCATTGTTAAAGGCATGGATTCAGGAACACAGTAGACATGGACACATCTATGGACATTGGAGAAGAAAAAATGAAGCCAGAAGGGGGAAAGGAAAGTGAGACTTAGCTGTGGTAATTATTATAATAATCTACATGAATTGATTACCAAGGATAAGTCGTTACAGCCTAGCAGAACAAGAGCTATGTATACCAAGTCATGTTCCAGATAAACTAGCCTACGTTTTGATTATATCCTCACATATTTTTTCCTTTCATGAAGATAGAGACATTTTATGTTTGCTTATTTATTTATTTAAATTCAATTAGCCAACATTTGGTGCATCATTAGTTTCAGATGTAGAGTTCTAGAATTCAAAAGTTGTGTATAACACCCAGTGCTCTCCGTGTGACAGTGTTGCAAAGTTTGAAGGGTGAGCTCCAACAATTAAAGCTTTAATTGATCCAAGATATCAGTGTCTCAAATCATGATGCCTTCAGTATTCATGTGAGCACGTGTGTCAACATCTTGCTCCAAAATTCTTCCCACCAGTGGAGCGCCTGGATGGCTCAGTCGGTTAAGTGTCTGCCTTCAGCCAAGATTGTGATCCCAGGGACCTGGGCTCAAGTCCTGCATCGGGCTCCCTGCTCAGTGGGATTCTGCTTCTCCCTCTCTCTGCCTGGTGCTCCCCCTGCTTGTGCTCTCTCATGCGCTGACAAATAAATCTTAACAAAATGAAATGCTCCCCACTATTAAAAATAAGCAGACTCCACACTTTTAGTGGTTAGAGCTGAGAGTTACCTTTAGGCTAATTACCTCTTGGAAGCTGTGGTGGGTTCCATGTACCCTATGAGATAGGTCATTGTTTTTTTGCTGTTTGCCAGATTTTTTCTGTTTATAGATGTAAACCACCTTTAATGTAGTGTTTATTATTTAAATGTGCATGAGTATTTTTTAATGTTTCCCTCAGATACATTCTCTGAAAATTTCATAGCTTATGTATTATAATACATCTTTTGAGTGCCTAGTACATGCTAAAGACCCATCATATATCTACCAGACCTGTGAGGGAGAGGGACCCAGAAAAATGCTGATGGTGAGGGATGAGTAGTGAAGACAAGAAGGGTGTGTGGGAGTGCTGAGTAGGGGCCAAGGCCGGCTTGGTTTTGTGTGGGGGCTTGAGTGTGCAGAGGTCACAGAGGATATAAGCTGAGTCTTGAAGGACTCTGTTCAGAAAGTCTTGGAACTTTCCATACAGAAAAAAGACTGATTAATGTGTTAACATTCACAGCTAACATTATTGCTTTGGCTAAGTCCTTTTAGGGTCTGGGTAGGAGAATCTGATCAGTCACAAGGGTCCTAGAGAGGAACATCTGTGTTTTTGATTCTCCCCAGTGTATTGTAGAAGGATTGTTCTTTCAACTCCTTTTTGCCTCCTCTTGCCTTCTGTGTTAAGATAATACCACAGAGCCAGGAGAACAATTAACCAAAGCCATAATTAACTTTCTCCTTGGATGGGTATAAAGAATTGAAGTTTCTTGGCTGATGAAATTTGCTGCAGATTGTTCTGTCTGATAACTCCTTTGCTGGCACTTTTGCCAACACCAATGTTATCACTTTTCCTGAGCTTTAATTAGTCAAAAATCTAAGAAGCTCAAATCATTAAAAACTTCCATTTGTATGTCTATCAATATCCTGCTCTTAAATGTTCCAGGCTTCTTCCTGTACATTTCTCTCAGCACAGCACCTTGAACTTGGTAGGTCCACAGTCAACTTTTGTGAATGAAAGAGTGGATGAATGAATAAATGAATATCCAGTATAAGCTTTACTATGAATATAAGTATGTCTCTAAGTATGGGTGGTATGGGAAATAGTTAAATTATTTTCTTTCTTTTCTTGATTTGCTTAATTATGCTACTCCCTCTGCACTCCCCCAAAGGAAAACCAATACCCACTCACAAAAACACTTTACATTCCAAAGAGAGAGGAAACATTTGGTTCTTGGTCTATTTTTAAGCTCACAGGGATTTAAAGACTAATTCTCTGTGAAAATGCATCTAATTCAGAAAACATGCTACATAGAGGTCCAGGAACAACACATATTTTCTTTGAACAGTTTAGGTTTAAAACACACACACAAAACTCGAAGAAAAAAAAAAATCCTCCCACCACAGTTATGGCTGAATGGCAAAGACAGAAGAATGAATTACCCCGGATGACATTCGTAAAAAAACAACAGCGATCCTCCCAGCTAGCCCGGCCTGGTGGAAGAAGACACGTGGGCCAGGTTCAGGCATGACGATCTTGCTCCCCTCCTGGACCCCCAACCAGGGAAGTTTCCACCATCACCTATTAGGACACTGATCTAAAGACTAGCTGAGTTATTGTCTGAAACAGAGATGGACATAGTAAGACATGTCCAGATGACCCTGTAATGAATCACTGCTCAGGCTGGGGGATCCCTGCCAAAGTCAAAGGTTGCACAGGTACACCTTGGCTCTGGTGGGTCTCTAGGGAAGAACTAGCTGTGTTTTCTTTTCTTTCTTTCTTTCTCTTATTTTTTTAAAAGATTTTGCTTATTTGAGAGAGAGATTGCACGTGTGAGAGAGTGAGTGGGGGGAGGGGCAGATGGGGAAAGAGAGAATCTCAAGCAGACTCCATGCTGAGGGCAAAGCCTGATGCAGGGCTTGATCTCATAACCCTGAGAGCATGACCTGAGTTGAAACCAAGAGTTGGATGCTTAATTTTTTTTGGATGCTTTTATTTTTATGTTTTAAAGGTTTTATTTATTTATTTGACAGAGAGAGAGAGAGATAGAGAGAGAGTGAACAAGTACAAACAGGGGGAGCAGCAGAGGGAGAGGGAGAAGCAGGCTCCCCACTGAGCAATGAGTCTGATGTGGGGCTGGATCCCAGGATTCTGGGATCATGACCTGAGCTGGATTATGACCTGAGCTTCATAACCAACTGAGCCGCCCAGGCGTCCCATCATCTGCTAATTTCAAATGAGGTTGTCTTTTCAACTAAGCAATTATTTATGTTTTTCTTTCTTTTAGAGTAGGGATTCCTAAAATATGTGCCACCAAGCATTTTTCAAAAGTTGGTTTTTGTAATTAAATAAATTCAGGAAACAGCTAAACGTGTATTTAAGACTGCACTGGAGATTCAGAAGGGCCATTAACCTCATGTTAAAGATACAGAGAAGTCTACATGAAGAACATTGTTTGAATTTATTTAATCCCACTGGACCACAGATCTTTTTTCCCCTTTGCAATGCTTGATAATATCCCAAGGATCTGCTGTCCCAGGGAACCCACTATCTTAAGTGCGGTTCTAGAAAGGTATTTATGCCTGCGATTAGATTTGCTCCTTTTTTTCTTCACACAACAGAAAGAGTTCTGTCTTCTGCTATTCACACACGCAGGCACATTAAGGAAGGACACCGTTTTACATCTAAGGTGAGACAAATAATTACATATCATTCTATATTAATTATATATCCTCAGATTTGGTGGTTTATTTTGAGGGAACATGAACTTGCTTGGGAGTAGCAAAAAATAGAACAGATGTATTGGAACCCAGGCAGACATCCCTGCAGAGCGCAGTGGAAAGGCTTTTCTGGGCCCTTTTGGTCATGACTCTCAAATGGTCATCCCATGCTCTGCTCATTTCCACCCTTTCTTTGTTTGATTTTAAATGCTTATTCTTTTAAATACCCATTATTTCCTAAAATTTAAATGAAATGAAACAAAAGGTATAAAATTAAATGGTATGAACCAGACCATTTCTGGACCCAGGTCAAAAACATCAATGAAGGAATACAATGAAGGGGGGAAAAACCAATAAAAGACACGCTATGACATTAGGAGCATCCACTCAGAATTGTCATCCCAAATGGGCCACTTGAATCGCTTCTTGGCCTTTTGGCTAAGATCAAGTGCAAAATGGGCCACTTGTTGAGGATTAATCGAATTCTGGGCTGGCATAGGGGAGTTGGGCTGCGAGTGAGAAATGCATTCCAAGGGAGACCAGGCAAAGAATAGCCATTTTAAAACAATACTAACTTACCTAATTGCTAAGGCTAGTATAAACCAGAGGAGGGGGCGGGGCCATTTGACGGTGGTTGGTGCTAGATTTTCCCTCAGCAGTGTGTGCCTTACTTTTTTTTTAAAACATTTTTTAAAAGATTTTATTTATCTATTTGACAGACAGAGATCACAGTGGGCAGAGAGGCAGGCAGAGAGAGAGAGAGAGGGAAGCAGGCTCCCTGCTGAGCAGAGAGCCCAATGCGGAGCTCGATCCCAGGACCCTGGGAACATGACCGGAGCCGAAGGCAGAGGCCTTAACCCACTGAGCCACCCAGGTGCCCCAGTGTGTGCCTTACTTTAACGGAACAGAACATTAACCACACCCCAAACAAACAAACTTCAAAATCCTGACTGAGGGTCTCCTGTAATAGGACAATAGGAAGAAGAGCAAGTGAAAGAACATGGTCTTCCAGGGTCATGTTTAAAAAATGTATATATGCATGCATGAGTGTACTATATGTGTTACTATATATTATATATATAGAGAGAGAGTGTACTATATGTGTTACTATATGTGTGTGTACTATATGTGTTATTAATATATATCATGATTACAAAGCTTTTTGGGAGGGGATGGGGGAACACATATTTCTGCCCCAACCTTCCATCTTGTAAGTAAATGCATTATCATAGTACTCCAACCAGAATCCTCACAGCCCATACCAGCGAGAACTCCCACTGGGGATTTTAATGTCAATAGACAAATCTCTTAAGGAGTGCATGCTATAAAAACACTCAGTTTTTCTGTGTCACTAATCAATGATTTAATACCATAATTGTATATTTTCAGGCTCTTGGTTCACCGACATGTTTTGGGGATTCAGAAGAGAATTTCTATGTAATTTCATGTCTTAGGCAAGCCAACCGAATGGGTGTGATGGAGGCTATGGAAATGGAAGATCCTGCTTGGTTTGGGATGGTGAGGTTTGAATGACTCCACTTTCTTCATGGCAACCAGTTGCTTTGTATAAGGAATGCAATTAACCTCAGATGAGGAAAGATTTGGTGATACCTTTGACTTTAGACACAATTAGGAATGATTTACCAGGCCAAATTATTTAGTAATTGCTTGACATTTATGAATATGTGGCCATCACTTTATTGATCAGTGTTATAATTTAAGGACTTTCTTAGGGTATGAAATCAGTAAGATCTGAAAGTAAACTGTGACCTCTTAGGGATTACTTGCATTTATAATTAAATTACTAGCTGTGCTGTATATGATTATGAACCTAAATCTGGAAATCAGCCACCAGCAAATCATAGTAAACATTAATTAATTTAGACTAAAAGGAAGGGAAGAAGTAAGTCAAACCCCTAACAATTCATAAGTTTAAAAAATTCATTTGGAATTGGAAGGTTAGCATTACTGGATTAGAGAGTCTATTAAAAATCATCTAGTTAGGGAACATGTGGGTGGCTCAGTTGGTTGAGTGTCTGACTCTTGATTTCAACTCAGATCATGATCTTGGGGTTGTGAAACTGAGCCCCATGTTGGGTTCTGCATTGAACATGGAGCCTGCTTAAGATTCTCTCTTCTTCTCCCCCTGCCCCTTTTACTTACGCTCTCTTAAAAAAAATCATCTCATTAGTTAGTACAATTAACATGGATCACTTCTGTCACTGCCAAAACCCCAAGATACCTTAAAAACTATCACCAATGTTGAAGAATCCATTCATACATTTGTGGGTGTGTATACAGATGTGTGTGTTTAGACTGACACTATAGTTTGTTAGTGCTGTATACTCACACTTCCAAGTAGTTTTCTTTTTTTTTAAAATATTTTATTTATTTATTTGACAGATAGAGATCATGAGTAGGCAGAGAGAGAGAGGAGGAAGCAGGCTCCCCACTGAGCGGAGAGCCCGATGCAGGGCTCGATCCCAGGACCCTGGAATCATGACCTGAGCTGAAGGCAGAGGCTTTAACCCACTTAGCCACCCAGGTGCCCCTCCAACTAGTTTTCTTTTAGGCAAGTAGTAGGATAGAATTTCTAGGTTCTTTTAAAGGCAGCCAAGATGGTCATATGACTTAATTTGGCTGGTAAAATGTGACTGGAAATGACATGTGTCCCAGAAAGAAGGCTGTGGGAATGAGTGCATAATTTTCCACCTTTCCTTCCCCCAGCCTGAGCATCAACAGCTGACAAATGTTTGATCGTATAACCTCCAACAGAATGGGTCCTGGAGTCTGGCTAGCGTGGAACTGAGCTTCCCATGATCCATGGTGATAAATTCCCTAAGTGAGAAAAAAACCCCTCATGGTTCTAAGTTTTTAAGATTTCATGGTTGTTCACTAACATGAAAATGCAATGTAATGTAGCCCATCCTAACTAAAAGAAATGATAAGAGCAACTCTAGAGGTGGTAACGGTCATTCTTTTTGAGAGCTGGAAAAGATTCTTATGATTACAAATCATAGGCAGTATTATAAGTTATCACTATAAATTTGTTACAAAGAAAAGTGGTGATTTATTTTGACGTAACAAAATAAGAACTAGAATAAGAATATACTATTTGCAAGGAGAGGATGACATCATCAGTATAAATAAAAAAAGGTGACATGATCATCTATCTAAAACCCAAGATGACAAACTGAAAAATTATTAAAAATTAACAATATAAATGTATTCAAAATAAATGTTCAGAAATCAACATTTTGCTCTTAGCCTTAACCAATTAGGAACATTAGTAGGAAAAAACCCAATCCTTTTCAATATGCAATATTCTATATTAGTTCCAGAAGGATCAAATAGATAATTTTTTTTAGAGTTTTCACAAAGAAGTACTGAAAATGTGAACAGGACACTAATAAAAATGAATACCTACAGGGAAAGGGGGTTGTTTGGGTGAGGAAGGGAGGGGTAGAGGCAAGACCACTATGTATGTACATAAATCTATAAACTTTGCCCTGTAATCATGTCAATGCATTATTTTTTTTCAAAATGCAGAGACTGAATCATACTAACATGAAGAAAATCAACCTTGATGTTGGATCCTGTGGAGAAATAATTTCTACACTTGAAAATAGGGAGAAACTGAAAAGGAAAATATGAATAGATTTGATGACACACAACTTAAAGATGCTGAGTGTGAAATGACACCACAAACCAAGTCAAAATTAAATGACAGTGACAATATTTGTAACATATATATGACCAAGGAGATATTCATGTATCTTCACAATCTTTTCAGCTCCAAGAAAACTGAATACTCCAGCAGAAAAGTAGGCAGGGGTACCTGGGTGGCTCAGTCTGTTAAGCATTTGACTCTTGATTTTGGCTCAGGTTATGGTCTCAAGGTCGTGGGATCAAACTCTGCATCAGGCTCTGTGCTCAGTGGTGAGTTTGCGTGACCTTCTCTTCCTCTCTCTTTGCCTCTTCCCCAGCTCTCATGCATGCTCTCTTTCTCAAATAAATAAATAAATCTTAAAAAAATAAAAACTAGGCAGAAGACACAAAAGACAATTTATATTTGAAAAAAATACAAGTGGTCAATAAATCAAAGGAAACCAAAGGCCAATCTCAACAGGGATCAGAAAACTAAATATTTAGATGAGACAATTTGGGGTTTATCAATTTGTCAAGGATTAAGAAGAAAGCTAATAAATATAGTGCTCATAACACTGCGATCAAACGGACAGCTTTATAGTAAAAAATAAAAAAGCAGATGATAAAAATGTTTGTATCTTCCAATTAAAATAATACGTGCATTTATGTTTAGAATAAAAAGCCCAGACAAAGATACAGTGGAATGTTTACAGCAGTTACATCCTGTTGGCTGTACATAATCTATATTTTTTACTTTTGATTTTTAATGTGTTTTTCAAAATTTTTACAATGTGCACTATTTTAATCAAGAGTGTGTGCCTTTTTTTTTTTTTTTTTAAAGAATGTGAGGTAAGAATCTAAGTCCCGGTTTCCTCCTACTTGATCATAAAAATCTCTTTTTATCAAATTCTACTGAAATAGTATTTCCCGGGTCTGTCATCATGAAAGATAAACTTTAAATATTTTTAACAATTATTTTATAAAGTTATAATAAATTTCTAATTATAAAGTTAATTATAATCAGAAATATAGCAGAAATGTCTTGCCTGTTTTCTTTGTACATGTGTAATTTTACCTGCACTTTGAATCCATTAGGTGTGGACTGCATATCTGACAAGAATTGCTAACTTTGGACAAATGTGTTGGGCCTCTAAACAAATAATTAAAAAACCCCAAAAAACCTTGGGATGCAATTCCTTTGTCAGTAGCTAGCTAGTGCTTTCAGATCTCATTATTTGATCTTCTGATCATTTACAGCTCCTTAAAAATCCTACAGGGGACTCTAAGTGTGTCTTTTTATCTCAGGTAGGATGCTGGTCACCCACCGCTCAAGTATACAGAGGCTGGGCTGAAGGGATCGGTTCCCTGCACTTCCCAGAGTATCCCTTAGGCACTCAACAAATGCTAGCAGAATGGAATAGAAAAGAGTCTTGGTCTGGAAGAAGGTAGGGAAGGCATCAGGTTGCTGCAGAGGGGAGAGCCTTGTGCTGACAGACTGCATTCCTGCAGTTTCCAGGTGAGGGCCGAGCATTGTCTTTCTGGTACCTTCGCCTGGATCAGTGAGCAGATTGCATTTCACTTCAGTGGATTAAGGCTGGGAGTTTAGCTCACCAGTTCTTCCTCCGTCCTGTTTGGTTTCTCTCCCTCACACACACCTGGGGAGACATTGACCTCTTGGTCCCCTGAGGGAGGGGCTGTTTCCTGAGCTCTGAATTTTGTGTGTCTGAGACTTGAGCTGGCAAGGACACACCCTCCCAAGACCAGCTGGCTTTCCAGTGGGACATCCATCAGCCCTAAAATCCCATTCTCTCTGTTGGAGGACTCATAGGAATGCTCCTTATTACTCTGTTCCTCTTAAAAAGTCTGCCATTAAGAATTAAGCCAGTAACAACATAAAATTAAACTTCTCTGGTGTTGGGCAGGAGACTGAGCTCTCAATTTAGCCATATTTTGTAAGAATGGAAGGACTGCCCCTGTCGTCTTTCTAAAACGAAGCAATAAAAACCTCTATGTTTTCCAGGAATTTCTCTCTCCCAGGGACGCCTGTGTTTAGGCAGGAGGCTCTTACTTCCTGTCACAGGAATGTCCGTGGGGCGGGGGCTGTGGTTCAGGTACTGTCACGCTCCTTCTCTCACCGCTCATCCCTCCCAGAAGCTCCTCTTCTGGTCGATCTGGGACTTGTTCGCTGATGAGCGGGTTTACCTGTCATCCCGTCCCAAAGATTTCTATCTGCATTTAGGACTGGGAGACTATGGTGTCCGTTCATTTCTGAGAAGCCAAGGAGTTCTCCGGGGGGAAAGGTGGCCAGCACTCTGATCATCTTAGAAGCTCGAGGGAAGGCTACCAGTAAAGTGGGAATGAAGAACAGTTGTTCCTTTCCTGGTGAACCACAGACCACCTGGATTGACATCACCTGTGGAGCTTGTTCTAAAAAGAAAATTCCTGCCCCTCCCCACCCTGAATCTCCCTTCCTGGGGAGTGGAATTCTGGGATTTGCATTTTTAAAAAATTTTATTTATTTATTTGACAGAGAGAGACAGCCAGAGAGGGAACACAAGCAGGGGGAATGGGAGAGGGAGAAGCAGGCTTCCCGCTGAGCAGAGAGCCCGATGCGGGGCTCAATCGATCCCAGCACCCTGGGATCATGACCTGAGCCAAAGACAGCCACTTAACGACTGAGCCACCCAGGTGCCCGTGGGATTTGCATTTTTAATCAGAGCCTTGGGGGAAATCCTTTTGCACACTTGTCAGGGCTGGGGGGGAGGTGGCTGGGAGCCAAGTCTGCTTCTCTCCCTCCCAGGCTGGGATGCCTCTTATCACTGGGGGCTAAATTTAGCAAAATGTTTTTCCCTATTTCCTCTGGGAGTAAGCTACAGGGACCCAGTCACCCTTGCAATGCATTCTTTGCGTTTTCTTCATTCTGCAGATATGTTTTGAGAACCTACTATGTGCTAGATACTGGAAAATCTCAAGAAATCCAAAGATGGCCTCCAAAGCTCCTTTTGGGGCCAGCAGTTGCAGTAGAACGGTGCGGAGTTTCATTTCCTTGTTCCCTGCCTTTTCTATTGCTCCTGTTGAAGGCTGTGGGCCAGGAAACCCTTTCAGAAAGTGGGGCCCTTGTCCAGTCCTCTCTCCTTGGTGGCAGAAACAGCAACAGCTGTCACAGCAGAGGTTTTTCAAGGATGGTGAGATGCACTAAGAAGAGGGTCAGGCTTGTTCATCTGCTTTTTTTTGGCTTGGGTTCAGCACCCCGTGTTCGGACAGAAATTTTCAATATCTCAACCACTTCTCAACTTGCCCACGTGGTCCAAAATAGAAAAGACTTACCTAACGTCAGGAAGAAGCATCTGTCAGGGCTGGATATGTTGACTGGACTTTTGGGGATCCAGCCAGCTTCATGATCGTTTCTCCTTCACCCCCCAGCCACAACTCCTTCTCTCTGCCCAAGGAGGCCTGTTGCTGACAGCCATCCAGCTTCAGCGCACACTTTGTTATTTCACATTTCACTTGGGATAAACAGTTGCAAGAACAACTTGAGAAGTGTATTGCTCTGCACGGAAGAGGAGGAACACGGACTGGTCCCAGGAGAGGTAAACGAGGGAAGGAAGTCTATGAATAGTCTTCATCTAGGGATGTTGAGAATGTATTTTGAGACTTCTGGAAGCCTCGCCTCTGCTCCACTTTTGTTTTCTAGCATCTGTGGAGCATTTCTAAGTGCTTCCCTCGGAATGCTCCCTACAACCCATTTTACTGATGAGGAAACTGAGGCAGAGAATTACTCAAACTCACATAGAAATGCCAGAGCCAGGATTCATTCCCAGACTCTCTTGCTTCAATGTCTTCACTCTTAAATGCCTTGCCTTCTGCCCACCTCAGGGGATCCTACATTTCCCTTTATGTCCTTTTAATTGCCGGACTGCCATATTGCTCCTTTTCATTTCCTTCTGCCTGATTCTTGACCCACTGGGCCACCAGTCCTGGCACTAGAAGTCAGAAACCGCTGAATTCTGCATAAAACCTGTCCAAGGAGTAGAGGGACTCCCACAAGAAGGGGATCTTTGCCCTCCCTGGCTTGGTAAGGAGCCAGAGGGGCCACGATATTGGCGGGAACCACCAATAGGACATAAAGGAGAGGCTTGCTCATTGGCTGAACATCAGGGAAAGGGTCGGCCTGCTAGCCCTGCCCACCCATGCTCTAAAGGCTCTAGAAGCACAGGCAGACAGGTGGAAGTGGGGCCAGGAATAAAATGGGGGATGAGCCCTCTTAAAGACAACAGCGGGTGACTGGGCGGCAGAGGGAAAGAGCAGAGACCTGCAGCTCTGAGGACAAATTCAAACACAGCTGATTGCCCTCGCCCTACGTATTCGCACATGTGCTTAAGCTCTCCAGCTCCTCCGGGTGACAGCCGCCTCCTAGCAATGGGAATCAGGTGTCTAATAAAAGGGCTACGCCCACAGCAGGCTTTCAGCACCTGCTGGCTGTTGAGATCTCTTTCTCCCCTCCACAGGCCAACTCAGACTCCCTTTTTTCTTTCTTAGATCAAACTGCTGCAGAAGAATGAAAACTTCCTAGAGTGTGGCCTTGGTACATGCTGTTTAAAGTATGGCAATGGCCGGGAAAAAGATCTTTACCTGGATTATCTGGTGATTGGATATTTATTGTGACTTTTTATTTTTCTAGAAAGAAGCCATGTATGACTGGTAATCAGTAGAGATAGCATGCTTTGCCTTTGTCCATGCTGTGACTGTGGATGAGGCTGATCTGAAGAATGGGTCAGTAGGGGTGGGCTGGGGTGGGCTTTTGGGCTTCTGTGCGTAGGGCCCTCCCTCACCTGGGTCCTGGGCACTCTTAACCTCTGTTGCTTTGGACACTTTTGTGCCCTGGGTACTTTTGTTTTGGCCGTATAGAGGGGTTCTGATTAATGTCCCCCCAATGTGTGACTTTGCCTTTTTATAAATAATCTCAGCTTTCTGCTATTTTATCCATAGGTTAAACCTGTGAGCCCACCATCTCAATTTGCTCGTCTCCTAGGGGTTTGCCAACATCTTCATTTATAAGTCTTCTTCAGATTGCTTTCAGGGGTCTTTTGTTCTTTTTTCTACATTGCTGACTAGGATACAGAATTAAACCTAAAGTGAGCAATCATGGATCCCAGGATACCCCACGACCCCCCTCTTCTTTCTGGAGACTTGCCAGAGAGTCTCACCTTTCCTTCATGGTCTTTTTGTTAGTATTCAACCCACGTGACTTGCTCCCTCTGCACATGTGAACCATTTCGGCAATTAAAATTTCATGAGTTGCTGTACAAAATGCTGCAACTCAAGTCCAAGAAGGCAAATTCTGCTACGTTTCTTTCTCCCATCATATGGTTACCCTTTCCAAAACAAAAAAATAAGCTGTCATGTTGTTGCATTGTTTGTCCTTAAGCAAACGTCTTTGCTTATTGCCTGAGATTTTTACCATCCTAGACAAAGTTATAAATTATATTTTTACTTCTGACTGTTTTTGCTTTGCTAATTACAGACCTACAGGTGCTGGCTAATTTCAGGACCCATGTCCAGACACAGTTTCCACTCCATCCCCCCCCTCTGCTAGCCAATAAATCTTGAGAAATAATGAAACCTTCGCCTGATTTCTTACTCAAGTCTTTGAACATCCCAAACTTTTTATTACCTGGCCCGTTTGATTTGTAAAGGGCCTGGTTGTCCAACACCTGCTTTTTTGGGTTATTTTCCATCAGCTCTACTTGTAGAGTCTTTGAAGTGATACCATGGCATCCAATTTCTTTTATATAGAAAAGTCCTTATCTGGGAGCGGTGGTTTTTAGCCAGAGCTGCAAAGGTGGAACCTTTTAAAAATACAGATGCCCAGGCAGCCCCTCCCCACAAGGTACTGTGATTTAGAAGGTTTAGTAGGTTTCCGTGGGCTCTGGCTGTCAAATGTTTTAAAACTCCCAAACGGGTTCTAAGGGCACCCTGGTTGAGAACCACATTCCAAAGGAAGTCCCAGGTCTGTACTAGCCTGATCAGCTCCCGCAGACCCCTGGGCCCGGGTCCACAGACGCCCTGGGCTCTATTAACTTGCCCCGCCTGGGGCAAGGTCCATCTGAGCTGGAGCGTGTGCATATGGGGAGGGAGAGGGGCAAACAGGGAAGGAGGGCTTTGTAGGTGGAGAGAAGAGCAGGATCAAGGGCACAGGGGGAGGAAAACAGAAGCTCAGCTCTGTTAGGGGGAAGAGCCAGGTGATGGGGCTGAGCACAGGCAGCCTGATGGAGAGTACTACGTAGTTTTGGGGGGAGGCCAGCCCTGAGGTCTGGCCAGGTAACAGGCAGCAAATCCCAGTGACCTCACCTCTGTAAATGAAGCCAAGTCCTATCTTTCTTTTCTTCATTATGTCTAGTATAGACTCTTCAGAACCTAGAACTTTTTTTTTAAGATTTTATTTATTTATTTGACAGAGATCACAAGTAAGCAAAGAGACAGGCAGAGAGAGAGAAGAGAGGAGGAAGCAGGCTCCCCACTGAGCAGAGAACCTGATGCGGGGCTCGATCCTAGGACCCTGAGATCATGACCCGAGCCAAAGGCAGAGGCTTTAACCCACTGAGCCACCCAGGCGCCCCAAACCTAGAACTTTATAGAGCAACCAAGAGTACACATTCTTTTCATGCTCTTTCTCAGGGGGATTATAATACTGATAGCTTCTTCCACACATTTTGCCCAGAGGCCTGGATTTGGCTAAAGTGATCTCCTGGATCTTAGCACCAGGGCTCTGGCCCTTTCCAACCAAGGCAACCAGTGATAGCAAACCACAGGTGGGACTCCCTATTCAGGATGGGGTTTCTGTCAATGCCTATTTTATTTTTTTATTTATTAATTTTAATTTTTTTGAATTTATTTAGTTGAGAGAGAGAGTGAGAGAGAGAGAGAGAGACAGCTAAAGGGGAACACGAGCAGGGGGAGTGGGAGAGGGAGAAGCAAATACCCTGCAGGGAGCCCGAGGCGGGGCTCGATCCCAGGACCCTGGGATTATGACCTGAACCAAAGGCAAATGCTTAATGGATGGTGCACCCAGGTGCCCCTATCTTAAATATTTCATTTTATTTTATTTTGTGTTTGGTGAGATCTATAGATTAACCTTAAAAGATGAAGGAGAGGATAAGGAACGAAGAGCACATTTATGTTTTAATCTTTCCCAGAAGGTACTTGGATGGGCATTATTATCTACATTTTATGGTCATGAGCATTGGGGCTTGAAAGAGGTTAAGTAACTTGCCCGCAGTCACCAGATAGTAAGTGGTGGAACTGGGGTGGAAAACCGGGTCCTTCTGGCCAGGAGCCCGGGTTTTTCCATTACACCTCTTCTGCCTGGCTGGGTAGAGGACTGGCCAGGGGCTGCAGAGACATCCCTGGTGAGGTTAAGCCTCGTTTGCCTTCTTAATCAGACACCCATTTTATGGCATGTCTGGGCTTCTTGGAAGATTGGGGGCATATTTAAGGCAGCTGACAGTGGAGGTAGTGTCTGGGAGATTGATAATGAGGTGAAGTTGGTACCTTTACAAACTTCACCTCTCGTGTGGTTTTGCCCAGGGCTGCCCCAGCACCCAGGGCTGACGCTCCCTCTGAGGCTTTGGCACTCCTCTGGGGTTTGGCCATCTCTCTCTCCAGTTTGGTCTTGTCTTCCTGCTTGGCAGCAGTGGAGGAGAGGGAAACAGGTGCCGCTCTGAAGATTTCCTTGAGCTGTTCCAGGTAATCCTTTTCTCGGGATGGTTCTGGCTGGTGTTCCCCTTTGTCAGCACTCCTGGGAGCCTCTAAGGGATGGAGGAGCCCACAGCATGGGTGTGTCTCCACCAACTGGGGTGCAGTCGGCTGGGTTTGGAGAACAATCTAATAAATCTCTGAGCTGCTACAATATAATTTCCATGAGGGCAGAGTCTAGGTCGTCATGTCTTTAGCACCTAACGGAGTGCCTGACATAGAGCAAGAGCTTTCAAAATAGTTGTTGAATAAACACAAGTGTTCTGGTTCTACAGGGACTTTTCTTCAAATGGTCCTACAGCAAGAGTTCCCCTGATCTACAGAGTGGAAAGGGATTAAATCCTCTGTACCACTCTATATATATATATATATATTATTATATTATTTTACTGTTACTTTCCTTGTGTCATCATACAGTCTCTTTAAGATCTCTTTGTCCCTTTTAGTTCTCCAACCCATTCCCCTTGGTGAAGAAACAGAGACAGAGCACAAATAGGCAGAGCTACAGGCAGAGGGAGAGGGAGAAGCAGGGTCTAGGCTGAACAGAGAGCATGATGTAGCCATCTGGATGTCTCCTGGATTTTGATGCTTGTTCCCTTTGCCATATTAGGGAAATTCTCTATTATAATTTGCTCCAATATACCTTCTGCTCCTCTCTTTCTTCTTCTTCTGGGATCCCAATTATTCTAATATTGTTTCATTTTATGCATCACTTAACTCTTGAATTCTCCCCTTGTGGTCCAGTAGTTGTTTGTCTCTTTTGCTCAGCTTCTTTATTATCCATCATTTGTCTTCTATATCACTAATTCTCTCTTCTGCTTCATTTATCTGAGCAGTAAGAGCCTCCATTTTTGATTGCACTTTATTAAGAGCTTTTTTGATTTCAACTTAGTTAGATTTTAGTTCTTTTATTTCTCCAGAAAGGGATTCTCTAATATCTTCCATGCCTTTTTTGAGCCCAGCTAGCACCTTGAGAATTGTCATTCTGAACTCCAGATCTGACATATTACCAATGTCCATATTGATTAGGTCTCTAGCTCTTGGTACTGCCTCTTGTTCCTGTTTTTGTGGTGAGTTTTTCTGCCTTGTCATTTTATCCAGATAAGAATATATGAATAAGAGAGTAAAATACTAAAAGAGTGACAAAGACCCCAGAAAAATATACGCTAACCAAATCAGAAGAGATCCTAAATGGGGGGAGAAAAAAGGAGGGAAAATAAAATAAAATAAAATAGATAAAAAATTTATATATTAGACTGGTGAATAGAACAGTGCCACCCACTTAACTTTGGGTGTATTCTGGTCTCTTAGAAGAAACTACCTCCCAAATTTTTTAAGAAAGAAAAACATACATAAACAAAAATAAGAGTAAACATGAGGAAGGGATAGAATTGACTGTAAAGATGAAAATTAAAAAAAGATTCTGAAAAAGGAATTGATAAAATAAGTTGGTTGGAAAAGAAAAGGAAAGTGTAGAGAATTTGCTCAGGCTGGAGACTAGAACAAAGCCCTGTGCTAGATTTAGGGTATATTTTGATCTATTAGAAGAAATTTTATCCCCAAATCTTTCAGAACAAAAACCCTATATGTATACAAAAAATAAAGTTAGATACAACGAAGGATAAAATATGACTATAATAATGAAAGTTTAAAAAGATTTTTTTTAAAGAAAGGTATTGTTAAGATAAACTAGTTAAAAAACATTAAAAGAGGAAAGAGTAAAAGTTAAAAAGATTAGAATAAGAAAAAAATAAAATTAAAAAAATTAATTAACTTTACAAGACTAAAGAATTATGGAGAGAAAACCATGAATTCCATACTTTGCTTTCCCCTCCTCTGCAATTCCGCTGTTCTCCTTGATCAGTGAGCTTGGTCTTGGCTGGATTTCATGCTGATCTTCTGGGGGAGGGGCCTATTGTAGTGATTCTCAAGTGTCTTTGCCCAAGGTGAAATTGCACTGCCCTTGCCAGGGGCCAGGCTAAGTACTCTGCTTGGGTTTGCTTGAAAGCTTTTGTTCCCTGAAGCTTTCCGTAGAGCTCTGGAGGATGGGAATGAAAATGGCAGCCTTCCAATCTCCAGCCCAGAGGAGCCGAGAGCTTGGTGCCCCACTCCTCGGTGTGCCCTCAGAGAAAAGTGCTCAATCACTTTGGTCTCCCTGGTCTCTGGCTGAGCTCTGAGATCACTGGCCTGTGACGGAGCATTTCTGTCTATGATGCATGACCCCATTTGGAGTCTCCAAACCCAGTAGATTCCTGCCTCCAGAAGAGGAAGGTGAGTCTCCCTGGATCTGCCACTTGTGGGGTCCCTGCTTAAAGAGCAGTGGTATGACTACACCGCAGATAACAGTTTAAGGTAACCTTTAAGGTAACCCTGAGATGAAGCTCACTCCTCGGCTTCTGTCTCTGTAGCCGGCTTCCCTGCTCTGATACCTGGGAGCTCTATTACACTCAGACACCCACGGTCTTTCTGTGACCCCACAGGTCCTGAGACCACACTGTCCCTGTGAAGGCTCCACCCCACTTAGCCTCTGGAGCAACTTCTAAAAGTTCTGATTTTGTGCTTCATTGCTACACCCCTTGCTGGGAGCCCCTCCCACTCCCCCATGGTCTATCTTCCCATCAATTCAGATTCACTTCCCTGCAGGTCCTACCTTTCAGAAAGTGATCAATTTTCTGTTTATAGAATTGCTGTTCTTCTTCTCTTCAATCTCCTGTTGGGTTTGTAGGTATTCCAGAATGGTTTAATAACTAGCTAGCTGAACTCCTGCTATCCGATGTCATCTCAGCATGCTGCTTCTCTGCCATCTTGCTTCCTTGGTGTTTGAACTATCTTGAGGGTGAGGGGAAGGACCTGAGAAAATGAGAATGCTTGATTTTTATTCCAACCTAGAAAACATCAGGGTCTTGGCGGGGAAATGGGGTCAGATTCTTTGAATGGCTTTGGTGTGGTTGGGCTCTGCTGAGAGTGAGAGCATATGCACAGGGGATGGTTTGAATATGAAGCATAACTTCACATCACTATTAGTTTATCCAGATATAAAACCTTACTTTTAAAAATCATTCCCTCCCCCCTTAGTATTAGAGCTGGGTTACTCCTTACTATTACCTCAAAATTCTTGGTGGTGTCATCTGAATGAGTTTCTTTTATTTGAATTCTTCTTCTCTAATGCTTGTGATGAAGGCCAGAGGATTTTAGGATTTTTGAGGTGGGAATGATCAAGCAAATTTCTTTTCCCTGAATTGTCAAAATAAGCCAAAGAAATCAGACATCTTCAAGAGTGAGGTTGTTAACTAAGGAAAACCAACTAAAGCAATGCAAATGAGGAGAAAACAGAGGAAAGCAGACTAAAATCACACACCTCCTAGAAACTTAGCCACTGTAGTATGGAATTCCAGACCGCTAAAACGTACCTTATCATTGTAAATTAATACCGAATTCCACTCTAGATCAAGTTTGCCAAGAGGTCATTTTTGCCATCCTCAAAATACCCCATGCTGGAGATCTCACTGTATTTTATTTTATCGAAAAATGACACTGGCTGTGAGAGAGAAATTTTACTCAAATGAAATGTGACTTTTTTCTTGGATTTTCCTCATACATTCACCTCTGGGTCACTGAATTTCTCTTACACTTTATAGTTCTTCAAGTGACATGTTTGTGGACCATTTATAGTTTTATAGTATCCTGCTGTTTTCACTTGTTATATTGTGAATACTTTCCCACATCACTACATATGTTTCAAAAATATGAACTGTCATGGCTGTGAAGAATTCTAGGTTATTATTTTAGTTATCCTCTCTTTTGGAACATTTAGATGCTCCATAGGTTTTTAAATTATATTGCCACACGAGCCAACTCAAAACTCTGATTTCATCTCTCACTATTTCCTTGGACTGTCTTGGATGTGAGACCTTGGGGTCAATGTGTGTGAATTTTTTTTAGGATTTTTTTCTTCTGTTGTGTTTTTGATCATGATCCAAGGAAATAGACTCCAAGCTAGAGATTTGTGGTAGGAAATTTACTAGGGAGTGCCCTCAACATCTGTGAGAGAGTGAGGGGAAGGGCTGGGCAGAGAAAGAAGTTGAGCTATGATGTATTACAATGACCTCAGCTGATCTTGGGGAGATCTGGAGTTTAGAGAACTCTTTACAGTTATCCCAAAATGAGGCACAGGGACTGAGCTTTTGGACCCTGGCCACTCACTGGCTTCAGGTGCCTCCTGAAGGGAGGGAACAGACATGACCTTAGGTGAGGCATCTCCCTCGAGCCAAGGGCAATTCTTGGAGAAGGACCCCACTGCTAGCTTCTAGCAGCTAATGATCCTGGCAACTGGGGGAATGAATCCTCAGAACTGAAGTGGGGAATCAGGTAACATATCACAGCATCCACTGAAATCACTCCTTGCATCTCTTGGATCCACATGTACCTTTTAAAAAATAATCCTATCTGGGAACAGAGCCTCTAGAATTACTGGCCAACCTTGTTTCCTAGAGAAACATACAAAAGGAAGTTTAATGGGAGAAATTATAGTATTCATCAAAGCACCTGCTCTCAGGGACACCTGACACTCCATCAAATCCTTCCTCTACAATCCACTGTAGATTCACCTCCCCCTTGGCTAAGAGTTCTGATGGTCCAGGGGGATACCTGGTGGGTGACCCAGATCTTTAACCTTGAAGGAGATGAGCTCCTGGTTATCATGCTCTTCTCAAGCCATGACTCCTGCTCTTATCCATTTACCAGTATAATTGGTTAGGGGATTAACATGAGATGCCCCAGAGCTCCTTCTCTTTGCCAAACATAGTCTTCTCTATCCTCATTGTTTCACAACAGCCCAGCCTTCTTCTGATGATCGTGGTCAGTTGTTCCTGCAAGGATGATGACTTTTCTTGTCTGTTGATCTCTCGGCAAAAGAAGTCCAAAGTGTCTGGGTAGCAGCCTTAGCTTAAAGTTTAGTGGGATTCCAGCAATGTCCCTGGTGGAAGTATTTACATTCTTGGAGCCAGAATCTCTATATCCTCAGAGCCAGGAATTTGTGGAAGGCCTATATTCCCTGGGTAGGTCATTGGGTGGAGTGGTAAGTGGAACTACCATATTCTTGTCCTGCCTGAGCCATGTGCTCTATATAGAGAGGACTCAGTATCATATACTACCCATTGATTAAGGGGGTTCACTGCATCCTGAAGGATGATACTCCATCCTTAAGCATAAACAGTAATGTGCTTCAGAAACACCCCCAAAGGCTGTTTCTTCACCCTGTAAAATCAAAAGCTTCTGGGTGGTACAGTATGTGACAAGACCAGCAGATCCCATGATCATGTGCTCATTATTGTTCCTCCTCTGTTTTAAGTGAGCTCCTTGGTATGATGGGATAGTGTGAGGACTCCATTGTTAGTGAACTGAACATGAGGCAAGCCCTCAGCTAGTGATGCTGAATGAGGGTCTATGGGCAGGAAAGGCAAATTCACACCCTCAGTATGTGCTGCTTTCAATCAAGATAGATTGCTCACCCTCATGTAGAAAAGGTTTCAGTGTAATTAGTCTCTTTGAAAGATGGTTCTTTATACTGGGATGTGTCAATGACCTCTGTGCCTATAGCTGGACATTCAGCAGCAACAGTAGAGAGGTCAGCTTTTATTGCAAGTTGGTCTTATGTGTAACCTCCATCCCTGCCACCAAGACTACTCTGTTAATATGCCTGTTATACCAGCACTAGAGTGGCTAATGAGAGAGGCTGTCTGACATCAGTTGGCCAAGTCATTCTGTCTACTTGACTGTGAAGTGCCTCATCCCTGGTGAGTGCCTTTTGGTGGGATTAATAAGGGTTACAGAAATATCTGCACTTCATGGCTGGTTCCATATTCTTTTTCCCCAGACTGCCTTGCCCCTTATCTCTTAATCTTTCTTCTTTCAGGTCACCAACAAACCAGCCAGGTTATTGAGCACTGCTTTAAGTCTGTATGTATTTCACAAAGTGAGGGCCAGGTACATCTCCCAAAGTCCATTGGGAGGATGCCCTCTCACTACTCTCAGGGTCAATCTTGAGTGGGACTGAGAACCCTAGAGTCCATTTCTGGCTTGTACTTATCAGGCTGACCCATCTGTGAACAAAGTTTGGCTTCTTTTTTCCTCCTCCATCAGCTGGACATCAGAGCCCCCACCCTGCCCCACAGCCATAGGAACCACTGTTGAATGACTATATATCCATCAGTCTTCGAAGGGTTGGAGTAAATGGCCATAACACCCTTTAGAAAAGACAGAGGTAATTGGCACCTCATATGCTGACTGTGGCATTGCAGGAGACTTCTGTTTGGGTACCTGGCCTTTCCCGCAGTCAAAAGGTAGAAGATCTGAAAACTGGTTTAGCTCTGGAAACTGGGCGAAAGATCACAGCTTTTTCTTAGGTGGTTGCCTTTAGCTTCCTGATCATCCAGTCCTGGTCTCTTTCAATAATACAGATTGAGAAATGTTTGCATCGACAGCCCATCTTTCTTGCCCTTAGGGATTCCATGTTCTATTAATCATCCCATAGCTCTTTCTGTGTCTGGCATCACGGCTGCCCCACCAATTTAGCTGCTCAAGACAATTACCATACTCTTCTCATTTCTGGTCAGTTAAGTGCTACTATTTGGCCTCTATGATGTCTATTATTTCTTGTCATCTCCATTGCATTCAGGGGGCCCAGTCCTGTACCCACCTGCTCTGGTCAGCTCAGCCAACAGAGGACAGTCACTGCTATGCTTCTCATTGCTGCTGCTGCTCCCCCCAGTACATTTCTCATCACTCTGATGAATGCAGTGTCCTCATGGCCACCTGCAGAACATAATCTGCTCCTAGGTGTTCCAGCTTCATTGTCTGCTCTGCCTCGTGCCTGCCTCTTTGAACCTTAGATCTCTTCTTCCATAACATATCATCAGTAGTCTGGCTTTTCTGTGGAAGTTACTGTCAACCATTGATTTTATCTAGATTCCAAGAGCTGTTCCAGGAGAATGTTAACCCTGTCAGCCCAGGCGCTCACCAGGATTGATAAACCCTGTGTCAAAGACAGTGTTTTCATAGAAATGATCTTTATATGATCTTATATTCATGTTCTACTCTCCTTGATGCTGCTGTCTCAGGATCCAGTCCCAGTTAGAGTTGACCTACTCCTGCAGCCCCTTTGGGGTAGGGTCTCTTTCCTTTCACTGTAGATTTGGCTCTTTCCTGGTCAGGTTAGGTTGCCACTTGACTCTCTGGTGACCAGGAGGAGAGATGGGCTAGATCCTGACAGGAGACCATGTTATCTTGCCAGGCAGAGACTCCTGCGCTGTCTTCAAGTAAGGGAGGAACATTAGCTATAGTAGGAATGAGGATCACATCAGTTGTGTTATCTCTAAGAAACAATTTCACTTCTATGCCAGTTTCTTTCATTCATCTTCATCCTGTCTCTGATTTTGATCCCTCCGCCCCCTGCCTTTTCAAAAGTTTGACTTCTCATTTTCCTGATGTATTGTAGTGACTCTTCCTCTTCAGAGGACTTCCTCAACCCTTTAACTTCCCTTCCAATAGAATAGCCTACTTCCATTTCTCTCTCTTTCTCTCTCTCTCTCTCTCTCTCTCACACACACACACACAGGCACACACAAACATACAAAGAGTCCTGGTGAAAACAAACATCATATAACTTGGCAAGCTGCTGGAGCAGTTTTTCAGTAACAACAGCCTTTTCCTAGAGTGGGCTTCTTAAGTGAAATGGCCATCTTCACAGCGCTCATTGGCACCCTTCGGCTCATTGGCCTAGTGCAGTAGCAAGATACATTTTAGCTGTGCTCTCCACTCCGACGTTAAATTGCAACAAGGGAACCCATTAAATCTTTTTTTTTTTTTTTTTTTCACTTTGTCTCCTTTCTTGCTCTATTCCTGTTACCCTCCTTCCCTTAGGCCATCCATAGTTCTTTGGAAATTCTTGGAAAATAGCTGCCAGCAGTCTAGCTCCTCCAAAGTTATTGGTTTGTTGTCTATCCAGTAAATAGAAAACTTGGAAACATTTTAGAGAATTTCTCACCTTTCCTACCTTCCAGTCTCTGTAGCAAGGCCAAACTGGGATTCCATTCCAGAATATGAACACAGGAAATAAGCTTAAGGAACCACCTAGGCCTGTTGGTTCCTGGGCATTCTTGGGATTGGAGAATGTTTCTGTCTGGCCAAAAATGCTTAGCTGGCTGCCAGCCTTGGAGGGCAAGGCAAGGACAGTTCTAAAGACAGAAGTAAAACTGTACCCTGTGTTCTGAGTCTGCCATTAAAACAAAACAGGAAAAGACACATGTCTTTCAGGTCCTGGGTTAATTCTGTATAAAGATGAAATGCTGTAAAAGGTTTCACAGTCATGAGGAACTTTTTCCATGAGCTGCCAAACTTCTTGTGGTTGTCTTTCCATTGAGAAAGTTAAAAGTTCAGTCTTTGCGATTTTTGGGTGGCCATTCAGCTCAACAATGCAGAAGCTTTGTTTCATTTATGTATGGCCTTGTGGCCTTTAACCCAAGACGAGGCAACTTTCTGTTCATTCTGAGATCATATCACACCTGGTTTGCCAAAATGGCAAGAGCTTTTCTCCCTGGGAAGATGTGGTATTTGGTTTCCTCAAATTGTTTATGGGACACAAAAAATTAGGGAATCAGAAGATATGGTTTTACAACTTTTTCCCCCCAGCACACTTTGAGTAAATGTATTAATGTTTTTCTAGGAGAAGTAATCTATTTCTTTATTCACAAAAGATAAGCTATCAGAGAATAACTTACCAGAAAAGACAATAACACTTTAGGGTGAGGATGTTGGTTCTCTCTCTCTCAGAAGGCTTTCTATTCCCACAAGGTTTTCAGCTAAGCCTTAGGAATCTGGAATGCAGTGGGATTGGCCCACATCATGGGCAAGCCCTAGTGAAAAATGTCTCCAGGGACTGCTCATCCTTACATAAAGGAGGCAGAGTCATAGACCTATGAGTCTTCTCTCAAAGACTTTGCTGATATCCAATGAGGGGGGCACCTGCTATGGTTGACTCCTGAAAAGGGAAGAAAACAACAGGGACTCCAAACCAACACTCTTGGTAAATCTTTACCAACAAGGGGTTCTTGGTGAAACAAAGAATGGCTTTTCTGCATTTTGACAGAATGAGTAAAACAGCTAATTCTTGCCTATTCTTACTTGCCTAATTACCACATGCTCTCTGATCAAGCTACAGGTGTAGGCTACAAATCCCCAAATCTCCAAGGGTTAGACTATGGCCAATGACTGCAATTTGGCCATAGATGGTCGCTACCATGTAAACTTAGAAAAAGTATGATTAAGGATATACAAGGCTTGAAAATCTCTTTTGGTTCCTTTGCTTGATTAATTTGAGCCTGTGAGGGCAGACGGACATTCTCATGAGAGGGACTGTGGAGATATTTATACTTGGCATCCTTCATGGATTCTACCATAGGTCAGATTATTAATATTACTTCTTATTAGTATAGTGAATTCTGTTCATTAGCACTTCTGGAAGGCCTACTGTGTGCAAAGTATTTTCTAAGCATTGTGGAACATACAGTATATTGAGTAAGGAATACTTCTTGCTCGTAGGCAGTTTAAAGTGTGTGTGTGTGTGTGTGTGTGTGTGTGTGTGTGAGAGAGAGAGAGAGAGAGATTGAGAATGAAAGAAAATAAATTGCATAATTCTCTAGAGCACCAGATTTGCTTTCTATTAGTGATACTGTGGTCAAGTGTTTAGTAGATGGGTTTTTGCATGGGACATGATTTGTTCTTTGATCACAAAGCCAGATGGGTATCATGTGGAGTCTAGTGGAGATTAGACTTCGGAGTTCTAAATTCCAAAGGTTATGGAGCTATAGGTGAAGCTCAGCAAGAGTAAGACTCCCACAGCCCGTCTCTGGTCCAATCTGGGGAAATGAAGCTCTTCCACTAATGGTCAACTTGTCAGATTTTCTTTTGTATTTCGGTTGTGCTGTGGATTCTGCCTTCCTGTGTGGTTCTATCAAGATGGAGAAGGCTATGGCTTTGTCTGACTCCAGGAACAATCAGTCTATCCCTTCCCAATAGAGTAGCTGGGCTTGGAAATAATCTGACCGAAAGGGAGGATGTTATCACTGACCTTAAAATGTGGACCCTTCTTTCTGGCCACTACTCCTTATCTGATAGCTCTCCTTTCTCCTCCTGTATACACCCCACTTGCTCTTTTCTTCATGAGTATGTGAATTCTCCCCTGGAGCTTGAAAAATCCCACGGAGCTCGTGTGCATAGAGCCTATGCAAAGTCCAAGAATGTGAGGATCTGGGGCGGACCTGGACCAGGGACCATGTTCACCTATCCAGATTGGCAAAAGGCAGGGAGGCTGGAGGGCATCTGCAGATCATCCCTGTATTGAGAGTGGGGAGAGAGGGCAGCAGAAGTCAACACTGGAGTGGTATCTAATGTCAGATTCGAGAGCATGGCAAGCTTTTAACAGGGAGGATGGACTGTTAGTCAGAATGGGGCAAGATGCCAAATGTGGGTCCCAAAAGGAGCAAGTAGGTGAGTACTGATGTGATGAGACCAAGCAGGGCACCGAGGTCTATTTTCATACAGGGTCAGGCCTGCCAGACGTAGGAGCCCAACAGGAAAGATAATGAGGATATTAAATCACTCGGTCCGGAAGCTCTTCCTGCTCTATGAGCTTCTTCTTGGCTTCAGACCCTTTTTTACTCTAGACTGTGGTCAGCTACTAATTCCCTTCTCCAGGGAGGCAGTATAGGGGTTGAGCCCAGGGATCTGTATTTTAATAAGCATCCAGGTAGGTTTATACATGCTAAAGGTTTGAATAACCACCTGTTCAGCCCTGCCATTTGGTATCACTCCAAGTCTTTGCCCCTCTGGCTTATCTTGTTCTTCAGCCCCTGAGGACCCGGGGTTGGAATGCCCTCATCATGGTGTATTAGACACTGCTGAACCCCACCTGGAAGGAGGGATCCTAACCCTGTATGTGCCTGTTTCATTTGCTTCCTTGTCTCTGGTCCCACACTCTATCCTCAGTCACCCTTTGGGGGGACCCACCCTCTCCTGGAATGTATGTCAGCTGCTTTCAGAGGGACCAAGAGCCACCCTAGAATTGGAAAGCATTACTTATTGTTTCCTTCCATGCAGAAAGGGAGGTAACCATGCGACATTCAGCAGGGTAATTGAAAACAGGTTGTTACGGCTTTGGTCACAAATGGGAAAAATGTCTAGTGTCCACTTCCAAATAGAAGTGGGGGTAGCTGGGAAGACAGCAGCCCAGTCATTAAACAGAGCAGATAAACAAAAAGAAGTCTTGACTTTTTCCTGCTCAGTTTCGTGATTTTTAAAGGGCAATAAAATATAGGGTTTATAAAAAAAAAAAAATAAATAAAGGCCAGCTTTAGCAGTACCATTCTGGAAGGGCCGTTACAATCTTTTGTTCTGATGGGATCTTTGCACAGGCGGCAGAAGGTGAGGAGGGTCTTGCTTTGCCACCAGTTCAGAGGTGGGGATCTCCCCTGAGCTGCCTGCCTGGAGAAGGGGGTGCAGACACCTCTGTGAGTTCCTGCTGACAAGAAGGTGTTCTGGGTGGGCGGCCACTGCTCATGTACTGACCAGAGGGAACACATGTCTCCCTGCCCAAGGTGTACTTCACCTTCATGTCTGATGTGGCTTGGCAGGCGAGAGGACTTTGGGAGGCCCATTGACTGAAATCGTGGTAGAACTCCATGTTTCAGAAACCCACCCAAAGGGGATTGCTTTATTTTATTTTTATTGGAGTGTCATCAAATCTAAGGTTGACCTTGCTGAGAATATGGCCCTTCTGTCGTGTCTCGTTGCCTATCGCTCTCCAGTCTTGTGAAAGCAGGGAAGAACTAGAAATGTTCTCTCAAAGAGGCCTTCCAATAAAGAGTCCCCAGACTCTTTGCTCTGGGCTCACTTGTGTCCTTGTTTTTCAAAGGCTGCAAATGAAAAATTAGAAAAAAAATTATATACATTCAGAGAAGTAGGAACAAAGAGGCTTGTGAGGTTGGAGGGCCACTCCTGGGGAAGGAGCTCCAAGAATGGGAAGGCAGCAGAGAATGAGGACTGGCTCTGTCTTCTCAGGGTGTGATAGCCTGGCCCATTGTTCCTAGAAGCTTAGATTCCCACAAAAGGATTTTAGAGCCTCTGTGACACAGCCTAGGGAAGGATGTGACCTTAGCTTTGCATCTCATGCAAATCTACCATGATTCTTACATTTGGTTGGTGCTCAAAGTATAATTGCTGAATATCTGCCTTTTAATGGGCTTTTTGGTTCATTTGCCAGCATGGGACTATGCTCTCTTTGTTTCATTCATTCATGCATTTGGCAAACATGAAATAATGGTTGGTAGGCATCCTACTCTTTCCTCCTTGTAAGACTGAGTCAGAGGTACCCCAAGGACAAGGTCTCCTGGCCTCTTCCCAAAAGAATGGTTCCCTCAGGTTCATGGGCACGTTTTTCCTATGCACCAAATGAGTGAATGAATGAATGTGCCAGAGACAAAACTGGCTCTCTCTCTCTCTCTTTTAAAGATTTTATTTATTCATTTGAGAGAGAGAGAGCGAGCACAAGCGGGAAGGAAGGAAAAGCAGGCTCCCTACTAAGCAGGGAGCCAGACATGGGAGCCCATCCCAGGACCCTGGGATCATGACCTGAGCCAAAATCAGATGCCCAACCAACTGAGCCACCCAGGTGTCCCCAGACCAGCTTTCTCTAGAGCATTGTCTTGTTCTTCACAAGTTTCTAGGGCTTTTGAAAAACATGTTGCCTATTTAATGGGCAGCACATATCCACCTTTCTCTGAAAAGAAAGCCTTAAAAAAAAAAAAAAGCCTCGGGGTGCCAGTGTGGCTTAGTGGGGTAAAGCCTCTGCCTTCAGCTCAGATCATGATCCTAGGGTCCTGGGATCGAACCCCACATCGGGCTCTCTGCTCAGCAGGAAGCCTGCTTCCTCCTCTCTCTCTCTGCCCGCTTCTCTGCCTACTTCTGATCTCTGTCAAATAAATAAATAAAATCTTTAAAATAAAAAAGCCTCAAGATGTCTTCTACCCCTATTATACTAGGAAAACAAATCTCTTCTTCTAGAGCATTTCTGGCCATCCAGGCTTACTTGGCATTCGGAGCAGGGAGAGGTCAGGGCTGAAGATGTAATGTTGGGAATCATTAGTGGTATTCAAGTCACAAGACTAGTGAGATCACCAGGGGAGTGGACATAGAGAGAAAAGAGAAGAGATCAGCAGGGGAACTGTAACATCACGTGGGTGGGGAGACAGGGAGAAACTGGTGAGGGAGACCAATTAGGAGCAGCCAAAGGGGCAGGGGAAAAACTAGGCATGAGTGTTGGGGGTTGTCCTAGAAGCCAGGAGAATAGATTTCAAGGATGAGGAAATGGTCAGCTTCAAGGAATACCACTGAGAGGTGTCGACAGAAGAGAAGCTGTGTCAATCATTCCACAATGGGAAGTTACTGGTGACCTCTGAAAGGGCATTTTTGGTGGAGACACAGAGGGGACGGCCAGATTGGAGGGGGCGCAAAGAGTTCACTCATCCTCATCCTTGCTGCGTACAATCATGGACTGACTCAAAACTGCAAAAGCCTCCGGTCAGGGCAGATGGTAAATCACCCTGCCCACATTACGTCCTCTTATATCCTACCTGGAATTTTCTATGCATTCCTAGTTGATGGGGAGTATGCACCAAGCTCCGACCCTCAGGAGCCATGTCATCAAATTCTGAGATTATCGCAGTTATGGCAACGCTTTGGAATGAAGGCTTCAGCCTTTAGGAGGACATAAAATGTTTACATAGGAAGTTAGAGATCATCCAGATTGAGTCCTTCTGTTTTACCTACGGGGAAGTTGAGGCCCAAATCCTCAAGGTGACTTATCGAAGGTTACACAGCTGCTCGGAGGCATTGCCTCTCTTCTTCCACCCCAGTGTACCTGGCAGATGAATGTCTCTACTTTTTAAAAAAATTTATTGATTTATTTATTTGAGATCAAATGAGAGGGAGAGAGAGTGAGCAGGGAGGGATTGATGGAGACAATCTTCAGACTGCTGAGCGCAGAGCCTGACCACTCGGGGCTCAATCCCAGGAGCCTGAGATCATGACCTGAGCTGAAACCAAGAGTTGGGTGTTCAATCAACTAAGCCACCCAGGCATCTCTGAGTGTCCCCCAGATTACTGGGGACAGATCTCTTATTTCTACCATTTCCTTTGGATACCCAGTTTGAGGCCATCAAATTCTCTTTATAAATAAACTACCCAGATTGCAATGTAAGCCAGTTTTCCATAAAAAGGATTAAACCTACTAAGGTCTAAAAATATTGGGAAGGCCCTAGTCAGGCAGCCCATTCCTTGAGAAAGTCGAAGAATCCTCTGGTCCAGGATTGGACTCGCATTCAGAAAACCCTGAGCTGCGTCTCAGTGTCTTCTTCCTTGTACTTTCTTGTGATGTAAGCAGAGTCTGTTTGGCTGGCTTCCCCAGGCTTATTCCTTCATGGATGGTGGCTGGCTATCTCTGCCTCCTGCCAGTTGGTGTTGTCATTGCTGGAGGGGGCCCAGGTTGGACTCTGCTCATGTGATTAGAGTTTGCTGGTGGTGAGGGCGTTCACCTACTGGGCCTAGATCCAAAGGGAGGGTGAGAGCTCGGATACTCCTGCAAGGAGTTACAGATTCTTAACCAGGAGCAACAATGAGCCCTTTAGGCTAGTCATCTGCTGATTTGTCCCTGGATTCTCTTTCCATCCAGATATGCAAGGACAAGTCCTCACCCTGCCTTCTGAGAGGATTCCAGGCTGTGATTGAAAAGCTGTCAATTCCAGGGCTAAGCCTGTGCCTGAGCCCCCTTCCCTAGCCCTTCATGACCATGGAAGATGTAAGATATAAACTTGGGGCTCCTTAGAAGTAGGAGCACATTGATTTAAAATCAGTTTCTAGGGACACCTGGGTGGCTCAGTTGGTTAATCCACTGCTTTCAGCTCAGGTCATGATCCCAGAGTCCTGGGATCGAGTCCTACATGGGGCTCCTTGATCAGCCAGGAGCCTTCTTCTCACTCTGCCTGCCTCTTCCCTTGCGTGCTCTCTCTCTGACAAACAAAAAAATAAAATCTTAAAAAAAAAAAATAAAATCAGTTTCTATATTAATCACAAGGAGGGATTACTCTTTCGCTCAATAGCTGGATATTGAATGAAGGAATTAGGGAGACGCTAAAGCAGTGGTTCTCAAGCTGTGCTTCCCATCAGAGATATCTGGGGGAGCTTCTGAGACCCTGAGTGCCCACCTCACACCTCTACCAATTAAAGAAAAATTTGAGAAGTGATACCTGGGGGTCTTTTTTTTTTTTTTTTTTTTTTTTTTTTTTTGGTTAAGACTCCCCAGGTGATTCAATTTACACCCACTTTGACATTCAGTCTGATACATCAGTTCATCTCAAACTTTCCTATACAGAACAATCACCTGGGGGTCTACTGAATGCCAGCTTCTAAGTCAGTGGTTCTGAGGTACAGCCTGGATTTCTCTTCTGACCAACTCCTCAGTTTTATTGA
Source organism: Mustela lutreola (assembly GCF_030435805.1). Taxonomy (NCBI): domain Eukaryota; kingdom Metazoa; phylum Chordata; class Mammalia; order Carnivora; family Mustelidae; genus Mustela; species Mustela lutreola. The sequence goes on along the minus strand of NC_081296.1, from coordinate 65,998,322 downwards.
GACTGCTGGTCTACACCTTGAGTAGCAAGTTGTTGAAGGGTCATTAGCAATAAGTTGAGGTGTTTGCTGCTGAGTGACAGAGGAGAGGCAGAGGTGGAAAGAGCTGTGAGAGCTTCTGGAAGGACTCAATCCCTCTTCTGGGCCCTGAAGGAAAGGCAGACCCCAAGGAGATGGGGGGAGAGGGAGAGATAGAGAGAGAGAGGAAGCCTCCTCTGCTGCTGCTCAGGTCCAGGTGTTTGAGGCCCTGGAACATAAAACATGAATAGAAATACTGAAGAAAGCTGATTGAGGATGAAAAATCTCTTTCTGCAGTATGACAGTCTTAGGACTTCAGTGTTGGAAGGCCCTGGAATGATGATCTGGTTCGATGCCATCTTTTTCTTTTTTTTTAAAGATTTTATTTATTTGTCAGAGAGAGATCACAAGTAGGCAGAGAGGCAGGCAGAAAGAAAGAGAGAGAGAGAGGAGGAAGCAGGCTCCCTGCCTAGCAGAGAGCCCAATGCGGTACTCGATCCCAGGACCCTGAGATCATGACCTGAGCTGAAGGCAGAGACCTAACCCACTGAGTCACCCAGGCGCCCCCAATGCCATCTTTTTGTTGCAGATGAGAACACTGGAGTCCCTCAGACTGTGTGGCCTCAGTCGCTGAGCCTGCTAGTCAAGGGGAAGTGTAAGATGGGTGGGGAGGGGAGGGGAGGGAACGTGGGAAGGAGTCACAGAGCAGCAGAGGCATCTGAGCTGGCTGGTTGGTCCCCAGAGTGCATTTATCATGTAGAAAACTATGTGACACACCATCCGCCTAGGCCAGTGAGCACCCCCTATCCACCACATGATGCCAAACCTCCAAGATCCAGAGATAAATGAGCCCCCTCTCCACCTTTGATTTGCTCCTCGGGACTGGAGAGAAGATGGATAAATATCACAGCATCCACATTGAGATCCAACACTGGAGGCTGGGCAGACATGTGGGCCCAAGATGGAAGGCTACAAACTATCCCTAGGCCCCTTCTTGGTTTCCTCTTCTCTAGTCCTCTGGCCCTCTGATGCTCTTATTACTCCCACTCTTTTCCTTCCCCAAGTTCAGGCCTAGTGGAGGTGGTGGACATTAGAGCTTTCTATTCAGAACCAGATGTATGCTGACTCCACAGAAGAATCCCCCTGCCCCTCAGGTTCCAGCATAGTTGACAAGAGAGACCAGTGGGCTTTGACAGGGAGCGAAGACTCCTCAGCTTCAGACTCTCACAGTCATTGCCCCAAGGAGTCCAGCAGCAGGACCCTGTCTGAGGGGAGAAGGGTTGTGTGCTCTGGAGGGGGCAGGAGTGACAGGCAGAGGTTGTGCAGCACCGCCCACTCATGGGGAGGCAAATGGGGAAGGCCCACACTTGCAAGCTCTAAGTAGCACCACAGACACAGCACTAGTTAAGGGTTATTTTAAGCTCTCATTTAGGGTGGGAGGGAACAATATCAGGTGTGAATGAGGTAGAGAGTTGGTTCTTTTTTGTGCTCTGTTGCCTTGGAGGTGAGAACCCACAGAGGTGAGAGCTCACAGAGGTGAGTGCTCATAGGTGCTGTCTTCAGAGCTGAGCACAGATACCCACAGCTGCCTTCTTGTTCTCTTGGCTCACTTTCCCACTGGCTTCCATTTAATTTTTCCATAAATGTGCTTTATGGCTTTGGGACCCCAGTGCCAAGGCAAGTACACAGTTCCTTCAGGCCCCTGGGGTTCTCTGCTGAAATTTGGCCTGAGCTCCATTATCAGATCCCAATATTACCATTTCCCAAAAAGCTATGGCCTGCTTAGCTCTTGTGCTAAAAGACAACTCCCTTCCAGAGCTATGCGCTGGTCCAAAGAAATCATTTGGAGAACACTTTTAATATGTGGATATTAATGCGTGAAATCTATGTTAATATGTGAAATGGGATTGTGAATGCCAATGAATGGGGAATGATGAAGGTCCAGAGGCAGGTTGAGGGGCGGGAGGAGAGGTTCAGGAGGAAAACCACAGTGGACTTGGGATGTCACGGGAGAGCTGGGGTAGGGGAAATGGGTTGGTGTTGTCACAGATGTGGAGCTGGGACAGTAGATAGGGTAGGTTTTGTCATAGAGAAGGTGCGGTCTCACGTGCACTGAAACAATGTCTAACATCTGCACAGATGTCCCAAGCCCTAAACACTCAACCACCTGTTATAATGCTCCTCTCATTCTTGATTTCATCCTCATTTCTGCTCCGGTCCTAGATTTTCAACTGCTCCTCAAAAGCTTCCTCACTTAGTCTGTAACTGCTTTCCCCTCTTTAGGAAGAATGGGAGTTGGCAATTTTATATTATTAAATGGATGTGCAAAGGAAATGCAGTTTAGAATTTTTTGGGTAATGGATCTAATCTGGCTCTAACACCTTCACCAGGCTGGAGAGAAGAGAAAAACTTTCTTAATATTTCAACTTGCTAATTGGAGCATCCAAGACTCTTCTGATTTAAAAGTATATTTTGGTTTACAACAATTGCTTTTGGGGCACCTGCGTGGCTCAGTTGGTTAAGCGTCTGCCTTTGGCTCAGGTCATGATCTCCTAGTCCTGGGATCGAGCCCTGCATAGGGGTCTGTGCTCACTGGGGAGTCTGCTTCTCCCTCTTCCGCTTCTGCTGCCTCCTACTCATGCATGCTTTGTCTTTCTCTCTTTCTCTCAAATAAACAAAATCTTTAAAAAAAAAAAAAAGACACCTTTGGAGAAACATTTTTTTGGGTAAATTCTCGACCTTTCAGATTTCTACTCCTTCCTTTTCTCCTCTCCAGGGATGTGGCTGTGAGGTCTCACAGGGGTCAGGAGTAGGCCTCAGTTGCTTGTAGGCTTGCACTGACCCTTAGGTCCTTTCTGCCTCCTGCAGCCAGGTGGTAGACGGGTCTGGACACTTCTAGAATTTTAGGCACCCACTGATGAAGCCCACTCCTGTGGTGATTTGCTGAATTGAATCATACTTTGCTGAGAACCCAGCATCTTCTATTCCCTTGGTAGGTTATACAGGACCTTCTGCTCTGACTGGATTTTTTTTTTTTTTTTTTTTTTTTTTTTTGAGCTGTCCTACTCTCTCTGATTTATTCTCTTCCCTCAGCACCCCCAACCCAGGGTGCCATGTCCAGGAAAAGACATTAATCCTGCTGCTCTTCTCCTTCCTGTGGAACCAGGGAGCTATCTTTGGTGAGGAGAGAGAGGTATTATGGGTTTAGTTGCCTCTGCCTCCAAAAAAGATACATGGAAGTCCTAATCCCCAGTACCTCAGCATGTAACCTTATTTGGAAATTGTGTCTTTACAGGGAATTAAGTTAAAATGAGGTCACTGGGACGGACCCTAATCCAATATGACTGGTGTCCTGACAGAAAGGGATAAATATGGGGAATTTGGACGCAGAGACACATAGAGAGGGGAGATGGCCTGAAGTCACAGGGGAGGGCAGCCATTTAGAAATCAAGGAGAGGGGCCTGGAACAGATCTTCCCCTCACAGCCCCTCCCTCAGAAGGAACCAACCTGCTGACATCTTGATCTCAGACTCCTAGTTTCCAGACTGAGGAAAAAAAAAAATCAATTTCTGTCATTTAAGCCACCCAGTTTGTGGTTCTTTGTTATGGCGGCCCTGGGGAACTCATAAGGGAGGAACTGACTTCCTTTCTTTGTTTTTTCCCCCCCGCCAAGTGAGTAAAGTAGTTCTTCAAATTCTAGTAGTCTGCTCTTCTGTCAGTACTGTGGACTCTGGACACTGAATCATAAGACCTCCTTGGAAACCCTGCTGGTTGGGATTGATGTCTTTCATATGTGTCGAACAAAGTAATTTCAAAGGCATTAAGAAGGAAATATCCCTTTCCTTTTTAAGGACGAGGTATGATTCCAGGCCCCTCCATGAACATGCAAATTATTTATCATTGTTTTGGCTTAGAATGTATGTCCACTTAATCCTGGTTCTGCTTGATCAGATCAGGCTGCTCCCATTTCTAAAGCAGGATGGCAGGACCTCAGGCCAGGCCTCTGCTTGCCTCCGTGGCTGAAGCAATGCTTCTCGAATGTTCCGCAGCTACCCAAGGGAGACTAAGTGATGGTGTGATGCACATCACCTTCTTATCAAAATGGGTGTTCAGGCCTTTGTTAAAGGCAGGTATCGCTGGAATGCGGATTTTGGAAATATTCTCCCTGGGAGTGGCTGCCAGGCACTGGGTAACCCTCAGCGGTGAGAACCGGGTGGCCACATCTGGCTTTGCAAGGTAGCGCTCATTCTGCTGAGCCCAGGTTCTTCGACTGAGCCCTGGTCTTCGACTCATTCTCCTCCCAGGACCTTTGTGGCTTTTGAGGCTTTCAAAAAAACATCCGTGCCAAAAGCTACTGGAGGAGAAGAGGATACTAAAACCACTGAGAGAGACTTGAAAGAGGGAGAAGACGGAACTCCAGAAAAACTAATTTGGCCTCAGGTGATCTGTTAGTGGCCCCATCACTTGGTTTTACTGACGCCGAAGTGAGAAATCAAGCGAGTGACCCAGGGTCACCTAGTGAGGTGAGGCAAATCTGTCTTCTCCATCAATGCTCCTTCCTTGACTAGAAATGAGTAGAGGTTCTGAACTTGTTGACTGAAGTTGCCTTTCAGTTTGGTGCTCTTTGTCCAGAACCAAAGCTAGTCTTTTTTTCCTGATACATGAAAACCTCGAGGTTCCTTCTCTCCCTCCTGCCTCTTTCAGAGTCCCCCACCTCCTTCCTATATTCCATTCTCCCAGGTTCTTTGGGTCAGATACTACACTGTTCCAAGACCATGCCTCCTGCTAGTGTGTCCTAGCTTTTAGCACTGGCAAAGACTTTCTAGAAAGATTGTGAAGATGCAGATTACACAGTCTGCATGTCAGCCTTCAGATATTCTAGATCAGGAATCTGCCATTGTAATAGGAATCCTCTGTGATTCTGAGACAGGGGAGCCAGAAATCACACGTTCCCAATCCCTCCCTCACAACTGCCCACCTCTACTGGGGGGCAGTTTTCTGCTTATGTAACCAAAGTCTTTGGAATTCCCACCCCACCAATCACTAGCTCATTCAAGCTTGGTCACTGAACATTGGTTAAAGCTGACATCACACCCGTCCAATCTGGATACCAGTTCCTCTATTCTAAGAGTGTTGTGGAAGATTAAGAACACAATGTTCAGAGTAGTAAACAGTAGTTCTACCATTGGTAGTCACTGAGAATAGGACATACAATTTCCTTCTTGGGTGTGGGTACAGTCTTAAAAAGTGGTCTGGGGAAGACCACTGAACTGTCAAGGTTTAAAGGAATTCATGGCAAGATATTAAGCAAGAGGCCATGTAGAGGAAAGGATGGGATTTTGATGGGATTCTTCTGTTAGTCCTGTAGATCCAGGAGGTTGAGATGCAAGCCTGATCCTGGTTAGGTGACCTTGGGCAAGTCACATGGTCTGTCCGATGCTGAACTACACCTGTAAGATGGGGATGATAATCATGTCTGTCCTTACCTATTCTGGCACAGATCAAATGGAATACACCTAAGCATTTTGCGAATCACCAACTTCTTTGGAAATATACATAAGCTATTTTCATACCAAAAATGTAGGTGCCTAATCCACTGGATGTGTCTCTCAGGATCAGAATAAAGGGACCAATTAAAAAGCAGATTTTCAGGAAAAACCTGGACCAAAAATAGAGCTGGAGTTGGATCGGTGCCTCATGTGGTGAAGAAAAGTTTTGGGTTACTGTCCCTTTTTTTGCCTGTTTCAGGGAGCTGTGGTGGTGTCGTGTCATGTGAGTAGGGCTTTGGAATCCCTATTCTAATCTTTAGTAACAACTACACAACCTGTAATCTCTTCTCTTTTTCCTTTTTGGCCAACCATATCAAGCTCAAATTATAGGGACATAAAGGTAAAGTTCATGGGCAGTAAAAGACACCGAAAACAAGCAGAAAACCAAAGACATGAAACAGTCCACTAAGACTTCCTGAATTAATGCTGGAAGGTTGATGGACACTTAATAAAGTAACATCTGATTTATACTTGGGGCACACAAGCCTGGCCTTCAAGATTTCTGTGCCTTCACTTTTTTTGCCTTCACCTTCTGGGTCTGTGCTTTTTTTTTTTTTTTTTTTTAAAGATTTTATTTATTTATTTGACAGAGAGATAGATCCCAAGTAGGCAAAGAGGCAGGCAGAGAGAGAGAGAGAGGGAAGCAGGCTCCCTGCTGAGCAGCGAGCCCAATGCGGGGCTCGATCCCGGGATCACGACCTGAGCCGAAGGCAGAGGCTTAACCCACTGAGCCACCCAGGTACCCCTGGGTCTGTGCTTTTTAAACTCTCTCACCCTGTGTCAGGTTTGGCTTGATTTCCCCCATCCACTTTGCACATTCCAACCTACCTTTGTTCACGTCATCAGACCACCAGCCCCACCCACGAGCCTCCTCTGCTGAGCTGTCATCGGGGATGCCTCTCTGTGCTCCAAAAGCACAGGCTTATTCTAGAAAGCCCTCCAGAGGCCTCAGTCATCTTTGGAAGATCTCTGCCTGATCCACTTCTGTGCCCTGGGCTGAGGCTGCCTCATGTTGCAAGTTGCCTGTTTGGACAACTGTTCTACAGACTATAAGGCCCCACATGGCTGACTATTCCCCCCTGCATCCCAGGGCCTAGGTTGCATGCTGCAAACAGGGGAGTACAATCAGTATTTATTACTGTTGATAAATATTCTAAAATGATCGTCTCCTTTGATGAGAAAGAGTAAACAGGGAACGGATGCTGACTTTTGGAGAGCAACTTGTTGTGGGGCAAGAATGTGCTAGGAGGAGTGGTTATGTGCGTGGGCTCTGGAATCAGCCAGCAAGCCCATTTCTCACTTCCAAACATGTGTTAGCATTAATTAAAGACATTAAAAAGTCAGATACTCCACCTTTCTAATAATAATGTGGGTTTTTTTTTCCCTTCCTGACTTAGCATTCAAACTGTTATGTTCACTGGCTCATGAACCAAAATGTCTTTCCATTTAGGCGTTGGAAAACAGACATGGAGGTGAATATTGAACCCATCTAAAAGAATTTGGAACGCCAGCTATTTGGCTAAAAAAGCTGTTTTGTAACCCAGCAAAGAATGATATTCCTTCAAAGGCAGTAGATTCTCTCACAAAGAGAATTTGTAAGTGGTTCTTTTTTGTTTGTTTGTTTCCACCAGTGTGACCATAGTCACATTAAAAAAGTCTGATGCTCTCCCGTCTGAGCCATCGGGCTTGCGCCATAGTCACGTATAAATAACTTCATCAGATGAAGGAATCTGCTTAGGAGACAAACTCTAAGCGCTCCGGCCATGCTATGGAGAATTTGACAAGGGAGGCCACATTTGTCAGGTATTTGGGACTTGGGGACTCAGACATAAACGTACTCATGGCATCAACCTCTATAAAGTCCTTCTACAATCCAAGTACCCCTTCACACTTATAAATTTCAGATAACAATTACCCCCCAAATTCTTTTTCCTCAAGACATTAGAGATCTAAATTGAGCTGAAAACACACACACACGTGTCCATGCTTGATTAATGTCTGCCAGCGATCCCTTATCTTAAATGAGTAGCCCAAGACAGCGGATGGACGAGAGACAAAGAACAATGCCACCATGGAGAGGCAGGTGCTTGTCACTCTTGCCATTAGTGGTAGGTGGACACCAGGAGAGGAATCGCTGCTGCTGCTGTCGTCTGGTGGGAGGTGCTGCAGAGACCCCCACGGGCTCTCCTACTTTCTAAGCACCATATTGCTCTAGTCTAGACCCAGGCATGAGGAAGATGAGGAAGACAGAAACTTCTAACCACAGTATAATGAAACCCTAATCCAAGTATTTGGCCTGGCAGCTCTGCCTCATTCATGAGCCCCTGATTGCCACATTTCCAAGTTGATTTACTGCATGAAGATGAATGGTGACCAGTAAAGCCTCATGGAGGTGAGTCTGCTGTTGCTGGGATGGTCTCTCTCCTTCTCTCGATCTCTCCTGAACCCATTTTGGTGTGTCTCCAAGCAGGGAGCAGGACTGAAATGCGTGCCTTAGCAAATGACAGAGGACTAAAATAAATATGGATCCTGGAAATGGATCATGAATAGGTTACCTCTCAAATACCAACAAGTCCTGCACAGAATATTTTCCGTCTCAATCTGGTCCTGGGACAGGGTTCTCAAGAGTCTGAAAGGTCTTGGCTTGTCTTGGCTCTAGGGCTGACAGCAGAAGGAGCACCACGGATAGCCTCCGAGGCTGTGTGCCTTGCGTTCTCCATCTACACCCTGTAGTTCTTTAAGGTTTGGAGGGTGCAGGGCTGTTGGTAAAACGAAGTTGACCTTGAACTGTTCTACCTGTGGCTAGCGCTCTTGACGATGCATGGCCTTCAGTAGTTCAAATCTGGTGCCAATTGCCCCCACTCAGAGAACCACCATAAAGTTTCTGCATCCAGGGCCCCATGAGAAATCCAGCAGTCTTAGGCTTTAGGGAAAGACTTAAAAAAAAAAAACACACATTTGAGAAAGAAACAACAGTGCTCCCTTTGCTCTGCTCTGCCCATCTGGCCAAGGAGTGAGTGTTTTGCATTTTACTCCGTGCCTCTTTGAGGCAGCTGGAAAACAGCTGACAAATTCAGTGGAGTTCCGCACAGAGCAGAATCGTGGACAGCTGCACTGAACACGGGCCCGTGGACCATTTTTAGAGCCGGTGATCCTTGGCAGGAGCTGGTGAGAAACGTGTTGCTGGGAAATTTCTGAGTTCACTTCGAAGCATTTGCCTCTTACTTTCTTCCCTTAAGGGAAGGAACGCAACAGGGGAAAGCAAATTTGTTGATTTTCCTGACATTCCTTCATCTGTAGAGCGTTAGTGGCCTGTTTGTTATGGCCCTGGTTTGCTACTGGGCCAGAAGGGAGGAAATTGGAAGTATAGGCAGAAAGATTCCTTGATTTAAAAAGACCACAATGCAACCAAACAAAAGCCACAGACAGAGCCTCAGGCCTGGGGTCTGTTGGGCAAGACTCCGCCAGCGAGGTCCTAAACTGCCTGCACCCCAAGGCCACTGAACCACTCCGTCCCTCTGAGACGCGTGGACAAGCCCACAAGGGAAATTAGCATTCTGTGTTTTGCGTCTCTCTTCATTGCCTCCTCGCCTTGTGTTTCTGTCCAATGATCTGGGAGAACTCAGGCACCCTGATTTCCCCTGATTCTTAGAGCTCTGCCTCTATGCTGCAGCTGTGTTTAGTGAGAGAGGGCAGGAGCATGAGAACTTAGCCCAAACATCGGGGTTCATGGAAAAACTCTGGCCTTGGGCCAGGGTAATTGGGACTGCTACCCAATCTGCGAGACCATGTGTATGAACTGGCCCGTGTGTATGCTAAACTCCTGTGATTTCTAATAGGCTGGAAACTCATTTAGGGCAGGAAAGAAACACATCCCTATTGCAGGTAGAACACTCAGGGCATATTCTCTCTCCCTCCCGTTGTCTGCATCCTGTCTGCGGGGCCCCAGTTTCTAGAACTGGGAGTGGGGGACCAGTCTCTTAGCTTCTCATCTGGGTCACTTGTGGAAATTAAATTTATTTGTTTGGTGCCAAGTCCCTGTCAATAGAGCCTTGGGCAACAGCCAGGGTCCCAATCACCTTTGCCCTGCTTTGCAAGGTAAGGGCTGTGGCTAGTATGCGTACAGATGGCTGAATGTATATCGATGTCCAGGAAGTGCCTGGCACATGGTAAGTGTAGACCCATCTGGACCTCTAGACACACTGGGCACTCCCCCAGGATGATGGCTCCTCTGAGTTGGTGGAATTCTATCCCCAGAATTTGGCCTCGTCTGTGTCCCTTCTTCCCAAAGCTTGGATAACTGACAGTTTGGTTGCGAATTAAAGTAAATTTTGATTATGACTGGTAGGTAAGGGTCACAGGGCTACCGTGCTAGGTTTAACGTAATTACCCCCACCTTTTAAAAAATATTTCATTTATTTGAGAGAGAAAGAGACAATGAGAGAGAACGAGCATGAGAAGGGAGAAGATCAAAGGGAGAAGCAGACTCCCTGCAGAGCTGGGATCCCAATATAGGACTCTACCTTGGGACTCCAGGATCATGACCATAGCTAAATGCAGATGCTTAACCAACTGAGCAACCCAGGTGCCCATAATTCCCTTTTTTAATTAAGAGGGAGACGTGACTAAGAAAGAGAAGTTATTAGTGGGAGTTTCTGTTCACGGTGTAAAAATAGCCTGAGTTGCGAGAAAATTCTCCTTGAGACTTGGGCAAATCCAGGCCAGGAGGAATGCTTTTGGCTGATAAGCACAATGGTAGCGTGGGGAGGGGTGATACAGTTCAAGGAATCCTACACATGCTTTCTGAAGATGTGGGCTCTTGGAGTGAGGCTCTCCCTCATTAGCTGTGTAACTAGCAAGTCACAATCTAACTCAGGATCTGTTTCCTCCTCTGTCCTCTGGGGATAATGATACTTGCCCTGGCCAGTTTATGAGGTTGTTCTGAAGATCAGAAAAGATGCGATAAAGTTTCATCTTCTATGAGGTTCAAAATCAGCACCTATGATGGAGGTCAAGGCTGGCACAATTATCCATCCTTATGATCAGAGAGATGCCAGTGCAATTAGAATTCTCTCCATTTCCGGGACAGGTCATTGTTTCCTCCGTTGAGTGTAGGCTGGAGTGGTTGGTTTGGATTTCGAGACTTGTGTTTAAGCTCTAGAATTTCGCTTTAAATGATGAGATTCTCCTAAAATGAGGGACATATGGGTGATCTGGAGGAAGAGCGTGGCCGCCTCACCCCTCTTGGACTCCTGGGATAGAAAGGTGGAGGGAATCACTTGCACCGTGTACACGGGTTCCCTACTTGTAAAAACCGTAATTGCGTGAATTCAACCACAGCCTCATGTCTGTGGTTGAATTCTTGTAAGTTAAATGCATGCATGCCACCACATGGCAGTAAAAGCTTTGGGAAGAAAACCTAAGGGCTCTATGGATGAAAGGCCCCTTGTGAGGCAAAGAGCAAGATCAAAGGGGCTGCTCCTCATGGTGGGCTGGGATGGTGGTGTTAGGTCCAGGGGCTGCTGTCGAGGAAGGGCACAGGGCACTGCTGTGCCCTTCCTAAGACCAGGAGCTCAGCAGAAAAGGTGTTGTGGTTTTTTTTTTTTTTTTTAAAGCAACTTTGCAGATGTGTAACAAACTGCATATATTTAGGATGCAATTTGATGATCATTGACAAATGCATATGCTCACGAAACCATCACCACAGTGAAAAGGGCAAACATTTCTATCAGTCCCGAAAGTTCTCTCAGGCCCATTGGTCATCCCTCCCTCTTCCCACCCTCATTCCCAGGCAACCCCTGCTCTGGTTGGTGTCGCTGCATATTCATCTGGGTCTTCTAGAATTTATATAAATGGAACAATACAGTCCCTATCCTTGGAGGGATATCCTTGTCATCTTTTGCGTGGAGTAACGCTTTGAGATTTGTCCATATTTTGTGTGGATCAGTAGTTGCTCCATTTTATTGCGAAGTGGTATTTCACTGGATACATAGGCCAGGATTTCTCTGTTCGCCTGTTGATGGACATTTAGGTCGTGTCCAGCTTTGGTCATTACACGTAAACAGCTATGGACAGTCATGTTCAAGTCCTCATGTGGACGTGTGTTTTCATTTCTCTTGGGTAAATACCTTGGTGTGGAAGAGCTGGGTCATATGGTGGGTTTACGTTTAACCCTCGGAGAAACTGCCAAACTGTTTTCTGTAAGACCTCGTGTTGTTTTGTATTTCCATGGGTATCCTGAGTTTTGGTGACTTTTTTTTTTTTTAAGATTTTATTTATTTATTTGACAAAGATCACAAGTAGGTAGAGAGGCAGGCAGAGAGAGGAGGAAGCAGGCTCCCTGCGGAGCAGAGAACACGATTCGGGGCTCAATCCCAGGACCCTAGGATCATGACCTGAACCCAAGGCAGAGGCTTTAACCCACTGAGCCACCCAGGTACCCCCTGAGTTCCAGTGACTTTGAATCCTTACCAACACTTGGTATGGCCAATCTTTTTAATGTCAGCCATTCTGGTGAATGTGTGGTGACATCTCATTGCAGTTATAACTCACAATTCCCTGAAAGAAGGTTAATGATGCTGAGCATCTTATTTATGTATTTTTGGCCCTTCATATTTCCTTCCTTTTGAAGTAGCTTTTAAAAAAATTTTTTCCGCATGAAAGAAAATAGATTGTCTTCTTTTTATTGAGCTCTAAAAGTCCTGTGTACATTCTGGATACAAGTGCTTTGAAATTTTTTTCTCAGCTCATGGCTTGCCTGTATGTTTTGTTTTTCTCTTCTTTTCTTTCTTTCTTTCTTTTTTTTTTTTTTTAAGATTTTATTAATTCATTTGAGGGAGAGAGAGAAAATGAGCACACAAGCAGAGGGAGAGGGAGAAGCAGACTTGCTGCTGAGACCTGGATATGGGGCTGGATCCTAGGACCCTGGGATCATGGCCTGAGCTGAAGACAGGCATCCAATTGATTAAGCCACCCAGGGGTCCCTCTTTTTTTTTTTTTTTTAAGATTTTATTTATTTCTTTGGGGGAAATAGAAAGAGAGAGAGTGCATAAGAGAACACAAGTGGTGGAGAGGGAGTAGCAGACTCCCCACTGAGCAGGGAGACCAATGTGGGCTGGAGCCCAATGTGGGGCTTGATCCCAAGACCCCAGGTTCATGACCTGTGCCAAAAGCAAATGCTTAGCTGACTGAGCCACCCAGGTACCTAACCTGTGTGTTTTCTTAATGGTGTTTTTCAGAGAATAAAAGTTTTTAATTGTGATGAAGTAGCATTGATCCAGAAACATTTTTTAGGCATGGTCCATCCTTTTTGTTGTCCACCTAGGAAAACTTTGTCTACCCTAAGGTCACAAAACTCTTAGAAGTTTTATAATTTCTTATTTTATATGCAAGTCTATGAGCCATCCCAAGGTACTATCATGACCTGATAGAACTTAGGGTCGGTCTTCATTTTTTTCCCTCATAGGTGTCTGGTTGAAGCAGTACCATTTGTTGGAAGGTGGTCCTTCCCTCACTGAATTGCCTGGGCATCTTTGTTGAAAATCAGTTGACATACATGTGTGGGCTTTTCCCTGGTGTCTACTCTGCAGTGTTTATAGTAATAACCTGAGGGGAAAATGGATTATATGGGATCATCCTTTCATAATGGAACCAGATCTCTAAAATGGCCTATGGACAAAAAGTTTATATTTATCATTATGAAATTAATGTATTGACTGCTAAATAAAATCAGGAAAAGAGCAAACATGTAGGAGGCAGAGGGAAAACCCCACTCAGTATTTCACTCTCTGAAGAAAGTCGCTCTTAACTTGAAAAGTACACGTTCTTCCAATTTTTTCCCCCTTCTGTGAATATTTAAGGAACAGAATCAGAGGCAGAATTGCTCAATGGTTCAAAGTACAATCTGGAGTTAGATTACTTAAATTCCAATCCCAGCTCTTCCATTCCCAAGCTTTGTTATCTTGGGCAAGTAATTTAGTAACGCTTGGCTTTGTTTCCCACGTCTATAAAATCTACAACACATGCTTATGTGGTGGGATGAGATAACCTATGTGAGGCACTTTGTGTAGTCTCTAGAACACAGCCCATACCGCCTCCTTCTTGGTTCTCCCCATCATCACCTTCATTGCCACCAACGGTTGGTAAACACTGCTGTTTTCTTCAGGCTAGGTGAGCAGATGGGAGCAGGATCCTCGAAGAACTAACCAAAACTCACTGTGTTTGGGCACCGGCACTGGTGTTCCATGTCTAGTGAAGGCCCTAGGCCCCCTGGCAGCCATTGGGTAGAGGATCCGGAGGCCAGTTAGCAGGATGTCCTCCACCGACCTAACTGTGCAGCACTGGGGGAGTGAAGGTTGCTGGCCCTCAAAGTCTGGATGGTCTCTGCAGAGTGGGCTTCTGACTGCACACAGAGCTGTGTGCCACAGGTATGTCAGCATTTCAAAACTGAGCTAATTTCGTCCTTCTAGCTTAGGCTACGCTTCAGTCTTGTTACATATACAATATGCAAGTGTGAAGATGATATGCCAATGGGGGTCGGTTATAAATATTAAATATTTTCATGGCGTTAAGTTTTATTAAAGAAATTACCCAAGTGTTACAAACATTAAAAAATAAATGTACCTGTAGGTTATTTATGCCTGGGCTCACCCTTTATTTTTTTTCACAACACAGGGAGCCCCTTGCTAGATTTTACACGCAGAAATTTATAGTAGGAGGAAGAATAGCGAAGGCATGATATAGCTGTGGAGTCCACTCCATGGAACGGGGGGTCCTCAGATGTCTAGACTCCCCCAAACAGGAAGAGATACCAGGTGAAATTTCAAACTCTCCCATTGGCCTCAGCGTTTTGGGGAAAAGACCTTGTCCTTGGTAATATGTGGCTGCTGAATAATCCTTGTAGATTGGGAAAGGTCGATGGGATCATAAACCCTTTTGAGATGGTGTGGGTGTCCTGGACATTCTCCACAGACACCATCGGACCAGTCCCGCTCTCTCCACTCTGCTCTGTGGAAGCTGGCCTATGTGGACTTCTTCCGGGGGTATTGGGTTTGGCCATTGGGAGGCATCAGCAGGAGAGCAGAAGGTGGGGTTTTCTTTCTCCTACCTCCCTTTGGGCTCCACCTCTCCTCTGAAGATTTCACTTTTCTGGACCTGCCCCCTCAACTATGACTGTCTCTCAGGGTTCTGGTAGCAGCTCCCCTCCTTGACCACTCAAGTTTAGGGGAGATGGCATTCTTTGTGTTGTTGCTAGTTCTGGAATGTTCTACAATTCCCTCCTGGTTCTCTTAATCCTGCCCCTACCCCCTCCAAATGGTTCCTTCATTAAGCTCTCCTCATCTGGAATGCACCATCTGTTTCCTGTCAGGACCCTGACTGATACAGTGGCCAAAATAAGCTCCTTCAAGTGAGGAGAGGCAGAAAATAATAAGGAAGATACTGCTCTCCACTTACGGCAGCTTTCCATGGCTAAACACTGTGCAAAGCATTTTGCTCATATTCAATAAATATTTACTTGGTGCTGACCACAGCCTCAACACTGGGATAAGGCAGATTCCTTTCTCAAGGAGATGTTAAAATGAGATATTCTCAATTTAATTCTCCTAACAGTTTTGTTATTGCTATCCCTACTTCAGACACGGGTAAGCTGAGTTTCAGAGAGCTTCAGTGATTTTCCCAAGGTGCCCAGCAAGTGAGTGCAGAGCTGGGATTTGAACCCTGGACATCTGATCCCGAAGCCCATGCCTTGCTTGCTCCACTGTAGCAAAGGTTGTTCAAATGTCCTCTTGAGTCAGCATCTGGATGAATTTCCGGGAATGGGGAGGTTTAGTTCTTCCTGGGGATGAGAAGAGTCCGGGAGAAGAAGCCTGGAGACATCGTGAGACAAGGCCAGGGCCTGAACTGGCCTAGGGATGCCTGTGTCATGGATGGGCCGGTGGAAGGCTGCATGTGATGGGTACTGATAGATGATGACGGTGCTGGCCCTGTGTAGGCTGAGCGTGAGGCTTTCAGATTCTCACTCTGGCCCTTCCCAGTTTGCCCTGAGCTGGCTGCTGACATCAGGTAGAGGTAGCCTTTCTTTTCAGGTCCAGGCATTTCCCTGTCTGCCCTGGCACAGGCCTTTGTGCGCCATGAAGGGACGGGGTTGTGCCTGTGTTGGAAACTTCACTAGGAGTTGGCGTTCCTTTGCAGTTTCCTGAAGGACATGCTAAGTCCCCAGAAGAGAAGAAACTGCTGGCATGCTTTTGGAGTTAGGACTTAATCTTTGGATCCCCCTCTATTTTTCTGAGGATTGCTCATCAAATTCTGAAGGGAATGACCTTGGAGTGAACCAGCTTCCGGCGGGCCAGCCCTGACCACAGGCAGTAATGGTCTGAACGCCCACAGAGGATCCTCTGAGGGCCCCTGCCTCCCAGACCATCCAGCCTGAGGACCGAGGACCAGGTGGCTGCCTGGTTCTCGGTTTTGAGGTTGATGGGGCCAGGACACCAAACAAGGGGGGAGGCGGGGTAGCTTGTTTCATTCTCTTCCATTGGCAGAGGAACCAGTTTTCATAATTCTGGACTGACTAGTAAAATGCAACAGGCTCCCTCCTTTCCTTTCTTTTGTCCTTCCCTTTCTTCTACTTTGCCTTCTCCCTCTCTCCCTTCCTTTCTTCCTGGTCTCCTTCCTTTCCTGAACGAGCCACCTCAGTTTCCATCATCAAATTAGGTGCTATCACTCAAAGTTTGATGGGACTCCCTCATTTACATCTCTCTGTGGTACCCATGTGGGTGTCCCTGAGAGCTCAGTGCATCAGGCATAAACATCTGGCTCTTGACAAAGAAAGAGCCTAACCCTAAAAAGAGTCAAATGAGGAGATGATGGGGAATAGAAACATGGGCCTCAGACTAGAACCTTTTCTTCTGAGGAGCTCAAAGAGACATGTTGGTTTTATTCATGCTCATTTCCTACCTGGAATGAACAAGTGGGGTACAGTCAAGCCAGCTGTATCAGCAACTGAACAACAATGGTGGCAGAAAAGCTCATATTTCATGAAACTTAAATATAGGCTGATTTTGAATCCTCTTTGCCTGTTGGTTTGGAAAAAGCCAGGAATCAAGCAGGGGGTCAGGTGGTCTGACTCTTTACAGGGGCTTTTCTCCTGTTCGACAGAACTCTGCTTACCTTTCAGTGAGCCAATGAGCTTTCCTTGAGCTCTTCCACTGTGTCCTCATATATGACCAACAACGCAGGATTTTCCATGACTGGGAGAATAGCAGTTGATGATAGAAGTGAGAGGCCATTGCCAGGAATTTTTATTTGTAGGGAAATCTCTAGAGAAGCTCTTCTGCATCCCCACCCTATTCCAGTATCTATTCCATTCTGATTGGCCCAACATCCACACAACCCAGTCCAAGAAAATAGGCAGTCTGTCCCCCAAAGGCCTTATAACTTGAAGTGAGGGAAGGTCTAGAGCTGGACATCCATCTCCCACGCTGCCATCTGGCCCAGGCTGGGGGGTTGTCCCATGAATGAAACACCTGCAGAGTGTCAGAAGTGCCAGGATACTAATCCTGACATCACCTGGCACACACGTGGAGCTGGGCTCCCTGGAGTTGTGAGTTCATTCCACAGGGCGGAAAGAGCTAGATTATCTGTGTGTTTTCCATCTAAAGATGGCTGCTCCTAGCTTGACCTTGGGGAGGCTTGTTGGCTTAGGGGGAGGTGATGTCACTTAGTGCTTCCTGCAGCTGCTGAAGCATGAAGAGTTGCTCCCACCCCAAGGCCCCAGAGAGGAGCTGTAGTTGAGAGCCAGTGTGTGTGGGCTTCAGGACCAAAATGTCACTGTGGTTGGGGAAGTAAGGGAAAAAAACCCCATATTCCCCATAGCAAGTGGGTTGAGAGAGAACCCATGGGACCTTGAAGCAGATCCATGTCTCCTCCCTGGCCCTCTGGGGTGTGACCAATATCCAGGCCAAGACTGAAGTGTCTTTTGTGTCCAAGTGGTCTACACAGAACTACTGAGGTATTCTTAGAAATGGTCAAAAGCTCCTAAATACTAGAAGTGGTATAGGGTTAAAGTGTTTTGTTTTTTAAAGTTACTTTCTTATAAGTAGTGACTAAGTCAAAGATCTGGTGTTCTAGAGTGTCATTTTCCCCAGTTGGCTATCCACACAACCTCAGTCTGTGGAACAGTTGGTATGCATTAGACAAACCCCAAACAGAACTATACTCCCGTACATTTAACAAATGCTGCAAAGTATTTCCTTTTGGACAGTTGAACTGTACTTAGCATGATAGAGGATCAAAATGTCCTGTTTAAGTTTTAAAAATCAAGCATCTGTCAAATGTATTTGACCATGCCACTTTCTAGCACATCTGTTTTATCTTATGGAATAGAGCATTCCTTGGGTTCTTGTCCAGCACATTCTATTCTAGGTGAGAAGACAAAGCCATGCATGGCTTCTCCTTTGGAAGGTCTTTTACACCTTAATTTGTGAATCATTAAACAGACATTAACAGAATATATTTATTCATACAGCATTTTAAAATATACATGAACTGCCTCCCATAGTGGCAAGCCTTGAGGGATACGTGATGGCGAATGAGGCATGGTTCTTGTGTTGGAGGTCCCAACCATCCAGTGAGGAGACCAAGGCCACCCGTGGAGATAAAGCGGCTGAACACGCAGAACCTGAAGCCTAGAAGAGAGATCCTGTCTGGGCCCTCCCTGGGGAGGTGTGAGCAAAGAGTTGGGAGCGGTGGGACAACATGTAGGGTGGGAAGGAGACTGGGTCAAAGATGCAATGCCAGGAAGCAAACACACGAAAGGGAGAAGAGTCCACGGGAGAGGAAGGAAGCAGAGTCAGAAAGCAGAAGGAAGCGTCCTCTCCCTTCGAACCAGTGTGGGCTCTGAGCAACATGGTGAGGCACTGAATGACCTCTCTGGGCAGGGAGGAAAGGGAGGCCTGGTGGTGTATTTGTGTGGGGCAGGGGAGGGGGAGGTGGTGGTGGCGGTGAATGAGTAGTTGGGAGGAAACTTTTGTTCACAAAGTATAAACAAATGTGTAAACTGTTTGGGAATATGACTCTAGAAGCAAATGGTCTGGTGTTTCAGAGCATGAACCATAAAATCAGGCAGATCTGGGTTGAATCCTGATTCTGCTACACGACAGATTTTCCTTTGAGCCTTACCCTCCTCTACCCTTCCTTAATTAGCAAGTTTATTTTTTAAAAAGGTTTATTTATTTATTGGAGAGACAGAGAGAGCACATGAGAGCTGGGGAGAAGGGCAGAGAGCTAGACAGAGTCCTCAAGCAGACTCTGTGTTGAGCCGAGAGCCCGACATGGGGCTCGATCCCAGGACCCTGAGATCATGACCTGAGTTGAAATCAGGGGTCAGCCACCCAGCTGAATGAGCCATCCAGGAGTACCCCCCCCCCCCCCACCCGTTAGCAACTTTAAAGAGAAACTTCACTAGGATACTCAGTCAGTTGCATATGGCCCTTGATTTTGGCTCAGGTAACAATCTCACGGTAATGAGATCACGTCCTCAGCATGGAGCTTACTTGAGATTCTCCCTCTCCCTCTGCCCCTTCCCTGCTCATGCTCTCTCATAAAAAGAAAAAGAAAAAAAGAAAAAAAAAGAAAAACTTCACCGAATTAGGGGATGTAATGTAAATTATGGTGATCTGTTCATAAAACCTGGCACCAAGTATAGCCTTTCGGGACGAAGGTATTACCTCTGCACCAGAACGCTGTGCAGCAGCTGACCACTCCAACGGGAGCGGCTCTGAAGGTGGGTGATGATGCCCCACGCATTTCAAGAGGTCCTTGGGTTTCTCGCTGAACGAATTTCGTAAATCTTAATCCGGGCTCCCTGTTTCCATAAGATAAGAACATTTCTCTCCCACCTTCGTCTCCACGTTTTCTGAGTGCTGCGTCCTTGGCAATGTCTTAGGTATGTTGCTTACATTACTGTGCTGGTCTTCGGGGTGACCCCGTGTGGTTGTCCCTGCTCCCTGGTGCTTCCCTGGGGAGGGGACTGAAGGTCAGAGAGGGGCAGAGAAGTGTCCGAGGCATGTGGGTCATAAATTGTGAGTGTGAATTGGATCCCAGGTCTGACACCAAATCTGCTCTTCTTGCTTCACCAGCTGTCCTTCTGTTAAGTTTTTCGATAGGGGTAAAATACTGTGCTGTGAATGGAAGAAGGAGTTGTCAGAAGAATTGAGCTATTCATACCCACAACAGAAACACTAAACCCAAGAAATACCCAGGAGAATGCATGTTGCACATCTGTGTTCAAGCAAACAACTCAGCAGTAAACTCCAAATTTTTCTGCACTAGGCTGGTGAAATTTAATATTTGCAATTCTCTTAAAGCTTATTTTATTTTCCACATAGGCATCATATACTGATTCCCAAAAGGGGAACAGCCCTGATATATTTTGGTAATTGTACCTCTATTTTGGTATATAGACAGAGCCCTTGAGGAGATAATGTAAATTGTGGGCCTGTTGTCTAGTAAAAGGCACACCTGCTTTTGTATATGGTTTCTGAGTCTTACTTGTCTGAATTGTGTAGCACCCACATCAAGTACCCCTCATCTGTTTGGAAAATCTCAGGATTCATGGCTCTGATATTGAGTGAACATTAAGCATAAAGCAGGATGTAGGATTCACACTGAAAATGTCTATAATATGTGTTATTAAAGTATTACAGAACATTAAAGTGAAAGGGTCCTCAGAGCTGATTTCATCCCATTGTCTGAGCATCAGGTTGGACTAGGTGATCTCTAGGACTTTGATATAGTTATTCCTGGTTCTAAAGTTCTGAGAAAATGCTAAGTGATCACCTTTCCAACTGCACGCATGCCTTATCAGTGCAGTGGGACCTTTCCTTCACTGCCATGGTGGTTTGTCATCATTTGTGGCAGGATGAGATTTCTGTTCCTATAGGGAACACAGGGTCATCCCACACACCCCACAGCTCCGCGATCATGGGGACACAGGCTGCTGATGTCCTTGGTTAAAGTGAATGGCTGCACTTGCCAGTGTTTCTCCATAAGTCATTGTGAATTCAACAGCTGCTCTGGATAATTAGGTACCTGCCTGTTGTAACCGCAGAGCGCAGATGGATCAGACCTGCTCACATACACATCTCTGGAGCTTTGACATCTCTCCTGACAACATGCAACTTCTTAGATGAGCTCTGTCACAACTCATGGGCATGGAGCACCCACCACTGCCAGGCAAGGGTGCTCTCTCTTAAGCAAGGAACTTGGTAGTGGTTTTCATGTTCATCTCACTTAATCCTGACATCCTTGTGACGGTCTTTTTTTTTTTTTTTTTGGAAGATCTTCTTGAGAGACAGAGAGAGAGAAAATGCAAGTCGGGGACGGGGGACAAGGGTGGCAGGGGGAGAGCCAGGAGCAGACTCCTGGCTGGGCTGAGCAGGGAGCCTGATGCAGGGCTTGATCCCAGGATCCTGAGATGATCACCTGAGCCAAAGGCAGAGGCTTAACAGACAGAGCCACCTAGGTGTCCCTGCATTACAACAATCTTAAAAAAGATTGCCAGTGCCTTTTGACAAATGAGAACCCTGTGACTTGGGATGTTAAATAACTTACCCCAAATCACACACCATTGGGTGGCAGAATGAGATTTCAGGCTTAGGCTTTTTGGTCCCTCACTAGGTTATGATGCCAAAAAGCATAGGCCTCCTTCCCCACCTTTGGAGCTCAGGGAAAGCTAGGCTACCAAGGCCCACTGTGCAAGCTCAGTTCAATTCATAGCTCTCCCTTTGACTAGCTGTGTGACCTTGGACATGTTACCTAACCTTTCTGTGCTTGTTTTCTCTCATGCAAAACAAGGCTAATAACAGTACTCACATTATGGTGTGATTGTGAGGATTAAATGAGTTAATATGTATAAACTGCCTAGAAGAGCCCCGGACACATAAGGCCCTAAATATTAACTAATATTTATTAACTGAAGTTCTCTGCCCATTTCCTCTGAGCTCCCCCTCTTCTGCTGCAGGAGGCCAATTTTTCTAGGGTGAGAATGCAAGAGAAACATTTTATTCTTTAGTACAATCAACTTTCAAGGGAGCTGTGGCCTAGTTAATCACAGACCCTTTGTTTTTTGAATGCAGGATTTTTAAACGGTTTTGTGGTGAATTTTCTTTCTCACTTGTGTTTAGTTTTCATAATTAAAAAAAAAAAAAAAAGGAAAATTATCTGGCTTTTCTTCATTCTTGCCAGCAGAAGATTGGGCTTGGTAACTGCCAGGCGGACTTTCTTTTCTTGGGTCTAACTTTTCTTTTTCCTTTCCTTTCCTTCCCTTCTCCCTCTTTCTTTCAAACCTCCATTTTAAAAAACCCCAGTGGCTCATTTTCAGCCTCTTCTGCATATGATCTGCCCCTGTTTAAGGCCTACCCAACAGTCAGTCATCTCTTCTGGTCCCAGACTCTGAGTTCCTGAGGACAAGGCCAACGTTAGCTTGTCTCTGGAAGCTCCTTGCCTGGACAGTAACCCACACATGGTGGATAATCGAGGAATGCTTGTGGAATGAATCCATGAATGATGGTGCACATTCAGGGCACCCCACACCTACTTCTGCTGAGGGGGCACGAGCCGTGCTGGTCTGGAGTAGAGACCGGTTCTGTGCTCGCTTGGCATCTCGTTTTCTGCCCGAAGCAAGAATTTTGATGAAGAGAGAAAACCAGTAACACCCAGTCTTACGGCTTCCGCAGCTCACTGCCAGTAAGCTACGAAAGAACCCTTGTGGGTTACTCCAGGAAACATGCCCACTTATTCTTGACCCCGGGGTGGATTTTTGGCCAGGTGGGCTCTCCATCCGTCTCTCCCCAGTCCTTGACCCCTGGTCTAGTGTCGCCACATGACTCACATGGCTGGTGCATTACATTCTGTCCTGTTACATCAGCGTGACTCATTTTTTTCTTGAAAGATGTTGCTCGCCTTAAGCAAGTACAAACTGGCTTGGGTCTAGAGGGGCCCCATCCTGGATTAAGCTAATGATGTTCCTATCTTATTTATATTACCTTTTCATGGGTGCTTATTGAGTTTAGGTTTTCTCTGAGGAAGGAATGGCTAAACTGTCTGAAAGGAACATTCTGTTTGCCAAATAGGAATTCCATGGCCATAACTTATCTTAGCAAGAGCCATATATTTGTGATGCCACGAGCCAGATCTTCATGCTATGTAATTTTATTGGCATTCTCCACGGTCCCAGCAGTAACTTAAGGCTGACCTTCTGTTTCTGTCCATGATGATACCCCTTAGCCTCCTCTCTGAGCTTGGATGTTGGCTGAACACTGTAGGGTAAAGGTTTAAAAGCTGGAGGAAGGCCCCACCCAGATGTGAAAAACTCAGAATGTGTTTTTAGAATAAGATAGCAGAAATTCCCGAATTGCTACAGATTGAGTTCACGGAGACCATTTGGACGCCTTGGTTTATACTGAGGATACCAATCAGTAGGAGTTTGGAACCCTATATCAGGGGCTCAGGGATCCACACTGTGGATCCATGTGTACCCGATTAAGAACCTCAGAGCTCTCAGATGCTCATTGGGTAGATAAGGACACTGAGGGGAGTGGACTTGCTCAAAGTCACCTGGTCAATGAGTGTCCGAGCCAGAACGGGCAGCCAATTCTTGTAACTCCTAGGTCCTTTCTACTAAACCCTGCCCTCCCCTTGGAACCCAGCACCTTCCTGCGCCTGCCTGTGGCTCCATCCCCAGGAATCGCTGCAGGATATCGAGATGAGATCAAAACAGTCCGCATCTGGCGCATGTTTTATTCAGGAGCCCTTCCCCTCAGTTCCATTCAGGATTAGGTTCTTCTTGGCTGGAAAAGGCCACGCCTGTCAGGATCCCTCCCTTCTCATTAGTCATCGCCTTGACCTCTCTCCCTTTCCCAGGCCCCTGGTCCTCAGGGCCATCCACATCGATCTGTGTGAGCTGCTGAGTCCAGCTGACTTCAGGGCTGGTCACGAGCCCAGGATGTGTCCACACAGAGGAAAAAGAGGACTCGGCTGGGTGAGGAGTGGGGATGGGAACACAGTGGGAACTGGGAAGAGGGCTCCAGCCCACCCAAACAGAAGCAAGCTGCACGGAGGTAGAGCAGGGTAGCTGTGCCCAGGTCACGTGATGGAAGCAGCCAGACTCTGGGCTCACCTTTCCCAGCTGAGCTTCCAGGCCACGTGACTGGACACCTGGGCTTAAATAGCCAGCTGTGATGCTCTAGCACCTGTGAATGGTAGATGGCCTCAGCTGGAGCATGGAGCCCAGGAAGACCGGGTCCTGGAGGTGAAATAAGAGATGTCAGGCATGAGGTCTGGGTCTCTGGCCAGCCTCGAGGGAGGGCAGGCCCAAGCCTCAGCAAGTCCACTCTGCTCCCTGAGCCAAGGGGAGACTCCACCACTGCTCTGATCATTGGGGTGGGATTTCTCACCCCCATCCAGAGTTTTAAGCCATAGAAACCAACAGAGGTCAGTCATAGAGCTTTTTTTTTTTTTTTTTAAAAGAGAGGACTCCAACATTAAAAAAAAAAGTTTCATTTTAGAAATAAAGCTAAGCCTAAAAAGCTGTACAGGCTCAGAATAAACTATTTCTCTGAAATTGATTGTTCTAGTTAGGGGTTTCCTTTCTTCCTTCCTTCTTTTCTTCCTTTCTTCCTTTCTTTGAAGTTTGGTGCTGATTGTGCTAGGTATTTTATGATCATTCTCACAAATTCAAGAAAAAAATGCCAGTGATGCTCACAAAAATGTCATTTCACTGAGAAGACTTCAGATCAGAGAAGGGCAAGTGATTCCCCAAGTTAGAAAGAGGCAGAGCAGGGCCTTTACCAAAACGACTGAGACAGCTCTTTTCTGGACTCGGAGGTGCCCCTCAGCCTGCCACCTGCTGTTTGCCGTGACTGCTTTTAGAAGGAAGAAGGGTAAATAAATAAAGCATTAGTATATGGGGTCAGAATTGTCTCACACCCCATCATTTTGATGTGGTTTTATGTCATTTATTCTTTCCAACTGAACTGTTGTATCCCTATTTTTCTTTTTCTTTTAAAAGATTTTATTTATTTATCTGACAGAGAGACGCAGCAAGAGAGGTAACACAGGCAGGGGGAGTGGGAAAGGGAGAAGTAGGCTTCCCGCCGAGCAGGGATCCCAATGTGGAGCTCCATCCCAGGATGCTGGGATCACAACCCGAGCCGATGACAGATGCCCAACAACTGAGCCAACCCCGGCACCCCTTATAGAAATTCCTTAAGAAACTCAGGAGATGATTTATCCAAGATCATCACCTCTGTCTCTAGTAGCAAGAGGCAGAGCATAGACTCAGATCTCACCATTAGCTTGCGGCTCTACTTCTCTCTCCATTATGTTAGATTGTTCTTCCCTGTGACAAGCACTCTGGAGCAAATTGTGGAAATTAGCCCCCAAGAGACCCTCTTCCCAGGTTCAAACACTTTGCAACATGGCTTTACTGTTCTCCTATCAGGAGACGGGACTTCTCTCCCCACCCACTGACTGCAGTTGGCCTCGGGACCTGCTTATATTTTTAAAATCAAGTGTCTGTCAAATATATTTGACCGTGCCACTTTCTAGCACATCTGTTTTATCTTATGGAGTACAGCATTCCTTAGGCTCTTCTCCAGCACATTCTATTCTAGGTGAGAAGACAAAGCCATGCATGGCTTCTCCTTTGGAAGGTCTTTTACACCTTAATTTGTGAATCATTAAACAGACATTAACAGAATATATTTATTCATACAGCATTTTAAAATATACATGAACTGCCTCCCATAGTGGCAAGCCTTGAGGGATACGTGATGGCGAATGAGGCATGGTTCTTGTGTTGGAGGTCCCAACCATCCAGTGAGGAGACCAAGGCCACCCGTGGAGATAAAGCGGCTGAACACGCAGAACCTGAAGCCTAGAAGAGAGATCCTGTCTGGGCCCTCCCTGGGGAGGTGTGAGCAAAGAGTTGGGAGCGGTGGGACAACATGTAGGGTGGGAAGGAGACTGGGTCAAAGATGCAATGCCAGGAAGCAAACACACGAAAGGGAGAAGAGTCCACGGGAGAGGAAGGAAGCAGAGTCAGAAAGCAGAAGGAAGCGTCCTCTCCCTTCGAACCAGTGTGGGCTCTGAGCAACATGGTGAGGCACTGAATGACCTCTCTGGGCAGGGAGGAAAGGGAGGCCTGGTGGTGTATTTGTGTGGGGCAGGGGAGGGGGAGGTGGTGGTGGCGGTGAATGAGTAGTTGGGAGGAAACTTTTGTTCACAAAGTATAAACAAATGTGTAAACTGTTTGGGAATATGACTCTAGAAGCAAATGGTCTGGTGTTTCAGAGCATGAACCATAAAATCAGGCAGATCTGGGTTGAATCCTGATTCTGCTACACGACAGACTTTCCTTTGAGCCTTACCCTCCTCTATCCTTCTTTCATTAATTGGCAAGTTTATTTTTTATTCTAAATTTTTAGATTTTGTTTATTTGTTAGAGAGAGAGGCAGACAGAGGGAGATGCAGGCTCCCTGCTGAGCAGGGACCCGGATGCAGGACTCGATCCCACAATCCTGGGATCATGACTTAAGCCAAAGGCAGACACTTAACTCATTGAGCCACCCAAGCATACCAGAAGTTTTTTTTTTTTAAAGATTTATTTATTCATTTGAGAGAGAGGGAGGGAGAGAGAGAATGCAAGCAAGCACAGGAACTGGGGGGAAGGGCAGAGGGAGAGAGAATCTTTAAGCAAACTCTGTGTCAAGCCTAGAGCCAGTGTGGGGCTGGATCCCAGGACCCTGAGATCATGACTGGAGCTGAAATCAAGGGTTAGCCACCCAGCTGACTGAGCCATCGTTAAAGAGAAACCTCATGAAGTTAAAGAGAAACTTCATTAGGGCTACTGGGTGACTCAGTCAGTTGCATCTGGCTCTTGATTTCAGCTCAGGTCACAATCTCATGGTAATGAGATCACGTCCTCAGCGTGGAGCTTGCTTGGGATTCTCCCTCTCCCTCTGCCCCTTCCCTGCTCATGCTCTCTCTCTCAAAAAAAGAAAAAGAAAAAGAAAAAGAAAAGAAAAACTTCACTGAATCAGGGGGTATAATGTAAATTATGGTGACCTGCACATAAAACCTGGCACCAAGTCTAGCCACATACACGGGACGACGTGTATGTGAAGATAGGTATTACCTCTGCACCAGAACGCTGTGCAGCAGCTGACAACTCTGACAGGAGCGGCTTTGAAGGTGGGTGACAATGCCCCACGCATTTCAAGAGGTCCTTGGGTTTCTCGCTGAACGAATTTCGTAAATCTTAATCCGGGCTCTGTGGTTTTCCATAAGATAAAAGCATTTCTCTCCTGCCTTCCTCTCCGTGTTTTCTGAGTGCTGAGTCCTTGGCAATGTCTTAGGTATGTTGCTTACATTACTGTGCTGGTCTTCAGGGTGACCCCGTGTGGTTGTCCCTGCTCCCTGGTGCTTCCCCGGGGAGGGGACTGAAGGTCAGAGAGGGGCAGTGAGGTGTCTGAGGCATGTGGGTCATAAATTGTGAGTCTGAATTAGATCCCAGGTCTGACCCCAAATCTGTTTTCCTTGCTTCGCCAGCTGTCCTTCTGTTAAGTTTTTCGATAGTTGGAGGAAAATGCTGTGCTGTGAATGGACGAAGGAGTGGTCGGAAGGACTGAGCTATTCATATCCACAGCAGAAACACTTTTTCTCTCAGAACCCAGCCACCAGGTGAGGAACTCCAGGCTGTCCTGCTAGAGAGAAAGAGAAAGGGGCACCCCAGTGAATGGCCAGCACCAGGGGCCCAGACACCAGAGTGAGACCCTTGGAGAGTCCCCGGCTTCGGCTGACCTTCATCAGCCAATAGCACGTGGGGCCCCAAGGATTCAACCCAGCTGAGCCTTGCCCAAACCCCCGAACCCCATGCAAAGATGTGTGATCAAATGGGTGTTACGATAAGCATGCTGGTTTAGTTTGTGACACAGCAGTGCATAACAACAGATCCATGCTGGCTTTGGTACTATGAGACTGCAGAGCAACTGAGAAAGAAGGTCTTCCTTTAGAACCTGTCAGTTTATGTTCCCATCTGCTAATTTTGTTCATATTAATATGCAAGGAATTACTGGTCCTAGGAGAGGGCAGGTGAATGTGGAAATTGAGGTACATGAGGGAAGATGTCAATCTATTTTCTTGGGCTACTCTCCTAACCCTCTTCCTAATCCCCTACCTTATCCTCAGCCATGATTCTGAGACCACTTGTCCTGGGCCCCATCCAACTGAACTAATTTCTCATGACGTGAAAGTTCCTGGGACACTCAGCAGACATGCAAACAACCCAACATGATCTGGGCACGAGTCTCTGGAAGTTTTGTTAGGTATCTGCACAGTCAGGTGGGGACGAAGCCCAGGCCTGAGGTGAGGGAGAGGGGTGTGGGAGACCCATTTCTTCCTGCGAACGCTTTGGGTATGCTGAGACAGGCCTGGTCACCATGTTGAGGCCTGGGTCCCTCCTTTGAATTAGATCTGCTCATTTCTAAGTGCAAGGCAGGGGCTCTGGAAGACCCAGCCACCTTGCTGTGAAGCCTTGCGGTCCCAAAAATCTCCAGCTGCACTTGAAGGCCGGCTTTCACAGGTCAGCTGGGCCCCATGTGTCATGACAGCTCCCTGGTGGCAGCATCTGGGGGAAAGGAAACCGTGTCCCGAGCGATGAGAGGCAGCTTTCAGGCGGGATATTTGGGAAATGTTCATTTGGAAGCAGCTGGAAATGGGTCAGGTATGTAGCTGGGCAACTGTTGCCTCCAGCCCGGAGTTCAGCCCTCACAGACTGAGCTGGAATGTGCCCTTCTTTCCCTGCCAGTCGTCAGGCCACATAGGAGGCCCCTTGTTTTCTTCCTTGAAGGAAAGTTCCTGGGACACCAGATCCGCCTCTTTATTTCAGAATCTCATCACTTCCCAGCTATTTGGGTCCTTGGGCTGTTTATCCAGTGGCGGTGGGTTTTTGTGGCTTCCCACGGGGTGGGAGGGCACTGGGGCTGCTGCTTCTTCCCTCAGGCTTGTCCTTGGCACAAGTTGGGCAAGGAAGTAGGAGACCCCTCTCCAAGGCCTTCTCTGCCTAATCCCTCTTTCAGTTTTGTGTCACACACACCCCGTCACCTCCCTGTGGGAGCCGGGGACCCAAACCTTCTTGAGGAGTTACAAGCTGGACGATGCTCACGGCATCAGAATTTCATCTTATTTTAAAAAGACTTCTCTGCAGTTGTGATCACAAGATGTTATCATCCCTGACATGGTCCTCACACAATT
Organism: Mustela lutreola; assembly: GCF_030435805.1. Classification (NCBI taxonomy): domain Eukaryota; kingdom Metazoa; phylum Chordata; class Mammalia; order Carnivora; family Mustelidae; genus Mustela; species Mustela lutreola. The sequence continues at coordinate 65,969,448 of NC_081296.1, read as the reverse complement.
GGGAACATTTCGCTTTATGTCCAGTTGCAAGGTGAATTGCTGTTCTACTGCTGTGTTCAGAAACGACGATGTAAAGCTGCCTTTCCTCATCTTCCTGCATTATCTACCGCAGCTCATGGTGGGGAAGTGGGAGTCAGACAGCAGATTGCATTTTAGCTCATCCTTTTCTGCCAACACTTTTTTGGATCTGTGATGCAAAGCAGTGTTGCTTATTCAGACCTGGGGTCTGGGTGCATCTTGTGAAAGGACACCCGGTGATACCCGCTGCTATGGAATTTCCCCCGAGTGTGTGTGAGCTTAGCAGGGAGAGAGAGCCCCACAGATCCTGGCATGTAAGGGCAGAAAGTTCCAGCCTCCCAGTGGCACCTGGTGCCATTTTCCAAACCATCTGCACCTGTCTGCAAGGCCAGCCCATGAGCCCGATGCAACACGAGTCTGGGTGAGAAACCCACTGTTGCCTTCCCAGCTCCCGTCTCCCCTTCCTGCTTTGGCAAATGGTTCTCTGGGGAAGTGATGTCATGATGGGGATGATGATGAGGCCTCTGGGTACATTGTCAGTTTAGTACCCCTCGGTTGCAAATCCATTCTTCATGGTCCTGCTTGAAATGCTGGAGCGTGTCTTTCTTTCCAGCTGTCCAAGAACACTAAAGCAAACGCAGAGGCCTTTCCCCTCTGGTTCTGGTGCATGATTTTTGCCTTGCTCCTTGCGTATGCAATGGCCAGCAGCACCTGGACACCCCCTGGTGCTCACCTTCCAGCTGTGGTTTCCTGACTGGCAGCATCTAGGCTTGGGGGAGGTGCTCTTCTTGTGGTTTGCTGCCTTGCTGCCTCTTGACAGGTTCTGGCTCACAGTTTCTTCACCATCTCCAATCGTGGGCCATAGCCATGCCCTCCCTGGTGCAGTCAGAACCCCAGCCTGGGGAAAGCATCTTCTCTCCTAAGATGATTCCTTCCTTGTGTTCTGCAGTACTGCTGTTTATAAGAAATGTATGTTTGGCTCTTCAGATGAAGATAAATATGTTTCTCATTTATATTTTGTCATCGCCCATGGTTCCTGGCTCACAGCTCCCAACACTCTTGGAATTTCTGGAGCGATAAGAGCAGCGAAGCATCTTTTGTTATAGTCATAGGTCACTTGTGCTCATTTCCTGAAAACGCTTCATTCACAGCCCTAAAGGTGAGACAGGAGTCTTTTTATTCATCACAAGCCCCTTGCCACGGTACCGGGCTTATGTTAATAAGGCAAATTTTGGAAAGCACTTAAGGAAGGGGGATGGTTGCCAGGGGAACCGACATTGGATACAGGTGTGGAACTTTCATTCCCGCTCCCCTCCCTGGTTTCTGGGATGGGGAGAGGAGCTGGAAGTTGAGTCGATAGCTAATGGCCAATGATTTAATCAATTGTGCCTAGGTAATGAAGTCTCCCTAAAAACCCAAAAGGTGGGGTTCATGGTGCCTCTGTTCTGGTGGACACAGAGAGGGAAGAGTGATGTGTCTGCAGTGGGCATGGCTTCTTCATCCCTTTCCCCCATCCCTTGACCTCTGCATGTCTTCTGTCTGACTGTTCCCGAGTTCTATCCCTTTATAATGGACCAGTGATCTGGTAAGGAAAGTGTTTCTCTGAGTTCTAGGAGTTACTCTAGTAAATAAATCAAACCCAAGGAGGAGGCTGTGAGACCCTCTGATTTACAGCCACGGGGTTGGAAGTACAGGTCACAAGCTGGGCTTGTGATTGGCGTCTGAAGTGGGGGAGGGGGCAGTCTTGTAGCATTGAGGTCTTAACCTGTGGATTCTCATGCTATCTCCAGGTAGATAGTGTCAGAATTGACTTAAATTGAAAGATTAATTAAGAATTAATTGCTTCTTGTGTGGAGGAACCCCCACTTTGGGGGTTTGCCACCCCCACTTTAGAATCGGGTCTCAAACACTTTAGGTTCTCTTGTTCAGAATCAGGGTGTTCTTCTTTTATTCTCTTTTAAGTAGCCAATCTCCTGTAAATAGGAAATTATTTATAATAAAACTTTTTTCTTATAATCATATTGTCTGGTTTCTGTCCCTTGATGGGACCCTGACTATTATGCCCTCTTACCAAATCACCTCATTTAATCCTAACAATGTCTTTATGAGGTAGGTATTCTCATCCATCCCCTTTTACAGGTAAGTGAATGGAGACCTGAGTAGTCCTCAGATTCTAACATGAGCTCCTGACTCCAGAGTGAATGACTTGGTTCAACATAAGTTCTTTTTCTGTCTCCTGAGAAAACTCTCCAGGAATCCTGATCCTGTCCCTTTCTTGTCACAGAATCTCTATAAAATTGGCATGATATTTGTCCTCAGATACCACTAGGGACCCTTACGAAACCTTGGAGGAGAAGAGTTGCAACTCTGTTCACGATCCTGAGTGAAAGTAAAACCTTCACTTTCTGAGTGAAGCAGGCTGAGGTACCAGGGCTCGCCTGGCTTATCATGTCTTCTTTTGCTTTTCCCACCTGTAATGTGTCTGAGCCTTCAGGGTCTCCTCTGGTGACTGCTGCATCTAGCTAAAAACAGACTTTTGAGCTTCTGAGAGGGACTTTTGAGTTAGAGGTTCATGTTATGATTTTGGAGTCCTGGTATCTCCTGCCCTCTCCTCATCTGGTCTCAAGTGAGAATGGAAGAGCTACTGGTTGGCCTCTTCCAGCAGGTGGGAGATCCCGGGCTCCCTGCTCCGGAGCGGGGCCTGCTGCATGAGACTGCATAGACCCTATTCGGAGGAGGCTAGTCTTTGGGGTTCACAAATGGTGCTTCAGGGCAAGCCTTGTTTCCTGCTTTTGCTTTGGAGGGAGTGGAATTAAAAGGATACCTGGAGAAAGCTAAGGATATTGGTTCAGTCCAATCTTTATGGAAGAGATTCCACAACCCCGCCCCCCCACCCCAATGAAATTGAGTTTCTTTGGGAGAAACAAGAGTGAGAGGTTTATTTTCTCCACAGGAAGATATTTGGAAGTGTCTGCGTTTTCTGGAGAGGAAGGGGGAGCCTGGAAATACAGCAGGGCTAAAGTCATTAAAATACTTTTTACCCTGTAATCTGAAATTTGAAAATGTGCTGAGTTTGTCTTTTGAGCTCACTGAGAGGGGCAGGCTTTTCCCTCCTCCAGCAGGATCTCTGGCAGCCTGGCTCCTGGGGGAGAGTTTAGCCAGCGCAGAAGAACCGGGTCCTGGTGTGTCGGGATCCCTTCTGACGGTGCTGCAGCCCACAACACTAACACCCAGCAGATGAGAGGCCTCACCTCAAATTCCAGACTTCTCACCTACCGATGGTGTGATTCCAGAATGATTTCCTGTCTTCGCGTGGGGGTTTCTTCACGTATAAAACAGCTGATGATGATAATGCCTGCCTTTGAAAGTTGTGGGCAATAAGTGAGAAGACAGAGATCATGGGTACCCTGTGATGACACATGGGTGTTCAACCAGCATGAGTTCCCTTTGCTGGGGTTTGTGGTTTTTTTTTTTTTTTTTTTTTTAAGATTTTTATTCATTTGAGCGAGGGAATGCATGTGCACATGAGTAGGGGGAGGGGAAGATGCAGATTCCCCACTGAGCAAGGAGCCCAACATGGGGCTTGATCCTAGGACCCTGGGATATGACCTGAGCCGAAGGTAGATGCTTAACCAATTGAGCCACCCAGGTGCCCCTGTCTGAGGTTTTTCTTGAAGAATAGCCTTTGTTTTACGGCTTTGTGAGCTATGTCTTCAAATTCAAGTATAAAGTGTGGGTAATTTTATGTTACCATAAAAGAAATGTTGGATGTAGCCATCAAGCATGAAGCCAAGAGCATGAAGGTTTTTTTATTTTTTTCTTTTATATATATTTAAGATATATTTACTTTAGAGAGAGTGAACAAGCAAAAAGTGCAAAGGGGGCAGGGGCAGAGGAGAGAGAGTGTCTTTTTTTTTTTTTTTTTTTAAACTAACATATAATGTATTATTTGCCCCAGGGGTACAGGTCTGTGAATCATCAGGCTTACACATTTCACAGCACTCACCATAGCACATACCCTCCCCAATGTCCATAACCCAACCACCCTCTCCCTACCCCCCAGTCCCCCAGCAATCCTCAGTTCATTTCATGAGATTAAGAGTCTCTTAACAGTTTGTCTCCCTCCCAATTCCATCTTGTTCCTTTTTTCCCCTCCCTACCCTCCATAAGCTCCCACCCTGCCTCTCAAATTCCTCATATTAGAGAGATCATATGATATTGTCTTTCTCTGACTGACTTATCATGCTTAGCTTAATACCCTCTACTTCCACCCACATCATGGCAAATGACAAGATTTCGGTTTTTTTTTTTTTTTTTTGGCAGCATAGTATTCCATTGTGTGTGTGTGTGTGTGTGTGTGTGTGTGTGTGTGTGTGTAACATCTTCTTTATCCACTCATCTGTTGATGGGCATCTAGGTTATTTCCATAGTTTGGCTATTGTGGACATTGCTGCTATCAACATTGGGGTGCACGTGCCTCTTGGGATCACTACATTTGTATCTTTAGGGTAAATACCCAGTAGTGCGATTGCTGGGTCATAAGGTGGCTCTATTTTCAACTTTTTGAGGAACCTTTATACTGTTTTCCAGAGTGGCTGCACCAGCTTGCATTCCCACCAACAGTATAGGAAGGTTCCCCTCTCTCTGCATCCTGGCCAACATCTGTCATTTCCTGACTTGTTAATTTTAGCCATTCTGACTGGTGTGAGGTGGTATCTCATGGTGGTTTTGGTTTGTATTTCCCTGATGCTGGGTGATGTGGAGCACTTTTTCATGTGTCTCTTGGTCATTTGGATGTGTTCTTTGCAGAAATGTCTGTTCATGTCTTCTGCCGATTTCTTTTCTTTTTTTTTTTTTTAAAGATATTATTTATTTCAATCTCCAGTAGGTGGAGAGGCAGGCAGAGAGAGATAGAGGAGGAGGAAGCAGGCTCCCTCCTGAGCAGAGAGCCCGATGCAGGGCTCGATCCCAGGACCCTAAGATCATGACCTGAGCCGAAGGCAGAGGTTTAACCCACTGAGCCATCCAGGTGCCCCTTCTGCCTATTTCTTGATTGGATTATTTGTTCTTTGGGTGTTGAGTTTGATAAGTTCTTCATAGATTTTGGATACTAGCCTTTTATCTGATATGTCATTTGTGAATATCTTCTCCCATTCTGTTGGTTGTCTTTTGGTCTGGTTGATAGTTTCCTTTGCTGTGTAAAAGATTTTGATCTTGATGAAGTCCCAAATGTTCATTTTTGCCCTTGCTTCCCTTGCCTTTGGTGATGTTCCTAGGAAGAAGTTGCTGCGGCTGAGGTTGAAGAGGTTGCTGCCTGTGTTCTCCTCAAGGATTTGGATGGGTTCAAGGATGGATTCCTGTCTCACATTCAGGTCTTTCATCCATTTTGAGTCTATTTTTGTGTGTGGTGTAAAGAAATGGTCCAGTTTCACTCTTCTGCATGT